>NW_020954760.1:849366-953901 GCF_900497805.2 Vombatus ursinus | reverse complement strand
GTAAAACTTGGACTCAGTCAAAAATCCTCTTAATAAAAGGATTTGTTTTGTAAAACTTGGACTCAGTCAAAAGGCCATACCCAAGGACCTAGAATGCCACATGTGGCCTCGAGGCCACAGGTTCACCACCCCTTTCATCCCTATTGCATGTGATACTTGCTTCAGGTTTTAGATAGATGCTTTTGATAATATTAAAATCAAGTCTCCCTATGCCTATACTTCGTAGGATTATTAGCATAAATGAATGTAGTACTTCATCAAAGGCTTTTTCTACATCCATTGAGATAATCATGTGGTTTTTGGATCTTTTTGTTAGTCTGATTAATTATGTTAATTGTTTTTTCTAATGTTGAACCATCCTTGTATCCCTGGTATTAATCCACCTTGGTCATGATGAATGGTTTCTTGGAGGAATCACTGCAGTCTGTTTGACAGGATTTTGCTTTTAAAATTTTAATCACTATTCACTAATGATACTGTTCTATAATTCTCCTTCAGTGCTTTATACTTCCCTGATTTAAGTATTAGAATTATATTTGTCTCACAAAAAGAATCTGTTTGGTTCTTTCTTCTCAATTTTTGAGAATAATTTGTATAATGTTGGCTATTCTTTAAAAGTTTGATAGATTTTTCCTATGACTACATCAGGATAAAGAGGTTTTATTTTGTCCTTTGGCAATTGCCTTGCAGCTAGATGTAATGCTGGTTCTGAAATTAGATTATTTAAAATCTCCATTTGGTCTTCTATCACTTTAGGTATTTTATGGTTTTGGAGGTATTCCTCTCTTTTGTGTTCTCAGATTTGTTACATATAACTAACTATACATAGTAGGTTCTGATAATTCTTTTTATGTTTTCTGATCTTGTGATTTCACTTTGTTTGCTCTTTTTTTATTTTTTTGCCCTCTTCTTTATAATCAGTTTAACTAAAATTTTATTAGTTTTTTCAAAGAACCAGCTTTTAGCTTTATTTGTCATTTCTATAGGGTTTTTTGTTCCCAGTTTATCTATCTTTCCTCTAATTTTTAACATCATTTTTATGCTTATTTTAGGTTTATTTGTTGGCTTTCTAATTTCTAAATGCATATTCAGTTCATTAATGCTCTCTTTTTCTATTTTATTAACATGTTTGTAGGAATATTATTTCCCCACCCCTAGAACTGCTTTAGCTGCATCCTAGAAATTTTTGCATGTTGTTTCAAAATTATGATTTTCTTTCATATAATTATTCATTGTTTCTATGATTTGTTCTTTGACTTATTCATTATTTGGGATTTCATTGTTAAATCTCCATTTGAGTCTGTATCTTTTGTTTGTGTTCCCTGGACTGATTATTATTTTTTTTTTGTTATGGTCTGTAGTAGAAGTATTTATTATTTCTCTGCCCCAATACATGCTCAATTTTTTGTAAAAGTTCCATGCAGTGGTGAAATATATATATATATATACATACATATATATATATATATCCCTTAGTAGTCCCATTTAGAAAATACCATAAATCTTTTAGCTTTCATTTCTTCATAAATTTCTTCAATTCTATTATTTTCCCTTTCGTGGACTCTTCTGCTAGACTTGTCCAAAACCGAGAGAAGAATATTGAAATCTCCTGCTACTATTGTATTATTGTCTGCTTCTTATAATTCAGTTAATTTTTTCCTTTATGAATTAGATGCTAAGACATTTGGAGCATATAAGTTTGATACTGATATAGTTCCTTTCAGCATAATGTAGTTTCTTTATATATCTCTTTTTATTATGAATGTTTGTTTTTACTTTGTCTGATAGCATGATTGCAATTTTTGCTTTTATGGATTCACCTGATGCATAGTGAATTTTCTTACAGTCCCTTATATGTATTCTATGTATGTCTTTGATTTTTAAATGTATTTCTTGTAAGCAATAGATGGTGAAATTCTGTTTTCTTTTCTAATTTGTTAACTGCTTTTCATTTTATTAGATTGCTTAACCTATTCACATTTAAAGTTATAAGAATTGGGGTTATATTTTCCTCCATTTGTCTCTATTTTTTTTTCAAATTAGAATCATTTCCCTCTTCCTCTGCAAACACAGTACTTCATCTCTTCAGTTATTTTTAGCTTAATCAACTTTAAGGCAGCCCTATTCCTATCAGCTCTCCTCCCCTCATTCTCGAACCTTCTCTCCTGTTTTTGTAGGTGTTTTGCTTAACTTATTAGTTCCTTTTTATTTCTTCCTTTTATCTAATTATTTAATTCTTCCCCTCTTTTTTGCCTCTTAAGTAGTAAAGTAAAACCTCCCTTTCTCTCATCCGTTTCAACTCTTCTTTTTTCATTAGTTTTCAAATTTTTATTTTCTGCACCTTTTTTCTAAAAATGTTTTCTTTCTCTTGTTCTCTTCATTGTTAATCTACCTTTCTGTCTGTGCTAGGTGTTTATTCTTTGATACATTGCCCTTATACTTATTTAGTCCTTTGTGGAATTAATGTTTCTAAAGTATCTATTTTGGGTTCCCTCTTCTAAACAGTTTCTATTTCTCCTCTCCCTCACTCCTCCTAAGTTTATTTTTTCATCTTCACCCCAATTTCTTGTTTCTTCATCTCTCTATTTTCTTTGCTATGTACCCTTGCTCTATTCTCACTTTTCCCCTTCAGGATTGACCATATCAATTCAACTCCAGACTGTGCTCTACTCTTGATTCTCTTGCCCTCTTGTCCTATCAATGTTCAAATGCAGCCAATACTCAAATCTGGATCAACTCCACCATCCACCTTCACACCCCATTTTCCTGAGCTGATGAATGGTGCCAAGGAAAGTCAAATCACTGGGCCAACCTAGTGCACAATTTGTGTTTATGTTGTCCAATCTCAACTTAGTCCTCACTGTTGCATGGCAATCTTTTTTATCCTTCCTGGATTGACTCTATTCCCCCTCTCTACAAGAGCAATTCCAAACCATTTTTTCAAGCCCTTAAAACCTCTTCCATCTCCTTTTCTTCAGCAGATTTCCTTGCCTCTTACTTTACTTAGAAAAATAGACTGCTAGTAGTATCTTATTTTCCTCAACTTCCTAACTCCAAGCCAAAAACCTCCTTTATCTCTTTTCTGATTGATATTTTCCTTTCTTTTACATTGTTATCACTTCCCAATGACTCCACTCCCCAACAGTACCCTCCATCCACCCCAAACAAAGAAAGAACCTTGAGCAAAACAAACCACTATACTGACCATGTCTTACAACATATGCCCACCTCTATTCTGAGAGAAGAGGGACTCATTTCACTATCAGTCGTCCAAATTCAGGACTAGTCATCATATATATTGTTTTCCTGGTTCTGCTCACTTTGCATCATTTCATACAAGACTTCCTAAGTTTCTCTGAATTCATCATCTATTATAGTATAATAATATTCCATTTCATTTACATACCAGAACTTGTGTAACCATTCCCTGATTGATCATTACATTGATCCCTACATTGTTTCTATGTTCTTTTTTATTATCAAAAAGTACTACTATGAATATTTTTGTATATATGGATCCTTGCCCTCATTGAAATATACATCCAGGTGTGACATTGCCAGGTTAGTTTAGGACTTAGACAGTTTAATAACTTCCCAGTTTCGTTATTGTTTTCTAGAATAGTTACACCATTTCATAGTTTTACCAATAGTGCATTAGTGTACCTATCTTCCCACAGAGCCTCCAACATTTAGCATTTTCATCTTTTGTCATTTTTACCAATCTAATGAGACTTATTTTAATTTGCATTTCTTTTATTACTAGTGATTTAGTAAATGTTCTATCTGTCATCTCTATCCCATGATCCTCACTCTCTCTCTCAGCCACATCTTGTCATTAACATCTCCATAACATCTCTTGTATTCATCTCTCTCTCTCCATTCATATCATCTCATCTCTTCTCACTTTGTCTATTTCATTAGCCTCTGAATTGGTTTCCCTGCTCAAGTCTCTCCTCTCTCCAATCTGTTCTTCTCTAAGCTGCCAAAGGGCTATTACTAAAGCCCAGGTCCGAACATGTCAATCCTCTGCTCACTAAACTCCATTGGCTTCATAGTATGGCTAGGTGACAATGCATACTCCTTTGTTTGGCATTGAAAGTCTTTCATAACCTGGCAACAACCAACCTTTCTAGATTATTATGTATTATTCCCTTTTACATCTTATATAGTCCAGTTAAATTTGCCTCCTTGCTGTTCTTTACACACCACAACATTTCAAATCTGCATGCCTTTCCATAGTCACACTCTAATAAATGAATTCCATCCTCACCTCTACATCTTAAAATCACTAATTTTTCTTTAAAATTTAGCTGAAATGTCACCTCCTACATGAGGCCATTTTTGATCGCCCCAGTTGTTACAGCCTCCCACCGCCATTACCTTGCATTTTGTTTATATTGTGTACTTATATATATATGTGTTAGCTCTACCAATAGGATATAAGTTCGTTGAGAGCAAAGGCTCTTTCCCCAGCCCCTAGCACAATGCTTGGCACACAGTAGGAGTTTAATAAATGCTTGTTGACCAGTTTAGTGCCATTGAGGAACAAAGTATAAGTTTTCAGTGACATCTAGTGATGGTAAGGGATATTGCAGCTTATAGATATTACTACCTAGGGGAGGCATGGAAGGATACCTCACACAGAGAAAGCACTCACTTTTGACCAATTCCACTATGACCCTTTCTGTCAACCATTTTATGTCCAATTCCTAATATTACATTCCAACTCATTCTAAACCTGCTTCTCTTTTATTTTAATCCATATGATATCTCACTCCTGGTTAAGGGAGGTAAAACAGGGCCAAAGGAAATAATGGATTTATGAAAGGAAGGAAGGATTTAATCACTTCATTGTAAATAGGAATTTGGGCTAGCTAGATGGTGCTGCAGTGGATAGAGTGCCAGGCCTGGAGTCAGGAAGATTCATCTTCCTAAGTTCAAATCTGGCTTCAGACACTGACTAGTTGTGTGATCCTGGGCAAGTCACTTAACCCTGTTTGCCTCAGTTTTATCATCTGCCAAATGAGCTGGAGAAGGAAATGGCAAACCACTCTGCCAACTGTCTCTTCCAAGAAAACCACAAATGGGGTCACAAAGCATCGGATGCAACTGAAAAACAATTGAACAACAAAAATAGGAATTCAGATTAAATCATCACCATTAAAATTACCTGTTACACTCTTTATCCTGTAAAAGATCATTTGATATAGGATAAGACTTCATAGCAGTGGACACTGTTTTTACCCTATAATGAATATGGTCCCTGGATAGAGTATTAATATTGTCCATCCACAAGAGTAAAATTCGAAAGAAAGAAATACCCAAAAATGACTGATCATTTAATAGCGTTTCTTAGCTTTCAAGGATATTTATGAAATCAATGTCAAAAGTTTGATTGAGACTTTAATTGTATTAAATCAGGCATAAAAATAAATTCTTGAATAGGTACCCAGGGCTGGTTAAAAAAAAACAATTAAGTCTGATGACTATAGCCACACCCTCCCCCCTTATTATTTGATTTTATAAGGGGGGAGGGTGTGGCTGCAGCCATCGTAGTTACTGTACTCTGTAGTAGGATTGGGATTTCAATCTGGCTCCTCCACTCCTGCCCCTGCACTATGTTCTCCATCCCTCTCCACCTGTGGCATTACATTCTGAACAAACCTGTCTCTCTTTTCAGGCACTGCTAAGCTTCTCGAATGTACAGTGTATATCTGTGGCCTCAGTTCCCTTTCTACCCAGTCATTTTTTTAATCTGAGAAAATTCTATTTTCTTAAGGGTAGAAGAAGACTTACTCTCAGGAATTTTGGTCATGGACGACTTGGGTAGAAAGAGCAGGGAGATCTAGATGTCTGAAATGAGATCCATGAAGAATACCTTCAGAACTGGGGACCTGTTGTCAACTCTTAGCAGCAGCAGAGAAGTGTTGCCTTGTGGGATTCCAATGAGGGGTGGGGCATTTGGATTAAAGTTTATTATTCCTCCTCCTTTCTTAGCACACTGAGTATTTTCCTTCTCTTTTTCTTCTATCTAAAACTATAACAGCAAATATGCTTCCACTGGAAGTGAATATTCCCATTTGAATGCTTGAACAACTAGGCATGCCACTTGCTGCAAAATGTCATCTTCAGCCTTCATATTCTTCCTCTCCCATTCCACTGAGCACCTTCTTGGACTCTGGAATCTGGCTGAAAACTTCTCCCCACGGACCCATTGAGTGGATCTAAGAATTTAAAGAGTTCCTGAAATGTCTTCTCTGGACAATACCAGACTACCTGTTGGACATATTTTGGTGAAGATTCCCTTTCAAGTATGGGTTGGCCCCTGAGATTCCTTCCAAAACTGAGATTCTGTGATTCTGGTCTTCTTCTTCCATGTGATGAAAACTTTAACACAGCTTAGCCCCAGGATGAAGACTGTTAGGATGTTTATGACCATGACCCAAGGCCTTTTCTTAGAAGGCTTTCCAGGAACAGGGTACATAACCGGTTTCTCCAGCTCACTGTGCTCTACCACACAAGTGTAACCTGCCCCTGATTCCCCTGGGGGAGCTCCAGGGTGACTCGGAGGTAGAAGGTATCATCAGTATTGGCCACTGGAGCTCTCTTTCCCCCATATAGCCTGTTCAGTCATCTTCTTCCAGATTAACAAAATGGATCTAGGGTAAAAACCTGTGGCCAAGCAGGAGAAGGCGATGGTGCCATTGGGGGAATCATGGTGGGACACAAACACTTCAGGTGGCAAATTGTCCTTCATGCTTGAATTCTGAAGGATGTTCTGAACTACATCAACACAATGTTTCTTAGTTTAGTGTTTTCTCAAATTGGTCCAGAGGGCCTTTCTCGCTATTCAACTGGATGTCATCATCTAATTCACAGCCTAGAAAGAACTGCAGCATGTGATCCCTCTCAGTGTCATTAATTGTCAAGGACTGGATCAACCGTTGGGCATCCCCCTCATGGCTCTGTATCGAATGACACATCTCCTCAATGAAGTTGGTCCCCAGGGCATCAGAGATCCAGTCTGCCTTGACTGTAGTCTGCTTATTCATTTTGTGATAAGAAAGCCACTAATGTCATCAATAATGGCAAAATCAGTGAGGTCCAAGAGAGAGTAGTGTGTACCCACTGTAGTATATATAAATTCATTCCTGTGGTAGATGTTGAGGTCTAGAGGTTTAGGGGTGCTGGGACTCCAAAATCATGACACGCAGGTCCTGCCTGAATGAATTCAATCCAAACCTTCTTCCAGCCAGAGACAAGGTTTATTAAAGATCCGCCATATTGGCCAGACTCTTAAGGAATCTGAACATTTGTGAGCTATTGGCTAGGTTTTTAAGGAATCTGAGCCTACCCAGTCATTTCTTTAAGATATTCAATGAGTCTTAACATGACCATAGTTATAGTTGTACAGCTGGAAGGAACCTCAAAGGCCATTGAGCTCAACCTCATTATTTAAAATGTATTTTATTTTTAATTTATGGAATAAAAAAAGCATTTCTATAACATAGTATAATAAAAAAGGTGATTGCACACGAAACTGCAAATCTGCTATGTATAACTTGCTATTCCTATTAAACATACAACGAAGTTATCATGTAAATTTCTTTTTTCTTTTTTTTTCTTCCCTCCCCTTCCTCCCACCCTACAGATGGACACCATTAGACATGGTATATATATATATACATACACATATCTATATATAATATGTAAAATTATTCTATACATACTTCTATTTATCACTTCTTTCTCTGGATGCAGATATTGTCTTTCTTCATATGTCTTTTATAGTTAATTTGGGTATTTATAATAGTCAAAACAACTTATTTGCTCAAAGTTATTCTTAAAACAATATTCTGTTACTGTGTACAATATTCTCATGGTTCTGCTTATTTCACTTTTCATTATTTCATGCAAGTCTTTCCATGTTTTTCTAAGAACACTGAGCTCATTGTTTCTTATAGCACAGTAGTATTCCATCACAATCATATACCACAACTTGTTTAGCCATTCCCCAATTGGGAATGCTATTTCCAGTTCTTTGCCACCATAAAGAGAGCTGCTAATAGACATTTTAGAACATGTAGGTTCTTTTCCTTTTTCCCTAATCTTCTTTGGAAATAGACCTAGTAGTGGTATTACTGGGTTAAAAGGGTAATAGGCAGTTTAATAACTCTTTGGGCATAATTTCAGATTGCTTTCCAAAGTGGTTGGATCAGTTCACAGTTCTACCAACAGTGAATTAGTGTCCCATTTTTTCCACATCACCTCAAACATTTGTTGCTTTCCCCTTCAGTCATTTTAGCCAATCTGGTAGGTATTAAATGATATCTCAAGGTTGTTTTAATTTACATTTCTCTAATCGATAATGATTTAAAGCATTTTTTCACGTGACTATAAATTGTTTTGATTTCTTCATTGAAAAACTGCCTGTTTATATCCTTTGACCATTTATCAGGTTGGACAATGACTCATATTCTTATAGATTTGACAGAGTTCTTCATATATTTTAGATATGAGACCTTTATCTGAGATACTATCTATAAAATTTTTTTCCCAATTTTCTGCCTTCCTTCTGATCTTGGCTACATTATTTTACAAAGGAGGAAACTGAGGCCCAGGAAGGAGAAGTGACTTACCCAAAGTCCAACATAGGAGCCTAGATTTAAAGCTGGAAGGACCCTCAGAGGCCATCAAGTCTAACCCTATCATTTTACAGAGGAGGAAACTTAGTCCTAAGAGGTAAAGTGAGTTTTCTGGGATCACCCAACTAGTGCATTTGGCAGGATTTGAACCCAGGTCTTTCTGATTCTAAGTTTGGTGTTGTATCCAATGGATCTTTCTGCCTCCTAAACTTTCCTCTCACTAGGTGACTCTCATCTCTCTAGATGTTCTAATACTAGAACCATAAGGGATCAGTTTCTTTTTTGAATTTCAAAAGGAAAATAATTTGCCCAATATGTAAAGTTTCATATGGAAAGCATTCACTGGATACCTATTGGCCTGAATTGAATTCTTTGGTTTCCTGTCTATATGGTAGAGGAGTCAGAAGGTTCCTTGCTCCCCATTGCCACTTCCCAGTTCTTTCCCAGACCTCCACTTTCACCCTTCTCTTTTCCCTAACTTGACCCGTGGTGAACCAGCTCAACTCTACACTGTTCTCTACTCTCCAATCTCTTGCACTCTTGTACAGTTGCCACTCATATCTTGCCAAAATCCAGCCTAGAATTACTCTCACCATCCACCTCTTTTGCTCCTATTCATGTGCTGCTGAAAGAAAACAGAGGACATCATGAAACTGTGTCAACTATATCCATGGCAAAATTCTGTTATCTAATCTCCAGATTTGCTCTCCAAAATGGTTGAATCAGTTCACAGTTCCACCAACAATGAATTAGTGTCCCAGTTTTTCCACCTCCCCACCAACAATTTTCACTTTCCCCTTCAGTCATTTTAGCCAATCTGGTAGACCATCGCTGAATCAAGGTAATCATTCTCCGCCTTCCTAACTAATTCATTATTCCACTTTTCAGAGCAGCTGTTCCAAACCTTCTTGTCTTTCCTCAAGCCTCCCATGACACCCCCTCCTCAACCTTTTAGATGAAGACCAGACTTCACAAAAAACTGAGGCCATTCACTATGAGCACCCCTTTCCCAAATCTGTGTCTCAGATCACTTCGATGTCTTCTTCCTCTATCTTCTGCTTTGCCCCATCTCATGTGAAGAGGTGGCCCTTCTCCTCGAGAAGATAAACTCCTCTGTGCACATCCTTGATCCCATCACATTTTCTTCAGCTAATTTCACCCCCGATCATTCCCACTGTTTATTGCCTTCAATAGCTCCCTATTTACTGGACCCTTACTATAAACACATCCATATCTTCCCCATCTTAAAATCCCTCACTTGGTCCAACTATCTGAACTAGCTATTATCTTATATCTCGCCTCCTTATCATGGCTAAAGTTTTTGAAAAGACTTCTCTAGTTCATCCTCTTATTCAGTTCTAAACTACTGGCCTCATCATTCAACTGAAACTGTCCTCGCAAAAGTTATCAATAGTCTCTCAACCAAATTTTAGTTCTGCGCACTATCTGCTGTACCACCTAGCTGCCACAGTTCCTGGAAAAATCTGAGATTTCAGGCAAAATCCTAGTGCTGTGCAAGCCCTGGTCTGACCTTGCTACTCTCCTGCTCAAGGAACACCAATGACTCCCTATTACCTCTAGCAGGTTCCCCACCCCTCTTTGTTCTGTGGAGTTTGGATTCAGGCAAAAAGCCGAACTTGAGGACCTAGAGGGCCAAGGGTGGTCTTGAGGCCGCAGGTTCCCCACCCCTGAGTCCTCTAGGATCAACCATAAACTACTTTATTTGGCATTTAAAGTCCTTTACAATCTGGCCCCCTTCTACTTCTCAATCTTCTTTTTAAAAACAAATTTATATCATTATCTTTTTTTTTTTAACATCCACTACATTTCCCACTGTACATTTCCTCCCAGAAAGTCATGCCTCATTATGAAGGAAAAATTAGGTGGGAAAAATCCGACAAAATTAACCAACACTTAAAAATCTGACTTTATATGAATTGTGTCACACCCATCATCCCCCACCTCGGCAAAAAAAAAAGCAGGTGGAAGAGCCTTCTTATACCTTTTCTTTGAGGCCAAGCCTGGTTTATTTCATACCTTTTAGGTCCCCTTGTTATAGTCATTGTATATATTGTTTTCCTGGTTCTGCCTACTTCATTCTGTATCAGTGCTTATAATTCTTCCATTTTTGTAAAATTTTGAGTTCCAAATTTTTCTCCCTCCTTCCCCTCACCCCTCCCCAAGACAGTAAGCAATCTGATATATGTTATACATGCACAATCATGTTAAACATGCTTCCACATTAATCATGAAAACTTTCCCCTGTTCTTTTTTTAAGGCAATTGGGGTTAAGTGACTTGCCCAGGGTCACATAGCTAGTAAGTGTCTGAGGCTGGATTTGAACTCAGGTCCTCCTGACTCCAGGACCAGTGCCGAATCAAATGTGCCACCTAGCTGCCCTAATTTTTCCAGTGCTTCCTAGATTCTCCTCCATATTTTTTAAGGAAAAATAATTTTAATTCTTATGGGTCTGGATTTTTGGGGGGAGTTGAGAAGAGGAATGAGGGAGGTGATTTTTTTGGTGGGTTTTTTCTTGGAGAGGGGAAAACAAAGGAAAAAAATGTAAATAAATTGCCAACTTTGCTGAGTGGGAAATAGGAACGGTCAAACTTGGCTCATTCTTTTTAAACACAAAGAACCAACCAAGTAGGGGAGAAATACAAGCTTAACAAAAGCTAAGAGAAAATTATTACAAGAATCTTGAACCACCATCTCAAGATGGGGGAGGGGAAGGGGAAAACATGGGAATGTTCATCATAATATTTTCCATGTCAGAGTAATCTGATTCCATTCATTTACCACCATTTGTTTAGCAAATCCCCAGTCAATGGGATTCCACTTTATTTCCGGTTCTTTGCTACTACAAAGAGGGCTGCTATAACTATTTTGGTGTATAGAGGATCTTTCTTTTTGTCATTGACCTCCTTGGGGTATGTGCAGGGTATGCTGTGAGTATTTACAACTTGGAAATCAACAAGCACTACAAATCAAGGCTTGAGTTATTGTTTTGTTAATTGTCTGAATTTAAGAAAGTGATGGAGTAAATGTTGATGACACAGATTAAACAGAAAAGTGTATCACGGATTCATTTTTTTTCCCCCTGGAGAGCTGGTTGTTTAACAGTCAACTGGTGATGCAGTGGATAGAGCACCAGGCCTGGAGTCAGGAAGACCTCAGTTTGAATCCTGCCTCAGACACCAGCTAATTGGGTAGCCCTGAACAAGTCATTTAACCTATCTGCCTCAGTTTCCTCATCTCAAAAATGGGTATAATAACAGCACATACCTCCCAGGGTTGTTGTGAGGATCAAATGAGAAAATAATTATAAAATGCTTAGCATAGTGCCTGGCATATAGTAGGTGCTGTATAAATGTTAGTTGTGGCCTAACCTCAATGCAGCATTTGGCCTTTCCCTGACGTTTTCCAGTCCTTTTAGCTGCAAGTGAGCTCCCCTCCTTCTCCTTCCTCTTCCTCCTCCCTCTCAGCTAAAAGCTCCATCAGTAGCCTCCCCAGCAAGCGGCCAGCTGCCATCCTTCACTGGAAGAACTCCACCTCTGCCTGCCCCCCCCATGTGTATCCCATTCCAGTTTTTTAAAATTCCGACTATATTCCTTCTTGCATGGAGCTGTAACTTGACTGTACAATTTCTACCCATTTTCCTTATTCTGCCCACTGGCGCTCAGCCAGAGTCCAATACCTCTTCTCTATGACTGCCAGCATGTCCCCCCCAGTCTTCTCTTCTCTAGGCTCCACGTCCCTAATCCCTTCAGCCATCCCTTGGACAGCCCAGTCTTCAGCTCCCTCCCCATCCCGGTCACCTTCCTCTGGGAGGCTCTGGTTGGAGGGCAGAGCCATGAGCTCCAAAATCTCCGTCTCAGGTTGGACAGTCCGCTCCTCCTTGTCACCAGCTGCTCTGCTTCAGGATACCTTCAGACCTCTCCATCATGCCCTCAGGGGAGTCGTTGCTCCTTCTCCACTCCTCCCCTTCAGCTTCCTTGTGTGTTTTGTCTTCTCCCATTAGATTGTGAGCTCCTTGAAGGTAGGGGCTATCTTTCTTTTTATTTGTCCTTCTACCCTCAGTGCTTAGCACAGTGCCTGGCCCCTAGTAGGTGCTTAATAAATGTTTACTGAGTGACTTGCCAATGTCCTTTCGAATGTACGTCTCCCCAAATCAGATAAAATGTTCCAGGTATGAGCTGAGCAGGACAGAGCCGGGAGGCGGGGGGGGGGGGGGAATTATCACCTCCTGTGGTCTCTCTACTCTCCATACAGGCCCAGTCCATCTACATGAGCTTTTGGGGTTACTAGGAGACCTGGTCAATTCCCTGTTTTCCCCACACTTGAAGCTGCCCCTACTTGTGCTGATTTCTTGAGTCTAAATGTAGGAGTTCATATTTATTTCTATTAAATTTCATCTCCTTTGCCTTTCTTTGCATCCCCAGGGCTGACCACCTTCCCTGGCAGATGATAAGTGCTTAATAAATGCTTGTTGATTGATTGATTGTTCATTTCCTCTTAGTCCCCTGAGGCCTTTCAGATCCTGACTGTCATCCAGCAGTCCCCCTCAGCTTTGTGGCACCTGCAAATGGGAAAAATGGGCCAACTCTAGGTGTAGCACAGTTAATCCACGGCTTGGAGGAACAGCCCAGATCCCAGAGGGATCTAACAGAGCTGACATCGAGCCAGGAATGACTCTCTGTGTCCAGTCATTTGGCCAGTTCCCAATCCACCCAAGCGTGCCTTTGCCTCGCCCTATCGCCCCATCTCAGACCCAAGGACACCATGAGGGACTTTGGCAAGGCTTTGCAAATATCTAGATAAATGGCTTTCCTGATAATGACAGCTAGTGTTTATGCAGTGCTTTAAGGCATGCAAAGCACTTTGCATGGAGTATCTAGTGTGAGCCTTGAAACAACCCTGGGAGGGAGGTGCTAGTCTTATGCCCATTTCACAAAGGAGCAAATGGAGATGGGGTCTAGGACTTGCCCAGGGTCACACAACTAGTAAGCATGTGAGGTAGGATTTGGACTCAGGTCTTCCTGAGTCCAGGTCCCAAGCTGTGCTCACTTTGCAGTCTGGCTACTGGCGTGACCACCATGAAGCCGTGCTGACCCTTAGTGATCCCTGCTTCCTTTCTCTATGTTCCCAGACCATCCCTTTAAAGTTTAGGCTGGCAAGGAGTTGCCTATGCATGCGGCCACATCAGGCTCTTGAGGCAGGTGCTCCTGCCCTCTCCTCCCCTGCCCTGTTCTTCCTCATGGGAATGGTTTGTTTGGGTCTGCAGAATTTCAGTCTTGAGGGCTTCCTAACTCTCCTGGGCTGACTTCCCCTGCAGAACTGTAGATCTTTGGGAACTGAGGACCAGCAGCAAGGACTCCTCTCACGTGTGAATCCAGAACAGCTCATGAGTAAATCCAGAACTGTGCTCACAGTCCAGAGCACAGAGCCCAGCCCTGCTGCCCCAGAGGGGAAACTTTGGGTGAGTCACTGGATGCCTATGTCTTCTTCATTTCTAAAATGCACTGGGATAACAGGACATAGCCTGCTGGCCTCAGCAGGCTTGCTGTAGCTTATGTGATTGCACAGGGGCTCGGGGACCTAGCTGGCACAGGGGCTGGAACCCTGGATTCATTGTCACCAGGAGGACACGAGTTTGGATCTTGCCAATCCTCCTACTCTCCATGTGATCTGGGGCAAACCATTTACCAGTTCTCAGCATCTATTTACTCATCTGTCAAATGGGCTTATGATAGCACCTACCTCCCAGAGTCTTGGTGAGGATCAAGGAAGCTAATAGAGTTAAAGCAGTCTGCAAACCTTCAAGTGCCTCACAACTGTTTGCTCTCATTACACAAAAGTACAATACAAAGAGGAGACATGATTTTCAACGACTGACTAGAAAGTATCATGAGTCTAAACCCAAGGACCTTTATCAATCTGCTGAAGCACCTGCTGAAGCACCAATACAATCTCCAGAGGAATTCTTCTCAACTCTAAGCTAAGCTAATCCTTTTGAACAGTTGAGCTTGAGAAGTTGCTTTTCTCTCTTCCTTCTTGCTCCTCCTTCCTTTCTCCTCCTCCTCTTCTTCTTTCTGTTTTCCTTCTCTTTAGCCTACTTCCTGTGCTTGGTAAACATGTACTGCCCTTCTCTCCCCACCTCCATCCCCAGCCTCCCACCATCATCCTGTGCTTTTTCTCACCCACAGAGGACAATGTTTGCCTTATTAATATGATCAATTGTGGAAATGGTTTTCCATTTGTATTTTCTAGAAATGTATTCATTCCTGTTCTCAGTGTGAGTAGTGAGGAATAAGTAGTTACCTGCTTTCAGAAATAATGCTCATACCTTTTAGCCTCAACAGGCTAAGGAGGAAGTCAGAAGACATTGTTGATGTACAAGGGATGACTATAAAGCCGTGAGATTGCTTTTTAAACAATATGCCTCAATTGCTCTGGCCAAATGAGGGCTGGTGTTCAAAAGAACCAGAGAAAACCAGCCTCTTGACTTTAAAACTTCATCTTGTATTTTTCCCCAGACCAGGATTATTGATTATTGACCAGATGGCTGCAGATGAGTCTAGGTTTATTAAACTGAATATAAGTGAAGGTTTCTAAATAGTAAATACATGTTCCAAGGAAGACACTTTACTACTAGTAAGATTTAGTGAGAGGCAGAGTTGTGTAGTGGAGAGAGAGTCAGCTCGGGAGTCAGGAAGATTCGAGTTCACACCTTGCTTCTGACATACTGGCTGTGTGACCCTGGACAAGTCCCTCAACCTCTCTGTGCTCCAGGGACCTCTCTAGGACTCTTAAGTGGCAGAGAAGGTGTTGGCTATGGAGATGTACTTCACTCAACAGGGAAATAGGAGGGAAAAGGGGGAATGAAGAAGAGGGAACTAAAAGGAGGGTAAGATTAAGGGACAGATTAGTCCTAAGCTAAACAAACATTAAGGATGTACAAAAATATTTCTAGTTCTTTTTGTAGTGGCAAAGAATTGGAAACTGAGACGGTGGCCAACAGTTGGAGAACAGATGGACAAGTTTTGGTATCTAATTGTGATGAAATACTATTGTCCTGTAAGAAATGATTAAAGAGATGGTTTTAGAGAAATTTACAAAGATTTATATGAACTGCTGCAGAGTGAAGCGAACAGAACCAGGAGAACGATGTATGTAATTACAACAATATGGCAAAGACAAACGACTTTGAAAAAATTAGAAAGTCTGATCAACATAATGACCAACCATGATTCTAAAGGATTATTGATGAAACATGCAGCTCACCTCCTGATAGAGAGGTGAAAAACAATTTTATGCTGATAAATGTTTAATAACCAGCTCTGTAAGGAAAAAAATGTATGCAGGACATATTTTAAAGTTTAATCTGCATTAATAATGATAATAATAATAATGATAATAGCTAACATTTATATAGTGCTTACTGTGTGATGGGCACTGTGCTCAGCGCTTTACCATTATTATCTCCTTTGATCTTCACAACAACCCTGGGAGGTACATGCTATTATTATCCCCTTTTTACAGATGAGGAAACTGAGGCAAATAGAGGTTAAGCCACTTGCCCAGGGTCACATAACTAATTAGTGTCTGAGGTCATATTTGAACTCAGGTCTTCCTGACTCCAGGCCCTTAGCCACTGCACTATCTAGCTGCCTACATTAGTTTATATTTACTCCATCACTTTCTAAAGTCTAGACAATCAACAAAGCAATAAATTCAGTCCTAATATGCAGTTTGTTGATTTCCAAGGTGTAAATGCTCACACTGAAAATTTGACAATCCCCTCTAAGAGGGCAGTAGCTGGCGCTAGCACCCCTCTGGGTAAAAGACTCATAGTCAAACAAAACAAATTTCCAAGTTGGCCATGTCAAAAAAAAGAAAAAAGCCTCATTTTGTACTCCATGTCTTTGTAGATTTTGTTTTCCTTTCTTCTCCATTGGGGGAAGTACAGGGGTGGGAGGGAAAGAAAATGGATTTTTGCTGATTCAAAAAAATAAAATCTAATTAAAAGTAAAAGAAAACATGATTGTTATACAAGTTCATAATCTAACGGTGGAGCCAACATGCAAAAAACCTATGTGCAAACAAACTATATACAAGAGAAATAGGAAATAGTCAAAAGAGAAAAGGCACTGGAAGGGTTGGGAAAGCCCTCCTGTAAAAGATAGGATTTTAGCTGGGACTTGAAGGAAGCCAGGGAAGCCAGGAGGTGGAGATGAGAACGGAGGGCCTTCCAGGCAGGAGGGACAGCCAGGGAGAATGCCCAGAGCCAGAAGATCAAGTGGTCTGCAAGATCAGCCAGGAGAACAGTATGACTAGATTAAGGATTACCTAGCTAGGAATAAGGTATAAGAAGACTGTTAAGGTAGGGAGAGAGGAGGTCATGAAGGGCTTTGGATGCCAAACAAAGGATTTTGGTTTTGATACTGAAGTTTATTAAGTCTGTTGGTAACATGGTCACATGGGTGCTTTAGGAAAATCATTTTGGTGGCTGAATTGAAGATGGACTAGAGTGGGGAAAGACCCACCTGCACACAGGCTATTGCAGTAGTCCAAACTGAGGGGATGAGGGTCTGAACCAGGCGGTGATCATGTCAGAAGAGAGAAGGGGGGAGGCATATTCAGTATATGTTGCAGAGGTGAAGTCGACAGACCTTGGAAGCAGTTTGGATCTGGGGGGGGGGGGGGAAAGAGAGGGAGGAGTTTGGGATGTGAGCCTGGGGAGCTGGGAGGATGGGGGTGCCCTTGACAGCAGTAGGGAAGTTAGGAGGGAAGGGAGAGTTTTGGGGGGAAAGATTATGAGTTCAATTTTGGACATTTCGTGTTTAAGATGGACATCCAGTTCAAGGAGTCTCAAAGCTAGTTGGAATATGAACAGGCAGTTTTCAGATGAAGAAATTAAAGCTATCTATAGTCTTATGAAAAAAATGCTCTAAATCACTATTGATTAGAGAAATGCAAATCGAAATGACTCTGAGGTACCACATCACACCTATCAGATTGGCCAACATGACAAAACAGGAAAATGACAAATGTTGGAGAAGATGTGGGAAAATTGGAACACTAATGCATTTGGAACTATGCTCAAAGGGCTATAAAACTGTGCATACCCTTTGATCCATCAATACCACTTCTAGGTCTATATCCCAAAGAGATCATACAAATGGGAAAAGGACCCACATGTACAAAAATATTTATAGCAGCTCTTTTTGTGGTGGTCAGAATTGGAAATTGAGGGGATGCCCATCCATTGGGGAATGGCTGAACAAGTTATGCTATATGAATGTGATGGAATACTGTTGTGCTATAAGAAGTGATGAGCAGGCGAAGTTCGGAAAAACCTGGAAAGACTTACATGAATTGATGCTGAGTGAAATGAGCAGAACCAGGAGAACATTGTACACAATAACAGTATCATTGTGCGATGACTAACTTTCATAGAACTTGCTCTTCTCAGCAATGCAAGGATCTAAGACAACTTCAAAAGACTCATGATAGAAAATGCTGTCCATATCCAGAGAAAGAACTATGGAGTCTGAATGCAGATGGGAAGCATACTATTTGATCTCTTTTTTCTTTCGTTGTTTTGTTTTGTTTCTTCTTTCTTGTGGTTTCTCCCATTGGTTCTAATTCTTTACAATGTGACTGATGTGAAAATATGTTTAATGTGAATGTATATATAGAGCCTATATCAGATTGCATGCTGTCTTGGGGAGGGGAGAGGGAAGTTAAGGGGACAGAATTGAAAACTCAAAAGCTTATGGAAGTGAATGCCAAAAACTAAAAATAAATAAATAATTAAAAATTTCTTTTTAAAAAGGTAGTTGGAGATTTGAAAGAAGAGGTCAACAGAGAGGTTAGGTCTGGATAAGTAGATTCCACCAGGGGTAGGGAACCTGTGGCCTCGAGGCCCTCTATGTCCTTGAGTGAGACCTTTTGACTGAGTCCAAGTTTTACAGAACAAATCCTTTTACTAAGGGGATTTACTAAAGGGATCTGTGAATAAGGGCCGCACTTGAGGACCTAGAAGGCCACATGTGGCCTCAAGGCCTCAGGTTCCCCACCCCTGTGACCTAGGCTAGAATTGTAAGCTAGCTGTTATAATAGGGTCTGGTTAATTTAATCTCCAGCCTCTGATATGAGAAAGGAAAGGGGCAGTATGGGAACTAGTGAGACCTGGTGAGATAGACATGTCCTGGATTGATTCAGCTCTGCTCCTTCCAGAAGGGAGGAGGTAACAGGAAGGATTAAGTACCTTCTTCAGTGCTACCCACTAGTATTACATGTAGAAAAGCAGATCAGTCAGCATCATCCCTTAGACTCAAATAAATCTGCTATATTTCCTCTGTAGTTAAGAGGAAATGTACAATCTGAAAAAGTGGTAAAGGTGGACTGGCCATTGGCCAAGTGGCAGCCTCAGTGCTATAGTTGTACCCACAGAATGTGAAAAGACCTAGAACAAGGTCTCCAGCCTATTGGGGGGATATAGGAGGGTGTGCACAAGAAGCACAGAGGATGGGAAAAGTGGGGATAGGCTATGATCTATGCCAGTGAAGGGTACCCCCATATCCATGAGTTCCTGTAAAAATCACTTGGTGAATCAGCCTGAACTGGTAACACAATCTATAAGTTTTTTTAAAATGAGGAGTTACAATAAAACGAATTAAAAGAAATGGATATTTGTTCACTTCAGGTCTTTACATCTATCAAATCTTGTGGTTGCAAGATTTTCTATTTCTCCCTTCTAGCTTTCTCAGAACTCAGCAAGTTCCTGCAGAAGAAAAAAGTCATGTGTTTGACAGGTCTGACATTCCAGTGGTATGTGGGCATTTCTGTTTCATTTGATTCATTCCCTTGCAGTCATACCTGTCACTGGAAAAACATAGCTGCTTTGAAATAGCATGTTGAAGTGGTTATTGCAAATTTGTTTCAACCTAGAACAAACATAGTTGTACAATGTCAGTTCTGTAAAGGATCTTTGAGATTCTCCAGTCCACCCCTCCCCTTTATTTTATAAGCAGGGAAACTGAGATCTAGAGAAAGGGACTGACTTATCAAGGGTCACACTTGCCTAAATGGCTGAGCCAAGATTGAAACTTAAACCTTCTGACTCAGAAATCTCTTTGCTGTGCCGTGTGAAGAATACTATCCAAAGTTTGAGAGAACTCAGGTAATCCTTTTAAAAAAAACCTTATTTATTGCTTGGATTTCCTTCATTTCCAAATGTTTTTATCCCCTTCCCCTCCCTAATGATGCCTCTGTTGTAAAAGAATAAATAAGAATAAAAAAGAAAATCAGCAAAGCTAACCAACAATCAACTGAGTCTGAAATTTCACCATAGTCCCATGGTCCTACAGCTCAGTAAAACAGGGAGAGAGGTCCATTTCCTCAACTCTTCTCCAGAGAATTTTCATTTTTTCATCAAGAATTTTTAAAAATCGGTATCATTACAGTTTAAGTGAGAAACCAATAGCAAAATCTAGACAGCATAATAGATAATGGGATCCAACCAAATGAGGGTAAGAGATGGTCCTTCCTGATACTTCCAGGACCACCCTCCATCAATGCAAATCACTACCATCTGCACCTTGGGAGTTTTAGTCTAAGGCTCAGAAATGTGCAGCTCTTGTCTATGGCACATAGGTAATAAATATCAGAGAAGAAATTGGAAACCAAGTCTTCCTGCCTAAGTCTCACACTCTCTCTCCTACACCAGAATGCCTCTCTCGATTGTTGGACTGTGCGGGGTTTTTTCCCCTCAGACTAATGCTTTTATTGGCAGAGCGAACTCTTGATGAGTTCTGCCAGATTCCCCACCGTCTCTGCAAATAATGGTCTTAAAACAGGGTCACACAGCAATTGTGTTAATACAAAAGGCCTCAACACATTTTAAAATGTCTTGTCCTAAAAGATGCTGACATTTTAATCACCTTGAAGGCTTTTAATTGTATAATTTTTGTTGACTTTATAAATATTGTCATTTCCCCCCAAAATAAATCTGTAATATACTTTCAAACCCTGTGATTTCATCTATGTGGGAGCTCTTTCCATGGCAACACACATATAGATGCCTGATATTTAGAGGAGACTTGTCGAGTGTCACAACTAATAAGTCTCAGAGTCAAGATTTGAACTCAGGTGCTCTCAACTCCAAGTCATACATGTTCTGTCTTATAGCAAGTATCACTTATGTATATGTTGGCCCTTACCTATGAGTGATAACATAACACAATATAACATGTTACCAAGGTACATGCTGGTAAATATTTAATAGCTGGATTTCGGGATGGGGGGGGATGAACCCAGGACACATTTTTAAGTTTAATCTGCATTATTAAAATTTTCTCATCACTTTTGTAAGTCTAAGTATTCAACAAAACAATAAATCAAGCCCTGATTTATAGCATTTTCTGATTTCTTAGGGATAAATGCTTACATTTAAAATTTACCAATCAGCTTTCTACAGCCCATTTGAGCTAGCTCCAGCACACTCCTCTGTACAACTTAACATGACATAATGGCTACATCATATTCGATGGTTATTTTGAATGAAGTTCCATTTTTTCAAAAATTCTAGGCCATCCCATACTGTTTTGGAGATACTATTAGTTTAGGTGTTCTGAAAGTTGTAGTGCCAGCCGATGAAGGATCTGATATAACAAAAGATAAACTGCTGGGACCAGTTAGTAGCCACTCAAGAGATCTGAAAGAACCAACGATGTGGAATTGTTGACCAAAAGGGGTAAACTGAGGAGTTCAGGGAAGGAGTCCATGTGTCCCCTGTTCCTGGGGAGGCCCTGACAACCATGGGTTACTCAGAATCTCTCTCCTATAGAACAAAATGTGAGACTCAGTAACAAAGGACAGGCAAAGACAGTGTTTTGAAGGAAAATCAGCATTGTTCAGCTAGCACATATCATTCCTGACTTAATAAGAACTCTGCAGAGAGAAATATGCATCAATGACCACTGGCCCCTGAGTCAAGAGGAACCATCTACTCAAATGCCTGAGAGGAACAGAGGAGAAACGGCTCTCTCCTTCGATTTTGGGACTCTCCCATCACCTTATCAAGGAGTATGCTGGTAAAGGTTTAACAACCAGCTCTCCACGGGAAAGAGATGTATATACAACATGCTTTTCAGTTTCGTATTAACATTTTCTTTATCACTTTTTTAAGTCTAAATCATCAATAAAACAATCCATCAAACTCTGATATGTAGCAGTTGAGCAGTGTAAATGCTCATACTAAAAACTGAACAATTGGTTGTGAGACAGCTCCAGCTGGAATCCAGTACAACCTGCATCCTCCCTTGGACTCCCAGCAAAAGAGAGAATTTCTCTCCCCTCCTTCCCCAGACCCTCATGTGACAATGGCAGCCAGTCTCCACAAAGACAAGGGACCAGAGTGGAACCCAGCACCGTGGAAGGTGCCCCAGTCCAGAGGATCAGGAGGTCCCTCGAATTATAGCAATTAGAGTTAATTAGTATGGATTTTTATAATTAGAGTTAATTATTATTAGCTGCTGTTAATAATAATATCTAACACTGATATGATGCTGTAAGGTTTTCAAAGGAAGGAAAGTGAGGCCACAGCAGAGGTGATGACCTTGGACAGCAGGGAGGAATGGAGGGACTAGAGGTTGTGGTGAGGGTGAAGAATAGCTTTAGGATGGATGAACCGCAGGGAGAGAATGACAGCTGGGAGTTTATGGTCAGAGAGAGGACCTTCAGAGTTTTGAATTGGGAAGGTGGAACACTTGTGGGTGATGCTGAGATCAAGGGGATGACGATCCCTGGGTGTGGCTGAGAAGGAGTGAAGGCCATGGAAGGCCAATGGCTTTTCCTTGGGTGACTCCTTTGTTCATGGAGGCCAGTGAGAGGACCTCTTCTGGACCTTTTTGTAGAATTTGACACTGTTAATCACCATTTCCTCCTGGATCTCCTCTCCTCTCTGTCCAAAATAATGACAGCAACTACAAATTCTACAGATTAAATTTTAAAATGACCAAAGGTCACATAAGTAAAAAGGAACTCTTTTAAATGTGTTTGTTGTATGCATGTGGGAGGGAGGAATGTAAAATGTTCTCATCTGCTTTTAAATAATATTGAAAATTCAACAGTATAGAAGTAAAGTTATCATGAGTAGTAATACATTTTACTTTTTTTTTTTCTTGGAGTCAGGTCCTCCTGACTCCAAGGCCAGGAGCTCTATCCACTGCACCACCTAGCTGCTCCCCCCCCCTTTTTTTTTTTGCTTTTTGGTGAGGCAATTGGGGTTAAGTGACTTGCCCAGGGTCACACAGCTAGTAAGTGTCAAGTGTCTGAGGCTGGATTTGAACTCAGTTCCTCTTGACTCCAAGGCCAGAGCTCTATCCACTGCACCACCTAACTACCTTTTACAGAAGAAATACAGAGGAAGGAAGAGGAGGGGCAAATGAATAAGAAGAGAGCAACAGGGATCAAGAGAGACAGAAAGAAATGCCTAAAGAAAGAGGTGCCTCCTGAGTGAGAGATGTATACACAGGAAAAGTGTCCCAAAGAAATTTTTTTTAAACAATTATTTTATCACCTTCAAGGTCCAGTTCCTAGTATACAGAGCCTGAAGCACCCAGAAGGTACTAGCATTCAATCATTTTTTCCAAAAGCTGGCTAGTTCTGGCAAAGTGGCCATTAGTATCCCATACCTGTAATGTATAAAAGTAGTGATCACACTAATGGCTGTAAGGCATTGAAAATGGAATTATCTTCATCTGCTGCAACCTGGGTCTGGCACTTGGACAGACCCTCATCAGCTTGCTCAGCTGACATGACTTCCCTGTGTGGGGAAGCTGGAAAGTCTACATCCATGACAATCGTACCTTGGGGAGACAGTCTGTTATTTGCCTCAGTCTGTTAGCCACATGACCAATCACATGATTTTTTTCCCCCATTGGCTGTGTTATTGGAACTGGAGTCCACTTCAAAAAGGCCTGAGTTAACTTTGGTCATCTCTCTTTGCCTCATCTGGTGACTCCTTTGCTCATGGAGGCCAGTGAGAGACCATGATTAAGGTTGAGGTGTTGATGCCTTCTCAAATTGAAGGTCCATGTAGCTGTGAAAAACAGGATTTGAGGGGCAGCTGGGTGGCACAGTGGCCTTGAAGTCAGGAGGACCTGAGTTTAAATTCGGCCTCAGACACTTGACACTTACTAGCTGTGTGACCCTGGGCAAGTCACTTAACCCCGATTGCCTCACCAAAAAACAAAAAAGAAAAAAGAAAAACAGGATTTGGTCCTTTGCTTCTTCTTGCCCCTGGAGAAGCGGTGAAAAAAATGCACCTCCCTCCATCCTTTGCAGGGATGAGGAACTATGGGTATAGAACATTGCGTATATTGTCAAATACAGTCAGTAGTGTGCTGGTAAATGTTTAACAACCAGCTCCTCCCCCCCCCAAAAAATAAAAGCTGTAAGCACTGTACACTTTTCAGTTTAATCTCCATTATTAACATTTTCTCCATCACTTTCTGAAGTCTAGACAGTCACCAAAACAATAAATCAAGCCCCGACTTGTAACACTTACCAGTTTCCAAGGTACAAATGCTCATGCTGAAAATTTAACAATTGACTTTCTCCATTTGAGCTGGCTCCGCATACCCCTGGATACAAGTGGATGTGTTGATTGGTTTTGTTAAGGTGCTATTTTTCTTTTTTATTCTTTTTTTTAAGCCACTAGGTGGCACAGTGGACAGCGTACTGGACCTGAAGTCAGGAAAACCTGAGTTCAAATTTGATCCCAGGCTAGCTGTGTGACCCTGAGCAAATCACTAAACTGCTATCTGCCTCAGTTTCCTCATCTATAAAATGGAAATAATAATAGAGATAATAAAACCTCCCAGGTTGTTGTGAGGATAAAATGAGTTAATATTTGTAAATGCTTGCTATTAATGTTTTAGGGATGACTTGCTGGGGGGGGGGGATATATTTGAAAATGTAAGCTAATGTAAAAGTAAAAGATGATTTTTGTTTAAAAAAAAAGGAATAGTAAGACTTTATGGGTTATACTATTTCCCTCAAATTAACGCGACCATGCAGAACAACACAATACCTCACCTGCCCAAACTTGCAGTAGACTCAAGAGTTAGGACCAATTCTGTACCTGTGAAGTATGTATGTGAAGTATCCCTCCCTCCCTGCTGAAGACCAGTCTAGACTAGCATCCATTGAGGATTAACAGAGTGAGGGAGGTGGCTACTGCTACAAGCTAGCTAGGGAGCAGGGAAAGAGGATTAGCAAATCTTCTGGACCTCCAACAAATCCCTCACTGAAATTTCCTCCTGATCTGCCCATGCCTCCAGTGTAGAGCAGCCCACAGAATTGTGTGAGGAGTCCGGTTAATTTGTAGCTACCACAGTTTAACCCTTGATTCAATCATTCATTCAAGAGAAGAATTCCTCCTCCTTCTCCTCCTCCTCCTCCTTTTCTTCCTCTCCTAGTCATAGGAATTCAGTCATAGGCTGCCTAAGTGAAAGCTCTTTCCCCTATTACCAAGCTCTGCTTCTTTATACCCATATACCTCAGCCCTACTGCTTCCCACATCTCTATAGAGATCCATCATGCCCTCTGGGATCCTTGTTCTATCCCTAAAAGCCTTCTCTGAGTGTCAATTTCCTCATCTACAAAATAGGGACCCTTCTAGTCCCCGAATTTATAATTGACCTCCAAAAAGGAGCAAACCCAGAGGTCTTTAGGGCCTTATAGTCTCCCTTCCTTAGCCAAGTAGGAGGGGAATCTGTGTCCCCTTGGACCATCCCCTCCTCTCTGCCATATCCCTGTGCCCCTGGGTCTGGGAACCTCCAGAAGGATCAGAACCATTCTACACTGTACTTTCTCTGATACAAAAACTGTGAATTCTGTCCATCTTCTTGCAGTCACAGAAAGCTGGCTGCTTCTCTGGCCATGCTCTCACTACTACAGGGACCCTTTTGCACACTTCCAGAAAGCCTGGGCAAGAAGGAAGAGAGAGCATACACTTTGCTCCTCCCTCTGCCACAGTCACCCAGCAACCTCTCCTCCTTTGAGGTTCCCTTGAGTCAGATAGCCAGATCCCGATGGCCCCCAGGTTACTTACTCTCCCTCTTTTCTCAGGGAGTTCAGTACCTGTCTTAGAGTTTTCCTTTCTACCCCAACTCCTGTCATTTTCCTGAGGATTCAACTCTCCTGGCTTCCCAGTTCATCAGCTTCATCAACTCCTATAATTCAATCAACAAACATTTATTACTCATGTACTACATACAAAGCCCTGTGCTAAGCACAGAGACAGAAGGGAAAGAGTTCCTGCCCTCAAGAAACTTGCCTTCTATTAGGAGAGATAATATGGCTATATATAAAATAGTGGGTATATGATTTTATTGACAGAGAGACCTCCCTGCTGAGGAAATTCTCTCAACTTGGTATCTTCCCCACAATGTATTGTCTCAGAGAGTTGCCTAGAGAGCTGAGGTTAAGTGATTTACCCACAGCCCCACGGCCAGTATGCATCCAAGGTAAGATTTGAACCCAAGTCTTTCTGGTTCTGAGGCTAACTTGCTATCCATTATACCATGCCACCTTTGTGTTTATTTTTCCAAATAAGTACAAGTTAATTGGGGCAGGGGGTCAAGGCACTGGCAGCTAGAGGAATTAGGAAAGGCTCTATATAGGAGATAGCATTTGGTTTTCTTTTTTTCCCAAAAGGGGATAAAAGTGAGAGGGAAGAAAAGCAAATTTGTGTTCATTGAAAAGAATAAAAGTCAATTAAAAACCATGGATTCTAAGAGGCAGGAGTGAGGAGGGAATGCATTCCAGGCATGGGGGACAGCCAGTACAAAGGCACTGAGATGGGAAATGGAGTGTCATGTATGAGCTAGAATAAGTCTCTACCAGTTCTTTGTAACTAATCAATTTTTAGTGTGTTTATACCTCAGAAATCAGTAAAACCTATAGATCAGGGTTTGAGTTATTGTTTTGTTGATTGTCTAGACTAAAGAAAGTGATGGATAAAATGTTAATAATGCAGATTAAATGGAAAGACTGTTGTGAGTACATTTGTTTTGGGAAGCCAGTTGTTAAGCATTTCCCAGCACCTCCCTATGTGCTGGGCACAGTGGAGAGCCAGTTGTTAAACATTTCCCATTACCTCCCTATGTACTAGTCAGAGTAGAAAGCCAGCTAAACCATAGAGTGCGTAAAGGGGAGTAATGGCAAATGAGGGCTGGAAAGATAGGTGAGACTGAATTGTTAAGGGCTTTCAAAGCCAAACAGAGGAGTTTCTATTGGCTCTTAGAAGTAGTAGAGAGCTACTGGTTCCCCCAACCCCCATCCCCCATTCATTGAGTAGGGGAGGGACATGATCAGACCCACACTTTAGGATGTGGAGGATGGATTGGAGTGGCCTTCTTGAGGCAAGGAGACCAACTTGGAGGCTGTTGGCAATATAATAGTCCAAGCAACAGGGCTGAATTAGAGCAGTAGCTGTATGAGAGGAAAGAAGAAGATGGATACAAGAGAGGCTGTAGAGAGCAAATCAGACCTGTCAGAAAGGAGACAGGAGACGAGGAATGACACCGAGGTTTCCGGCCTGGGTGACTGGGAGGATGGTGGGCCCCTCAACAGACATAGGGAAGTTCAGAAGAGGGGAATGTTGGGAGAAGAGAGAGATAATGAGTTCTGTTTGGGATATGATGAGTTTGACATGCCTTTGGGACATCCACTCAGAAATGTCTAATATGCAGTTGACAATGCAAGACAAGTGCTCAGGAGACAATTTTGGGTCAGATATATAAATCTGAGAGTCATCAACAAAGAGATGCTAATTAAACCATGTGAGTTGAAGTCACCCAGAGAGACTGTGGAGAGAGAAAAAAAGAAAGTCTAGGACAGAGCCTTGGGGAACACCCACAGTTAGGGGATGGGATATGGATGATGAGCCAGCAAAGGAAACTGAGAAGGAGAGGTCAGGCAGATAGCAGGAGAAGCAGAAGAGTGAAAAACCAGAGAGGAGAGGAGATCCAGGAGGAGATAATGATTAACAGTGTCAAATTCTGCAAAAAGGTCCGGAAGAAGGAGGATTGAGGAAGGGCCATCAGCCTTCCATGGCCTTCACTCCTCAGCCACACCCAGGGATCGTCATCCCCTTGATCTCAGCATCACCCACAAGTGTTCCACCTTCCCAATTCAAAACTCTGAAGGTCCTCTCTCTGACCATAAACTCCCAGCTGTCATTCTCTCCCTGTGGTTCATCCATCCTAAAGCTATTCTTCACCCTCACCACAACCTCTAGTCCCTCCATTCCTCCCTGCTGTCCAAGGTCATCACCTCTGCTGTGGCCTCACTTTGCTTCCTTTGAAAACTTATCTCACCAATTCAACTTTATGCCATCCGATAACCTCAGATCCTTTATCCCTTTGCTCTGTGATTGTTAATTACTTTCCTTCCCCTGAACCCCAAATCATGGATTCCTTCCCACCCCACCATCCACCATCTACCTTCTTTGCCCATATTCACACACTGCTAAACCCTGATGAAGGAATTCACATAACTGAGCTATCTGGTTCTACTACGGATTTATACCATTTTACCTCAGCTGGGTACTCAATGCTTTACTCCTCCCTGGTTGACTACCATCTGTGCTCTGGGCAGCATTTGCTCCAAGCTTTCTGATCCTTCTTCACACCCACCTAAAGCACTCCCTCTTAACTTAGCCCCTCTTTCTGACCTCACTTTATCCACTAACTCCTTCTGGGCTACTTACAAACATGCATGTCCAAATTTCTCCCACCTTTTAAAAAAACTTGTGACAAACTTACCTTGACCCTATGTTTCTCTCTCCTCCCTTTCTCAAATTCCTAGAAGAAAACTGTGTATAGTAGTTAGATGTTTCTACTCCTCTCCCTCCTTTGCAGTCTGGCTTCTGTCTACTGAAACATCTCTCTCCAGGGTTAGCAGTGATCTCTTAAATGGTCAATCCCATAGACTTCTCAGTACTTACCCTTCTTGACCTCTCTGCCGAGTATGACACTGTTAAGTACCCCTTTTCCTGCACACTCTATCATCCCTGCGTTTTTGTAACTCTCTCTCTCTCTCTGCTTGTCTCTGTCTCTCTATATCTCTGTCTCTCTTTCACTGCCCCCCTCTTCTCCTCCTACCTATCTGACCACTCCCTTTCAACCTTTTTCCCATCATCCATGTCATGTCCTCTCACTGTGGGTGTGCCCCCAAAGCTCTGTCCTGGGCCCTCTTTCTCTTCTTTCCCCATACTTTCTCTTGTTGTGATCTCATCAGTTTCCACAGGTTCAATGATCATCTCAGTTCAGCTGACTCTCAAATCTACCTATCCAGCCTTCATCTATCTTCGGAGCATCAGTCCTGCATCACAGGTTGTTAGCTAGACAGCTATTCCTGGATACAGGTGTCTCAGGATCTGGACAGCAGCATCTGTTTCGTGAGCATCTCACATTTAACATTCACCTCCCCCAACTTTCCTATTTTCTGTTCATCCTTAAAGTAACCTGGCTTCACAGTCTCAGATCATGCTTGACTCTTCCTTCTCCCTCCCCCTATCCCTTCTAACCAGTTACCAAGTCCTCAAGTGACTGAGGATTCTGTCAAAGGGTCGAACTTGAGGAACTAGAGGGCCACATGTGGCCTGGCGGCTGCAGGTTTCCCACCCCTGTACTGATTTCACTTTTCTCTGCCTCACACATTCTATAATCCTAGATTGGGCTTCTGTGAGTCTCCACCCCAAGTTTAAGAAGTGCTGAAGGAAGTTTAAGAAGCTTTGGAAATGCTCTCACCTCACCTCCACCGCTTGGAATCCCTTGCTTCCTTCAAGGCTCAACTCAGGAAGGAAGCCTTCCCCAATGTTTTTTCTCTTCCTCAAGATTACTTTGTATATATTTTCATTCATTTATCTTTACAAATATTGTTTCTTCCAGTAGCATACAAACAAATGAATTCATTAAAAAGCATTTACTAATGGCATATGTGCCAAGGACTGTGGTAAGTGAGGGGGCAGTACAAAGAATAAACTTTAGACAGTCTCTGCTCTCAAGGAACTAGTTCACACTCTAATTGGGGAGTCAATACATAAATAGTGACATCATAAATAAATTAGAGGAGCATGGAAAAAATCACCTATCAGATTTATGGATGAGAAAGCATACAAGACCAAACGAGATAGAAATTCATAGGAGGTAAAATGGACAACTTTGATCACATAAAATTAAAAAGTATGAGCACAAGCAAAACCAATTGAGCTAAAATTAGGAGAGAAACAGGAAATTGGGAAAAAATCTTTGCAGCAAATTTCTCTGATAAAGGTTTCATTTCTAAGCTGTATAGGGAACTGAGTCAATTTACTAGAATAAGAGCCATTCCCCAATTGATAAATGGTCAAAGGATGTGAATAGGCAGTTTTCAGAAGAAGAAATCCAAACTATCAGTAGTAGTATGAAAAATTCTCTAACTCATTAATTAGTAGAGAAATGCAAATTAAAACAACTCAGAGATGCCACCTCACACCCATCAGATTGGCAACGTTGACCAAAAAAAGGAAAATGACAAATGTTGCAAGGGCTATGAGAAAGCAGGTACATTAATGCACTATTGGAACTGTGCCCCCCAAATTATGAAACTGTGCATGCCCTTTAATCCAGTGGAATTACTACTAGGTCTGTACCCCAAAGAGCTCAAAGAAAGGAAGAGGACTCACTTGTATGAAAATATTTATAGCTGCTCTTTTTGTGGTGGCAAAGAATTAGAAAGTGAGGGGTGCCCATCAATTGGGGAACAGCAGAACATGGTAGCTGTGTTGAAGATGGCTTGCAGAAATGGGAACCTAAAAGAATTGGAAATTGATGGAATGCCCATCAATTGGGGAATGGCTGAACAAGTTGTGGTATATGAATGTAATGGAATACTATTGTGCTATAAGAAATGATGAACAAGCAGACTTCAGAAAAACCTGGAAAGACTTGTCTGAACTGATGCTGAGTGAAGTGAGCAGAATCAGGAGAACGTTGTACACAGTAACAGCCATGTTGTTCGATGACTAACGTTGATAGATTTAGCCCTTCTCAGCAATGCAAAGATCTAAGACATCTCCAAAGGTCTCATAATGGGAAATGCTATCCACATCCAAAGAAAGAACTATGGAGTTTGAATGCAGATTGAAGCATACTATTTGCTATTTTTTTCTTCTGTTTTGTTTTGTTTCCTCTTTCTGGTAGTTCCTCCTATTGGTTCTAATTCTTCCTTACAACATCACTAATGTGAAAATATGTTTAATAGGAATGTATATGTATAGCCTATATCAGATTGCATGCCATCTTGGGGAGGAAAGTAGAGAGGGAGGGGGAGAAAAATTTAAAACTCAAAAGCTTATGGAAGTGATTGTTGATAAATCAAAATAAATTAATAAAAAAGGGGAAGCCTAGAGGCAGTCTCAATTTTGAGACTATATACATATATATGCATATATGCATACACACATAGAGTAGATAGATAATATGTTTGGATATGGCCAATATGGTCATTTGTTTTGCTTGACTATGCAAGTTTGTAATGGGTTGTTTTTCCTGATTTCTCAATAAAGGAGGGGGAGAGGTGAGAGGAAGAGAATTTGGACCTGAAAATAACATAAAATATTATTATTTTTAAAAATGAGTCATTTAGACTGTATTAGGGGAGTTGATAAGAAGGAAAGATCATGGTGGACAGGGAAGGCCTATTGCAGAAGGTGGGACTTTCTTTGGGTCTTGAAGGATGAGTGGGATTTGGGCTAGGCAGAGAAGAGGGCATTTCAGGAAGGGGAAACAGCATAGGTAAAGGTTGGGAGGAAGGAAAGAGTGTGTATGTGCACAAGGGATAGTGAGGGGCTCAGTTTGGATGGAATTGAGCAGTGTTCTGGAGATGTTAAGGAAACCGCTACAAACTTACTGGAACAAACATGTACTGGGAGATCCTGTTTTCTATAACCCCTTTCTCTTGACATTAAATTTGTCCTCCAAGTAATGATTAAGGCTGTATCCATGCAGTCAAACTTCACTTGGGAACAAGTAATATAAACCTATCAAAGAACCCCGAAAGAAGCCCTGAGGGTCTTCCCAGACTTGATAAGAACCCACCTGCTACAAGCTGGTCTATTGGGGGTAGGCCTTATGTGTCTCCTTGAGGCTGTGGAGACCTGAGAAGCTGCCCATGGGCCAGTTGCTAAGAGGCCATCATGAGCACCTCCATAGGAGTATCCTGACTTTCATTGTGTGTTCTTTCTTGAGTAAACTTGAGCATTAGAAAGCAAAAAGTACAGTGTCTGCCTCATTATTTCAGTATCCCGAAGAGTCACACACAGGAAGAAATCAGAGAGTAGAGAAACCAACTGTGATCAGTGGTCTGTTTTTCTAAGCTGGCTGGCCAGTACTAAAGGCTTTTTTTTCTTTCTTTTTTGGTCTGTGGTTTTCCAACAGAGATTTTCTTAATGTGCTGCTAATTAGCCCATCTCAGTATCTAACCACTAACCTTGGCCAAATTAGCCCAATGCTGCAACTCACTAAACTAACACCATTTAAGTCACTGAAACTGACTTTCTATGTCACCATCCTCACCCCCAAGATAAGGAAGGCTGTTGCATTCCTGTCTCCGTTCTGTCCTAGTGATCCCTAAACATCACAAATTGATGATTTCCATAGAGATACATTATTATTATGTGTGAATGGCAGCTCTGAGTATCTGCAGGAAATGAATGAGAACATGGAAACAAAAGTCGTCAGAAGTACATTAGTGATATCAGGATTTTTTTTTAAAAAGGATCTCATTCCCTGCTTACTTTCAAACAAAATATTCATTAATATTGTAAACAGTGATGACTTTCCAGATTTATTATGCATCTTATGGTTTACTTGTTAAGTATCCCCCAAGGCTGACAAAAGAATGGTTTGGGGTTAAGTAAGTGCAAGAAGCAAATTGTTTCTGCTCTGGATTCAAACACTGAGGACATTCCCTTTAATGCAGCCCTAGATGTGACTTAATTGTTTCAGCGTGCCTAAACGGTGTGCGCAGCCGAAGAAACAGATGTTTCCACCCATCCCCTTTCACTCAGACAGATACAGATACAGTTTGCTTTTTTGCTCTGTAATTATCTCAAGTCACAATGGCCCCGCCGCCTATTAGCATACTATCCTATTACTGCCTACTTTTAAATGCATAGCTATAACGACATTCACTCTTTCAAGGGCTATGCAATCAATCCCTTGGAGACTGTCAAGAGGATTCCTAATCCCAGTAATGAGAATTTTTCCTTGGATCAATGGACTGTTTGCCTGCTGCGCAGCATACTGAGTTTTAAGGTCTTCCTGTGTGCACTTGCAAAACCATCTCCCTAACAGTGATTGAAATCGTTTGGGGGGGGGGGGGGGGAGGGAGGATAATTGTCTCCCTAATAGGATGTAAACTCCCTGAGGACAAGAACTGTTTCCAGTTCGGGGGCTTTTTTGTTTTGTTCTTGTATCCCCCAATGCTTAGCACAGTGCCCAGCACCTAGTCGATACTTAATAAATACTTGTTGATTGATAGATAATTCTTGCTTCCTATGACAGTGATAAGAAGCTAGGTGGCACTTCAGTGGATAGAGTGCTGACCTTGGAGTCAAGAAGACCTGAGTTCAAATTTGACTCAGACACTTATTAGCTGAGTGACCCTGAGCAAGTCACTTCACCCTGTTTGCCTCAGTTTCCTCGTCTGTAAAATGAACTGGAGAAGGAAATGACAAACCACTCCAGTATCTTTGCCAAGAAAACCCCAAATGGGGACACAGAGAGTCAGATATGACTGAAATGACTGAACAACAAACATGACAGTAAATAGATCAGAGAAAGTTTTCCTTGCTTTTATCAAAATATATTTAAAACTGTTTTGTAAAAAGCCCTAGTTATTGTCTTATGGAAGCAACCCAGTGGCTTTGGAGTCACAGGCCTCTGGATTCAAACATGGGCTCGGCCCCTCACTATGTGGGTGACCTTGGACAAATCATTGCCTCTCCCTGGGTCTCAGTTTCTTCCTCTGTAAAATAATGGAGATGAACTAGATGGCCTCTGAGGTCCCTTCCAGCGTTTGGGCTGTAATCCTACGTGTGATCCTGGACAAGTCCCTTCTCTTCTCTGGGCCTCAGCTTTCTCAATTTATAAGTTTATAATTATAATTATAATTTATAAATTGAGAAAGGCTGGATTCAGTGGCCTCTGAGGTTCCTCCTAGCTCTTATTCCATGACCTTCTGATCTTGGGACTTTGTTATGAGGATTTTAAAGATGATGCGTCTTTTGAGTGTGCATTATTCCTAAATCACTGAGTTTTGCGAGCTGTGACTGATGGGAAAGTACCGTATGCTATTACTAATTACCATAAGCTAAACTGTTGACTGGAATGCCTGGTTTTGGGATGGAAGGTGCCCATAGTTCATTTTAATGATGGTACCTTGGATGCTTACCAGTGCTATCTCCTGGCTGAAATATTAGTCCCATTGGTATCGGATTGTGGTTCTGCTTGACTCCAAAGAGAAAGAGGACTAGGAGCAATGGTTAGATGTTACAAAGAAGCACATTGCACACCGTGCCTAGTACGCAGTAGGAGCTTACTTGGTGATTGATTGGTTGGTTGGTTGGCGTGGGTATCCCAGTAAAAGGAAAAACTTAATAGAAAGAGATGTCCAAAAGCGGAATGGGCGGTCTCGGGACAATTTCTCCCTTGCTGAAGGTCTTTGAGCAGAGGTTGGGAAACCACTTAAGAGGGATGTTATACAGGGGATTTTAGGTCAGGTAAAGGGTTGGAATGAGTGACCTCTGAACTCCCTTTGAACTCTGAAATTCTAGGATTAAACTCTTGGAAGCATACACATAGGAACAGTGTGCCATAGTGGCTAGAGGGCTCGCCTTGGAATTAGGAAGACCTGGGCTTAATACCTGCCTCCCAAATATACTTGCTGTGCAACCCTGGGCAAGCTGATCCCCTGGCAACTCTTATTTAAGACTATAAATTGGAGTACTTCTGTACTCTGCATTGGTAGAGGGGATATCCTCCCTGGGAGTTCCATCCACCAATGAAATCATATATCTGGTTAAAAAAAAAAAAAAGCAAACACATGTATACATGTTGGCTATTGATGCCAGATTCAGCTTCTTTTAGAATTCTCCTGACAGAAGGTATGAATGACTATGCTATGATATGGAGGAATAGCTTCTAGCAGACTGTTTCCCCACCATAGTAAGCTTTTCCAGAGATGGAGTACCATGTATCACATTTTAGCTTTACCAAGATGGCAGCCATATGCAGAGACTGGCTGGCACCATTCAGCAGAGTCAAACTATTTGCTTTACTCTCTGGGAACTGAAAAACAGGCATCCCTAGAGAAGAGAAGAAAAACAGGGTTTGAAACCATAATAAATGCTTTTTCATTCATGTCAAAATCCACATTAAGCATTTAATGGATTACATCAGCAGGCCCTGTTGATTTGTGATATCCCGAGGAGGCTGGTTCATTTTGATCACAGCTACAGCTTTTATTTCCAAACATGCTCATGCATTTGGTCTAAAGGAAATTAAAAAATGTTCCTCACAGAGAAAAAGACTGTATATCTCCCTCCTGCCAGCTTTTGCTTGGGTTTTTCATAGGACTTTGTGTGGAGGCAATTCTAGGTGTACTTCTTTGGAGCAGGAGAGACGTAGCAAAGGGAATGGACAAGAATGACCCTCAGGAGAGGGAGCCAGGGAACATTTATTTGATGGTCACTGAAAAATTGAGTTGCCTTGGAGTTTTTGAAATTTTTCTGCATGATGCTCTACAAAGAACCTTCCTCTGCACCCTGAGAGATGTTTATTGAAAGGCAAGAAGGAAATTGAACAGGGACCAATGGAAATCCAAGAGGCTCCAAGTTGAAACAGAGCTGGGAGGTTGTCTACTCCAACCCATATATGAAAGGAATGTCCACTATCACATACCTGACAGGTATGTGTATGACATATCCTACCTCTGCTTGAAGACCTCCCGTGAGAGGGAGACACCTGCCTCCCTAAACAAGTCCGTTCCACTTTGAGACAGCTCTAGTTGTTAAGTCTTTCTTACAGGCAGTGAAATCTTTCTCTCAGCAACTTCCATGCATTTCTCCTAATCCAGACTTCTGGGAATAATTAAGAAATCAACAAGCATTTATTGACCACCTACTATGTTCCAAGCACTGTGCTAAGTTCTAGGTGCTGGGGATACCAAGGCCTCATGAAGGCAACATTCTATTGGCAAAGCCCAAGGAAAGGTCTTGGGACACAATGGAAACAGTACTGAATTTTGAACACTGAATGTGGAATCATAAGACCTGAATTCAAATCCCAGCTTTGCCGTTCATTACCTGTGTGACCTTGGGCAAGTAACTTAATTTTCTCTGAGTGTCAATGTATCTATAAATGAGAGAGTTAGACCAGATGGCCTCTAAGGACTTCCAGCTCTAAGTCTATGATTCCATCAATATTTAAAGAGAAAAAAAATTCAGTGCCAACCAAGTTTAGGGACTTGGAAAATTGAATGAAATACAAAAGAAATTATTGTCACAGAAATGATTACTGATTATACAGAAGGCCTCTCATTCACATCAACTGAATCAGAGTGAGACTATGAGGAAAAGGGGGAATGGGGGAGGAAGGTATCTAAATATCTGTGAAGTTCTCTATGGGACAAGGATCCTGCCAAAGATGTCAGTGCTGGGGAGGACCTCAGAGATCAAGTTTATAGAGAGGAAACCGAGGAGTTCCAGAGAAGGGAAGGGACTTGTTCAAGGTCATGGCTCCTTATAATTGCAGAAGTAGGGTTGGGACCTAGTGGTCTCTCCCAGTACAGTTGCCACTCTATGTTCCAGAGCTTCATGCAGACATTGTTAACTTAGCCGAACATAGATGTTTCAAAAGGACAGTGTGATTCTGAAAAATGCCTAACATCCATGAAAAAATTAGCAATTTGGTTACTTGTAATAACCTGGATTTTTTAGTATTGGGGAGACAAATATGTCTCATTTTATGCAACAGAGGTTTTCCTGAAAGGGGGAGGAAGTGCATGTTGAACCACTGAAACTCAAATCCTATTTTAAATGCACAGGAAGAAAGGAAGGAAGGGAGGGAGGAAGGAAGGAAGAAGGGAAAGAAGGAAGGAAAGGAGGTAGGGAGGGAGGAGAGAAGGAAGGATGGGAGGAAGGAAAGAAGGAAAGATGGAAGAAGAGAAAAAAAGAGAGAAGGAAGTTCACTGGTTTTCATTTTGAAAAGGGAAGAATTTTGTAATGTGAATAATCCAACTTGCATTGTGGGTGCTGGGGAGGTTAGTGGGTGTCATTAGAAAATGTCAACAGAGGTAGCAATCAGGACTAACTGAGGCTTTGATGGCAATTTTTTGTTTATCAGTATAGTTGAAACTCCCTCCACTGATTCATACCTGCAGCTCACCTGTGACTTAGAGTCTTAGGGAGGTTAAATGACTTGCCTGTAGCCATACAACTAGTTGGTTTTCTGATCTGATGCTGATAATCAGCTAAGAAAAAAAATCCAATGCAGTGTTTAGGGGAATGACCTTGGATATCAGGAAGAACCTTGGTCAAGTCCTGCCTCTGAAATATACTAGCTGTGTAGCTATAGGCGAGTCATTTAACCTCCCTAAGACTATAAGTCACAGATGAGTTGCAGATATGAATTTGACCAAGGACTAGCCCAAGGTTCTTCCTGACACCAAGGGCATTCCCCTAAATTCTGTGCTGTTTTGTTTTTTTTTTCTTAGCTGATATTAGCATCAGATCAAAAGGCTTTCAAATATGTTGACTTATCAAGTTGTTTGGCTGAAAATCTATTGCACTTTTTCCCTCGTCTTGTTAGAGAGAAAGGGGGATTATGGGTACAGAAGATTGCACACATTGACAGATGTTTTTTGTCAATTGTTTTTGCTTAAATGTTTTTCTTTGCTGCATGGGACAATTTGGCAGTTGGAAGGACACTGGGAAGTGACTGGGAGGGGAAAAAAAGAAAGGCATAAAACCATCAATAAATTTTTAAAAATTAAATCAATTGCCCTCAAAGGAAAAGGAAATGGTATACATGTTGGAATTTTTTGAATATTCACAGTTTTAATTCACCCATTTCTCATTAGATGCATATTGCTGTGAGCTGATCTATCTAAAGGGGTCCATTGTCTCCTTCAAAATTATCATTAGAAAACACCCCTTATGAAGAAGAAAACAACAACAACAACAGCAACAACAACAAAGAAGAAGAACATTTAGCTTCCATATGGAACTTGCTCCCCACCCCCACTCCAAATCTCCCTTGTCTTTAGTGCACACAAAATAGGTGATTATGCATCACCTGCTCTTTGGCATACACTCCATCACTGTCTCCGGGTAGGGGCAGGTACAGAATTACCCTATTAAACACACCAGGAAGCTTGCAGCAGGCCTTAGTAATGACTACGGCTTCATCCCAATGATCAAGCTTGGTTCAGAGACAAGCATTAGAAAGTTATAAAAAGCCCTGATGGGAGCCCCCAGTCAGTTTCCAGGCTTGACAAGATCCCACTTGGTACAAGCTACTCCAGAAGGGACATGGGATGTGCTACCCAGAGAGACAAGGGAAGCCACTGAGAGGGAGCTCAAAGGGGAGCTACATGTTTAGAAATGACCATAACAGAAAGGGCTTGGTGTGCTGACTGTATTTAGGCAGGGGATGGTGATGATAACATAAGGAAAGGATACACAAATTAATGGAAGGGATCATTTGATTATTGTCCAATACTTGTCATCTTGGATGTTTTTGTTTTGTTTATTGCTGCATTCAGTTGTACTCTGGACTTCTCTGTCGTGTCCCAGAAACCTCTTCATCCTTCCTGGAAGGTCATTTTTACCCTGGAATTCACACTGGAAGTACACTCTGTCCCTCTCTCTGATTGGACAGCTCCAGTCCAGCCATCTCTACATTTCTCACCAGGCTGCAATCAGGACTCCTCCATCATGCCCCTTGCATTCCTCCTCCCCTTCTTTTCAGGATCTTTATGTGTTTTCTTCCCCCATTAGAATATAAGCTCCTTGAGGGAAAGAACTATTTTTCTTTTTTGCTTGTCTTTGTATTCTCAGTGTCTGTTGTTGTTATTGTTGTTGTTATTGTTGTTGTTTGTCCTTCGTTCTTGAAGAGGACCCTGACATCATTGATCCTCAGTGCCTAGCACTAGAGTAAATACTTAATAAATGCTTATTGATTGACTGCAATTGATCTGAGTTGAGTATGTATCATCAATATCCTAGATCTCTTCCATTTGAGTAAAGATGGAGTATGTCTTCTTTTTTTTTTCTTTTATATGAGGCAATTGGGGTTAAGTGACTTGCCCAAGGTCACACAGCTAGTAAGTATCAAGTGTCTGGTCTGAGACTAGATTTGAACTCAGGTCCTCCTGACTCCAGGGCTGGTGCTCTATCCACTGCGCCACCTAACTGCCCCTGTAGTATGTCTTCTTGAGCAACATTTTCTTTTTTTTAAAAAAATGTTCTTTGTTTTTATATCACTTTCCTTTCCCAATATACCCTTCCCCTTTTCATGCCCAGAGTCATCCTTTATAACAAAGAATTAAACAGAAAGGGGGGAGCAGTGACAGAAGCAGTTCAGCAAAACTAACATAGCAATCAAATCCAAGAGTATATTCAATGTTCCCCAAACATAGACCTCCACTTCGGCAAAGAAGGGAGGCAAGATGCATTCTCTTCTTTGGAAAGGAGTCCCGTCATTAGAAATTCATGGCCTTCAGCTTCAATTGTTGTCATTGTTCTTTCCATTAATATTGTTCTGTGTGAATGAATGAAAACATTTATTAAGCACTTACTATGTGCCTCATCACTGAACATACAAAAAGAATTGCAAGATAGTCCCTGCTTTCAAGGATCACATATTCTAATTGGGGAAGAGAGCATAGATAAGGTTTCTTGGGCAAGTCAGCTGTGTATATTCTGTATATTGTCTTCCTAGTTATAGAATCTTCACTTTATATGAGTTCATATAAATGTTCCCATGCCTCCCTCTATCCCTCATAGTCATCATTTCTTACAGAACAGCAATATTCCATTACATTCATGGACCACCATCTGTTTAGCCATTCTACAATCAACAGGCATCGACTCTGCCGCCACTTCTTTGCTACCCTAACAATTATTGCCATAAATATTTTGGCGTATATGAGACCTTTCTTTCTATCTTGGACTTCCTTGGGCCATGTAGACATTTAGTCACTTTCTTGGCATAATTCCATATTGCTTTCCAGGCTGGTTGAACCAATTTATGGCTCTAACAACAGTATATTAGTGTGCCTGTCTTCCCATAACCCCTGCTAACATTGACACTTCCATGTGAACACAATTTCTAAATCAGTGAACAGTGCTTAAATACCAAAACATTTAAAAAAGTAAATTGCTAAGTGATGAAATTGTATCACTTTGAGATGACATTTTAAAACCAAATATTTGAAAAGTCATAATGAGGGCATCAAGTTAAAGAAACTCTGTTAGCTGAAGTATTGTTTCATGGCAATTGAGATCAAGAATTCCTCTAGGCCCCCAAGGCATTGGGTGACTTTATGTTCTGAATGTTTCCCATTGTGCCAAACACGTAATTTCTCCATCAAGGTGGCAGTGCTGTATTTGTCATTAATACCTGGGGTTCAGAGTCATCACTGGAAAAATAACAGTCCCCAAATCAGGTTTGCATGTATCATTAAAATTTGACCCTTCTCCAATGAGTGGCTCTTTACCAATACAATGGATTCCCCCAATAGAGTGCAAGTTCCTTGAGGGTAGAGATTGTTTTTTATTTTATCCCCAGATGCAATAATTAACTACAGTGAATATTTAACTTCTTTATGTTGCTTGACACCCATTTTCTAGCCCACTACCTGGCACAGAGTAGGCCTTTTACGGATGCTTGGGTAATTGAATTGTTTAGGACCTGACTCAATTCTCATTAGTTTGCATCTGATCACTCTTCTTCAGTGCCTCATATGAAATGATGTGTTTTTCTGAAGTCACCGCCTAAAGCACTCTTGCTGGCAGCCTTCACTCAAGGGACTGACTTTCCATGGAAACTGAACTGCCTTCAGGTCATACTGACACGTGGGGGGAAATGTGAATTGCCCACTAGCCCAACTGCCTGCCCACCTGCCCGCCTGCCCTCTTGCCTCCAGGTTTCTTCTAAGATGGATAATCTGTGCATTTCATAATTGAGTGAATGCTATTCCTCCTCTCCCCCCCCCCCAGCCAAAAAGACCCCAATCCAGTTATGTAGTCTTTTCCCTTCTCTGGACCCCAGTTTCCCCCATCAAAAACAAAGGGATTGGATAATATGACCCCTAAGACTCTTCCCGAATTAGGGATTCTGTCATTTTACTTGTACCATGCCATTTTGCTCCAGTTATTGGCCACATCCCTAAACATGAGCCACTTTCTTTCTTGTCAAAGCTATATAGGTTGGATTTTTCTTTCAGTCTGTGTCTGTGATTTCATTAGTCTAGAATAGAGAATTTCATGTAAGGAAATTCATGCCACCAATGCAAATCAAATAACCAATCAAGCATTCTGCAGATGCTGAGTCTTGGAGGAAGCTAGGGATTGTAAGAGAGGAAAGGTGTAAGGTGAGGAAAGAGAGCATTGCAGGCATGGCAGACAGCTAGTACAAAGGCATCGAGAAGAGAGATGGAGTATAATGTGTGAAGAGCAATAGTAATTGGGCTAGTAGAATTGGACCAGAGAGTGTGTGAAGAAGAGAAAGTTAGGGTTTTGGAGAGTAGGCTAGGCCAGGGTCAGCTAGGTGGCAAAATTAACTGGCCCTGAAGTCAGGAGGACCTAAGTTCAAATCTGGCCTCAGATGCTTACTAGCTATGTGACCCTGGACAAGTCATTTAACTCCGATTGCCTCAAAAAAGAAAAAAAAGAGAGAGAGAGAGTTGGCTAGGTCACTGAGAGGTTATGCCTTGCACAGAGATAGCATATGTCAGAGATAGGATCTGAACCCAGGACTGATTGACTTTAAGGTGGACTTTCTATCCTCTACACCAGTGCTGTCAAACTCAAATACTATCCATCCCTGATGGCCACATATTGACTTAGAAAACCACAAATTCACATCATCTATGTTGTATTATATCTTAATTTTTTTTTTTTTTGCTTTTTGGTGAGGCAGTTGGGGTTAAGTAACTTGCCCAGGGTCACATAGATAGCAAGTGTCAAGTGTCTGAGGCCAGATTTGAACTCAGGTCCTCCTGACTCCAAGGCCAGAGCTCTATCCACTGTTCCACCTAGCTATCTTCTGAATCTTAATTTTTAAAAGATTTCCCAACTACATTTTGATCTGGTTGGGGTCAGACTCTGCAGTATATGCAGAATTAGTCTGCAGGCCTGAGTTGGACATTTCTGGCCAGATAGTACCCAAAGACCTTCACACAGGGTGCTCTCCCTATTGGAGAATTTAGAGACACTAGAATCTAGTCTGCCAAGGGATAGATCTAATTGTACCATCCTCTAGTCCACATGTCTTCATTTAAAAAATATTAACATGAGATGTTATCAAATGCTTTGCTAAACTCTGGGTAAACTAAATCTAGAACGTTCCTTTGATCCACCAATTTAGGTTTGGAAGTTGTTTGGGAGGGTAATCTGGATCTCTGATTTCATTGATATAGGCACATCCAGTGAGGAGATTCCCTGGACCAATGCAGATTGGCATCTGTTAGAGTCTCATAGGGCAACTTGGGGCACTGAGAGCTTACTTACTGGGGAAATTACCCCAGCCATCACATAGCAGTATGTCAAAGGCAGAACTTGAACCCAGGTCCTCCTCACTTGGAAGCTAGCACTCTAAAAGTAAATACCACGTCAATGAAATCATCATTTAAAATAAGCATCAATGCGGGGAAAGAACTATGGAGTCTGAATGCAGATTGAAGCATACTATTTTATCTTCTTTTGTTGTTTTTTGTTTTTTCTTTCTCGTGGTTTTTCCCTTTTGCTCTTATTCTTCTTTCACAACATGACTAAAGTGGAAATATGTTTAATATGATCATACATGTAGAGCCTATATCAGATTGTATGCCATCTTGGGGAGGGGGGAGTGGAGGGAGGGAGGGAAAATTTAGAACTCAAAATGTTATAAAAGCAAATGTTAAAAATTAAAAATCAATTAATGAATGAAAAAATAAGAAAAAAAGGGATAAGTATCAATGCCTATAATTTTACAGAATCCATTCTCTTCCCTTTTGTGAAAAATCAGGACATTTGCCCTTCTCCCATTGTGGGGCACCTTTCCTGATCTCCATGATCTTTGAGAGATCATTGCCAGTGACTCAGCAGCCACACCTGTCAGTTCTTTCAGTACCCAAGATGCAGCGTACAACGACATGGGGACTTGAAGTCATCAAGAGCAGTGAGGCACTGTCTTACTTACTCCTTGCTTATCTTGGGTATCAACTCCATATGAGCCAATTTTGCTCTGTTTTTTCCAGTCCAAAGATCAAGATCTTTGGCAGAGAAAATGAAGCAAAATTAGAACTGGGCAGCTCAGCCTTCTCTCTGTCATCAGCTACTACCATTCCATCCATACCTTCTTTTTTGGCCTTATCCCTTCTGTAATCTTCCATTTCTTTTCCCCAAGAAAGCTTTCAAAACAAATCAGCAACACCCTTTTGGTTGTCCTTAGCTTTCTTCACCAGCCTAAGCTCATTCAGAATTTTAGCCTTCCTGACGGCATCCTTACAGAACCATGCCATGCTTCTTCACTTCCATCTTCAAATCAGAGTTGGTTGGTGAGTTCCCTGTGCGGCCACATTGGTCTATTTGGATAAGCCCCCTTTTTCCTATATCTCAGAATTGTTTCTCTTTGTGCTCTTAGAATTTTATTCCTGAGAGCTTGCTTTTAATCTAACTTCTCCTGTGGGATTTTGATCCTTATGACCCTACCTAGCGTTCCTTTGAACCCTTGGAAATCTGTCATCCTCAAATCTAGGATTCATGTCAGATTATGATCAGCTTTCCTCTCCATCTCTATCACAATGTCTAGGAGGGAACAGTAATTTCCCCCACTCCCCCCCACAGGGCCACCATTTCATTCTAGTAACCAATTCTTCCCTTCAGGTAGAAATCTGATCCAGAATATACTCGTCCCATGTTGGTTTCTCCACCTTTGGAAGGATAAAATTATCATTAAAGTATAATGTCCTTCATTCTACAGCTCCCACTCTCCTCTTTCTGTGAGAAGCAAAGGGAAAGGGGTCGGGGTTAGGGGACTTGGAGAATGAAAGAGGAAAGGAGATGATGCAGTGGCAGCAGAGAGTGGTAGTCCAGGTCAGGAAGAGAGGGATATAGGGATATGTAAGGACAATAGTATGACTGTTCCTAGCCTGGGCTGGCTGCTGATTACACTAACCAGACTCTCTAATGGGGAGGGAGTTGCTTGTGGCCAGACATGGTCTAGCAGCCAGACAAATCACCAGTCTTCCTGAGTTCCAGTTCCCACTGGATCCCATGCTCTAGCTCTATCAATAAATGAATCAATAAACACTTACTAACTGCTTACTATGTGCCAGGCACTGTGCTAAACACTGGGGATACAAAGAGGAAAAAAGAAAGACAGCCCCTGCCCTCAAGGAGCTTATAATTGAATTGGAGAAGTCAATGTACAAAAGAAAGCTGAAAAGGAAGGGGAGTAGGAATGAGATTGAGGGCATGTGTGCCTATAGGGAGCTGAGACCTTGACTCCAGAGCTTCCAAAGCTGTACCTGATAACCAGTCTTGGCGGGGCATGGAAGTGGAGCATCTTGCAGAAACTGCCTTATTACACTCTGGCTAAAGGGAGGACTCCCACTGTGAATGTCCCAGAATTCCTGGGTCCAGATGGAGCCTACCTCTAAGGGAATTAAGAGGTTTAGGAGAACAGAAAGCTTGCAACATTTTATTATCCATTATGTTCTAGTCATTAAGTATTGTTTATTTCCTTATTGATTCCATGCTAAGAGGGAAAACACTTCACTCAGCATTCAGCAGGTGTATCTGCTTCCATAGGGAACCAAGGACATAATTCCTAGGCCATGTGACTAGAGTTCACTGCCAGAATGTTCAAAGGAAGTGGAGTTAGCTAGTGGGCAGGGCCGTGGAACTAATGCTGATTGGGGAGGGGAGACCCTCGAGTTCACATGCCTGTAAACTAGGGACACGACCCTGTAGAGAAGTTGGGCAGAGAGATAGATGGTTTGCTGAGTTTGGTAACTAGAGAGAGTGCAGGAGGAATTCTATGCACCAGAGCCCCAGGGTGAACTTAAGGCTCCCTTGTGAATAGCTTTGGGAACCACCTGGAGGTTAAAAAAAAAAGGCAAGTGGAGAAATTAGTAGCTACTTTGTTTTTGGACGAGAAAACTCTAGCTGCTAGAGGGGTGGGGAACCTGTGGCCTCCAGGCCACATGTAGCCCTCGAGGTCCTCGGGTAAGGCCTTTTTGACTGAGTCCAAGTTGGGCAAGTTGGGGATTTGTTCTGTGAAACTTGGACTCAGTCAAAAGGCCCCACCTGAGGACCTAGAGGGCCACATGTGACCTCGAGGCTGAAGGTTCCCCACCCCTGCCAGCAGATAGCTAGATAAATGAAATCCCTCACCCATTACTACTGCCAGGCTTGTGATGTTTCCCAACCACCTCCCCTATTTCTCTCTTCTGTCCAAGTAGTCTCTAGTATACTCTGATGAAAAAGAAACATCACTTCAGCTTCTGCCTCAATTGATCCATAAGGTCAAGTTGGCATTTTTATGTTAAAACCTCAAGTTCATCGTGCTTATTGCCTATTATACCTATATATTATATTTGACGTATTTTTGTTGTTCAGTCATTTTCAGTCGTGTCTGACTCTCTATGACCCCATTTGGGGTTTTCTTGACAAAAAAATACTAGAATGGTTTGCTGTTGCCTTCTCCAGTTCATTTAACAGATGAGGAAACTGAGGCAAACAGGGTGAAGTCACTTGCCCAGGGTTACACAGCTAGTATGTGTCCTAGGCTGGATTTGAACTCAGGTCCTCCTGACTCCAAGCCCTCGCTCTGTCCACTGTAGTGCCACCATAGGTTTTATTTACTCCCAACTGCTTTCTTGGATTTTATCTCCTGTTAACGTCTGGTAATCTCAACTCCTATTCTTCTGATTCTAACTATTCTCTAGGGAATCTAGCTTCATGGATAATATGTAGGCAATTTTTCCCCCTTTCCTTCCTTTTTAGTTTAAAACCCTTTTGATTAGATTGCGAGATATCAGCAAAATGCTAGCCCCTTTTACTTTTTTACACATTGGAACCCCTCTCCCAAGTGTTTGATTTTTTTCAGAACATTGAATTGTCCCTGATTACCTGGAGTGTGAAGAGGTGCTCCTTGAGCCTCTTCACCTTATCTCCTAGGAGGGAGACCAGCCTGCACTTTGAGCATAGATAACAGCCACTTGCCTGTGACAGAGATACAAACATTGCATGCTAAAAGGAAATCACTGCAAAAATCCTCCCTGCTTTCCATACTTATGAGAAACAAGCTCCTCATTCTTTGCCTTTCAACCGGCTTGTTTTAACATCTTGACAACCTCTTTGGCACCTCTTAACAGTTTGACAACCACATCCAATTTCCTTTTCCTTCCCTTGATAACTTATCTCTTACCTTCTTTAACTGAAAATGATCTGGGGGGTGGGGTTAATGGATTGCAAGCTTAATATGAGTCAGCAGCATGATGTGGCCACCATAAAAGCTAATGCCATCTTAGCCTTCATTAAGAGAGACACTACAACCCAACGCCAGTTTCTTCTTCTGATCTGGGCGCAACATTCTAGTAAGGATAGTAATAAGATGAAGAACATCCAGAGGAGGGCAAATAATATGGGGAAAAGCCCAGAGGCCATGTCCTATGGGGACTGATTAAAGGAATTGTGCATGTCTAGTTTGGGGAAGAGAAGACTCTTGGGTATGGAGTAGGCATTGAACTTATAATGCTTTAAAACACAGGACAAAATCCAGAAAAATGGGTAGAAATCACCAAGTAAAAGGGGGAAGAGAAAAGAACAAGCATTTATTAAGCACCTACTAAGCACTTTACAGGTAATCTCTCGTTTGATCCTTACAACAACCCTGGGAGGTAGATATTATTATGACCCTCATTTTATAGTTGAGGAACTGGGGCAGCCAGAGGTGAAGTGACTTGCCCAGGGTCACACAGCTAGTTAAGTGTCTGAGACTGGATTTGAACTCAGGTCTTCCTGACTCCAGGCCCAGAACTCTATCCACTGCCCCTAAAATGGCCACTAAAGTTCCTCCAAGGCTGACATCCTGAGATTCTCTGTGAATATGAATCAATATTGTGACATGGTAGCTGAATATTAAATGCAACCTTAGTCTGCACTGAGTGAGTCACAGTGTCAAGGGCTAGAGAGGTCATAATCCCTCTATACTCTGCTCTGATCAGACCACATCTAGAATATGGCATTCAGTTCTGGGTACCCTGGATGGGTAAGGGCTTTGAGATGAAGCCATGTGCCATCAGCTGAAAGAACTTCATATGTTTTATTTGGAGAAGATAAGACTTGGGGGGTATATAGCAGCCATCTTCAAATATTTGAAGGTTTGTCACATGGAAGAAGGATGAGCTTTGTTCCACTTGGCCCCAGAGGGCAGAACAGGTGGAAGTTGGGATTGGAGATTAAGGAACTCTTTGTAACAATGAGAGCTGTCCAAAGTGGGATGGGCTACTTTGATTGGTAGTGGGTTCTCCCTTTCCCTGGAGAGCTTCAAGGAGAGGCTGGATAACCATTCATTAGCTATGTTATAAAGGAGATTAATGTTGGGACACAGAATAGATTATTTAGCTAGATTAGATGGCCTCTGAGATCTCTTCTGATGGAAAATTCTGTGATTCCATTTGTTTCAGTGACAGAACTATAGATGTTAAGAATTCGGAAAGTATGGGGCAGCTAGGTGGCACAATGGATAGAGCGCCAGCCCTGGAGTCAGGAGGACCTGAGTTCAAATCGGGCCTCAGACATGTAACACTCACTAGCTGTGTGACTCTGGGCAAGTCACTTAACCCCAATTGCCTCATTAAAACCAACCAAACAAACAAACAAAAAAAACCAACAAGAATTTGGAAAGTAAATCAGAGAAAGTGCCTGATCCAACAATATGGAGGTTCCATCACTACCTCTTTTAAAATCAGGAAGTCCTGTGAACAATTAACAGAAAGAGGGGTCTTTGTAAATTTTTTTCCAGTTATTTTAAAATGTCAGTGGGTCATAGGCTTTGTCCAATAAAGAACTCAAGCTGTTCCACTGTTACCAATCCACCATCTTTTGCTGCGGCTTAGTGTAGCTTGAGGGTTGAGATGGTAAATTCAAGGTTTCATTGTCAATTTGGGCTGCAAGTGGCTGATAAGGAAGGTAACACCTTGGGACCAACTCTCACTTTTTACAAAAAAATGCATTGATTTTTGGGGGGGGCTTTTTCTATCACCTTCATTTCCAGATATATCCCCCCACTTCCTCCACCAGCTAACCATCGTTGTGGCAGAGAACAAAAAAGAAAAAGAAAAGCTGTTCAGAAAAACTAACCAATACATCACCTAAGCTGGACAGTATATTCGATGTTCCATATACTTAGTCCAAAGAAGGGAGGGAAGTAGATTTTCTCATCTCTTCTTCAGAGATAAGCTTGGTCATTATAATTGAATAGTGTTCAGTTTTGTTTGTTTGTTTGTTTGTTTGTTTTTGAGAGGAACACTCTTTCCATTTAGTTGTTAGAGTCACCCTGCCTATTGTTTTCCTGGTTCTGCTTACCTCATTCTTCATTGGCTCATATAAATCCTTCCAGTCATTTCCAAACTCCTCATTTTCATTTCTGATGGGGCAGTATGTCCCAGACCTCACATTTTCAGAGATTCATAGAACTTTAGATCTCATCCAGCTCCAATCACCTCATTTTACAGAGGAGGCCCCAGAAAGGGCAAGCAACTTGCCCAGAGTCACACAGCTAATTTGTGGCAGGGTCCATCTACACTCCTTTCTAATCTATTGGTTTCTCATGTATACTATTTATTTTGAAGTAGAGACCAGATTGGAAGATGCAGAAGGTAGGAGAAAAAAAATGTCAGCTATTGATAGCAATTGATCTACCCCAGCCAACAAACAGGTACCTTTCTGTCCTGTAAGGTAAGCACTAGACTGCTACACAGACTACATTGAAGTGGAGATGTAAAATGTAGAGACCAGTATGGGAGAAACCCTGGACAATATTCTTTGCCCCGGGGGCAGCTAGGTAGCTCAGTGGATAGAGCACCGGCCCTGAAGTCAGGAAAACCTGAGTTCAAATCCCACCTCAGACCAAACACTTGACACTTACTAGCTGTGTGACCCTGGGCAAGTCATTTAACCCCAATTGCCTTTAAAAAAAAATATTTCTTGTCCTGAGACTGATTCTTATCAAGTACAAATGAATGACCAAAGTCAAAATTTTTTTTTAAACATCTCAAACTTCTCTAAGAGCTAAGATGACCCCTCTAAGTAACCTTTATCCCCTAAGCAGCAGTTCTTAGAACAAACTGCACAGCCTAACCCAATGCTAGGCAATGTACCCACTGCATCATCAGAAGTGGTCAAGCACTGGCCCTGGATTCAGAAGGACCTGAGTTCAAATTTGGCCTCAGACACATAACACTTACTAGCTGTGTGACCCTAGGCAAGTCACTTAACCCCATTGCCTAGCCAAAAAAAAAAAGTGGAATGTAAACTAAGCTTTGAAGGAAACCAGGGGGTCTGTGGGGTGGAGGTAAGGAGAAAATCTATTCCAAGCATGGGCAACAGCCAGTACAAAGACAAAAAGACAGGAGAGGGAGGGTGAAGTTTGGCTGCATTGTAGAGTGAGTATAAGGCTGGCAAGGTAGGCTGGGGCCAGGTTGGAAAATCATTAAATGCCAAAGTTTGCATTTAATCCTTGAAGTAATAGGGAGCCATTAGAGTTGATTGAGAATGGGAATAATGAAGTCGAATCTGTACTTTAGGAAAAATCACTTTAACAACTAGAAACTGAACTGTGGTGAAGAGAAAAATGAAACAGAGACTGTGGCTATTGCCACAGTCCAGATGAGAGGTGGTGACGGCTAGAGCTGAGGTGGTGATTGTGTGAATAGAGAAAAGACAGTTGTGAGAAATGTTGTGGAGATGGAAATGAAAGATTTGGCAGCTGACTGAATGAGGACTGTGGGAGAGAAGAATCAAAGATCACTCCATGTTTGGGAAATTGGGAGCCTGGGAAGATGGTGTTGGCCTCAACAGAAATAGAAAGTTCATAAGAGGGAAGTGTTTGGAGGAAAAATAATGAGGTCTGTATTAGACATGTTGTGTTTGAGAGGATTGTGGGACATCCTGTTTGAAATGTCCAATATACAGTTGGTGATAAGACTGGAGCTTAAGGGAAAGACTAAGTCTGGAGAGGTAGATCCAAGAGTCATTTTTGAAGATGACAGATTAACCCCTGGGGAGCTGAAAAGGTCACCAAGAGAAAGACAATAGAGGGAAAAGAGAAAAGGATCCAGGACAGAGCCTTGGAGAAGGTCAACAAATACCTATTGGACTTCACTTCAAAACCTGCTTTCAATGCATCCTTTGGTCTCTCTTTGTTATCTATTACAGAGCCCTTTTTTCTGATTGATTTGTATAGTATATGTCTCCAGATTTTATCATCAAGAGGTGTCACCCCCCTCCCTCCCCCACCCCCACCACAATGCCATCAATGCCCTGCTCTAAGCTGTAGATATGGCTCTCCAGCCCCCTAGGGCCCCTTTGGAGATGCAGGAAGCCTCTTCAGAGATACAATCTCCCTAACTCTGGCTCAGGTTTTCACACACCCCTGACCCTGCTCCCTTTGATTCCTATAGATTCCCTGGCCTGGACCACTTTTCTTGGACTTTGGATTGTCTTTGAGACTGGCCTAGGGTCCCAGTGTCTTCCTGCTTCTCTCCCAGCCTGCTGCCTGCTTGTCTACTCTGAGGCTGACCTTTGGCCACCTCAGGTTCCCCGTTATCTGTGTTTGTCTTGCTTGTACTGTACCTTGGACTCTTTTGCACCCAGCTTCCCACTGGTACCAGAGACCCCCCAGCACTGACTCCCGATAAAAGTTGAGCTTAAAATGAAAGAGGGTTTAGTAATGTCAAAAGTAAAAAATGCTAGATGTTAAAAATTAAACCTTGAGCAAGCAATCTACTTATTTAGAATATCATGGGTGTGGGACTATAAAAATGTATGGAATGTAGTTGCTCAGAGTTATCAGTGTGACATTTGAGTGCCTACTATGTGCAAGGCCCTGAGGATCTCTTGCCACTGGAGAGCTGTTCCTCACTCCTCTAGGACGGTGGGGGGGGAGTTTGTCTTTGTATCCCAATGTCTAACAGAGCCTGGCACACAGTAGGCATTTAATAATGCTTGTTCTTTGATTGGGGAGGTAGTGTGGTACCTACCTTCAAAAGAGCACTGGATCTGGAATCAGAAGACCTGGGTTCACATTTAACCTCTGATTCTTCCTGTGTGACCCTAGGCAAGTCACTTACCCTCCCTGGGCCTCAGTTTCCTCTTCTGTAAAATGAGAGGCTGGACTAGGTGGTCTCCGAAGTCCCTTCCATTTCTAGGTTTGAGATCCTAACGATCTAACTGCTTAAGTTTGGACCGAAAAATGGGGGTAGGGGTGTAGCAGGAAGGTTTGTAAAATACATTTTTTCAGTAATCACTTCTAGTGACAGAAAAAAACAGAGAGAGAGAGAGAGAGAGAGAGAGAGAGAAATCTTAGAAATCTTAACCTTTCCAGGAGTCTCAACTGGTTAACGACATCTCAGCCGGGCTTGGAAAACCAGTTTGGTGGTTCAGAGGCCAGGAGAGAGGTGCCTTTCAGCCCAGGCATCACGTGGGGCTCCCCGGAGTCCGGTTCCTCATTCCAAGCTGCTTGGTATACACGGGTTGGAATAAGAGAGAGGAAAATGTCGATGCCCGCGCAGTAAGGCATCCATCCCCCTGGCACTCAGCTTCGGCGCGAAGCCCAGGCGAGAGTGCTAGTGCCTCCGCGCGCCCAACCAGGGGAGGGGAGGGAGGAGGGAGACACAGAGAGAGAGAGAGAGAGAGAGAGAGAGAGAGGAGAGGCGGGGCATGCGGAAGCCCCCCCCCTTTTCTCCCCCTCAGAGGGCGGGGCCTGCGCTGGGGGCGTGGGGAGGGGGCATCTCAAATACTGTGAAATGGAGCTGCCGCCTTCAGAGCTGCCGGGGCTGTGAAGGAGATCACTTACCTGTGGGCAACTGAAATTTCAAACTTCTACTTGAGCAGGGGCGCGAGCAGATCCCGCTGCCTGCGAATTGAGCCCAGCGACGGTCCTCGTCGCTGGCCTTTCTTGTACTTTCTATCCCTCTATTTTATTTTATTTTATTTTATTTTATTTTATTTTATTTTATTTTATCTTTTCTGGGGGACGTGGGAGAGGGCAGCCCTCGGCTGCACCCCAGCCATGAAGCTGCAGAAGAAGTGCGGGCTGATGGTTCTCCTCCTGCTCACCGTCCTCTTCCAGACCCCGGAGTCCTACTCCACGAACGCCTATGTCACCGTCACCTACTACAACCAGAGCAGCAACCACTCCACCACCGAGGTGTGCGAGTGCGGGATCTACGGCTTGGCGTCTCCCGTGGCCAACGCTGGCGGCACGGTGGGCATCCCCAAGAGCTTCAACTACCAGGCCTGTGACCCCCACACGGAATTCACCTATAGCGACACACCCTGGATCGCTCTCATCGAGCGGGGCAACTGCACTTTCTCCGAGAAGATCCAGACCGCCAACCGGAGGGGGGCGGAGGCCGCGGTGATCTACAACGTCCCGGAGTCGGGCAACGAGACCCTCCAGATGGCCAATTTCGGTAAGTCGGGAGCCGTGCCCCCGAGGCGAGGCTGAGACGGGGCTCCTGAGGGACCCGCAGCGTCCTAAACGCATCCCCGAGGTCCAAAATGTCGTGGTCATCTCAGGATCCACCCAAGGACCTGACAAGAGGCGAGGGGGAAAGAGGGAGGAGGAGTTCACCTTCAACTTGAGATTCCTGGACATTTGGGGGCTCTTTTCCCATTATTATTTTTAATATAATAAACATTAGTAGTGGGATACCGGCATGGAACAAGCAGTCCGTGAAGGGGGTATTGTTCTATTTCCCTTTTTTCTAGGACCGTTTCGGTTTTCTGATGGTGTTACATAATTTTTTTTTTTAAAAAAAAATCAACTGTGCCTTTCCCTGTAAACAGGAATGAAAGGAACAATATTTCTCTAAAACCCCGCAGATTTTTTAAGTTCGTGATTTCTTTGTATTTTTTCACTCCGATTAAGCTGCTCCTGTCAAGAGCTAACAGTGTTGGTGCGTGAATTGATTTGTTGACCTGGCTAAAAATAGCGTATTTAAGTGACACTCTTTGCAAAAATGAGTGAAGATTTCATGCCACTGTTTGTTTTTTTGGGGAGGGGGTTGGTGAGGAACTCGTCGGAAACATTCAGGTGAAAATCGGGTGCCAAGTCCGAATTTTTCGCCACTGTTAAGGGTGTACGAGATCAGAGTTGGATTTTTCCCCCCAGACTTTGTGATTTCATTGGTATAGGGAATTCTTGGTGAGAAAACTCCTTCTGCCAATGCAAATCGATACCCGCTGTGCAACTGGTTGTCTTAAGAGAGCTGAGAGATTTAAATGATTTATCCAGGATTACATAGCCGGTATGAGTCAGAAACAGTACTCGAACCCAGGTTTTCGCGACGCCGAGCCGTGTTTGCTATTCACTGTGTCTGGCTGCCTCTGGTTGTGTATTGTAACAGCGTTATAATATAAAGTGTATCTTGCTAACATTATAATGTAGAATTCATTATATAATGGATTCTTCTGATTTCTTTTTTGACTGGATGGACTTGTGTTTTCATTGATGTAGTAGGGAATGCCTGGTTAAGAAACTCGCTCTACCTATGCAGATCCGAACCTGCGGTGTAATTCATAGTCTTAAAGACTTACCTGGGGCACTGGGAGGGAAAGACATTTGCCCTGGGTCATTCGGCCAGTCTGTGTCCAAGGTGGGTCTAGGACCGAGTCTGCCTGACTCGAAGGTGGGGGTCATTGTTTACTACACCAAACTGACTGTCTAAAATCAATAATCGGTCTACGAGCATTTATTAAGTACGGACTACGTGTCAGACACACTGTGCTAGGGAAATACACGGGAGGGAGGAAAAAAAAGACAGTTCTCTCAGTGAGTTTACCTTCTATCAAAGGACATGATTAGGGACTGGTCCTGTGATTTCATTGATACAGAGAGAGCTTCTGAATAAGGGAACTCCCTGTACCAATGCAGGTTTGGCATCTATTCTATAATTTTTGGAGAGTTGGTCTAGAGCACTGAGAGGTGAAATGATTTATCCAGGGCCACACAGCCAGTCAGGTCTTTGTGGCTTTGGGACCAGCTTCCTTTCCAATACTCTATACTGCTTCAGTATATGTCTCTATATACTAAGTACATACAGAATGAATGCAAAGCAGTTAGGGAAAGAAGGCAACTGGGTGGAAATCAGGGAAGATTTCATGCAAAAGGTGGTCCTTGAGTAGTGTCTTAAATGTGATTCTGAGAGATGGACATGAAGGGGGAGTGCATTCTATTCATGGGGGACAGCCAGTGCAAACGCATGAGGACAAGATGGAGCATTCGGCGTTTAAAAAAAAAAAAAAACACAGGGAAAAGGCCAGTTTGGCTTATAGAGTTCTGGAAGGAGAGGAATGTATAATGAGGCTGGAAACATTGGTTGGGGCCATGTTGTAAAAGGATTTAAATGCCACATTGAAGTTTATATTTATCTTAGAGGCAATAGGAAGCTGCTGGAATATACTGGGAGATGGGGGGGGGGGGTCAGACCTGCAGTTAAGGAAATTTGCTTTAACAACTGAGAGGAAAATGGATTGGAGTGGAGATAGGACAAAACTAACTAAGAGTCGATTGCAGTAGTCCGGGCTAGACGTGATGATGGCCAGAACTAAGGTGGTGACTGTGAGAGGAGAGAAGGGATCGTATTTGAGAGATGTTTGAGACATAGAAATGGCAAAGTTCAGAATTGAATTGGATATGGGGGAATGAAAGAGAGTGAGGCTGATGAAGAACCTGGGAGACTGGAAAAATGGTGGCACCCTCCTACACAGGGCTGTTCAATGGGGAGGGGTTGGGGAGTTCAATTTTGGAATGATGAATTTGAGATGTTACTGGGATGTCCAGTTTGAAATGTCCGAAGGGCAGCAGGTGAAGCAAGAAAGGTGTTCAGGGGACTGCCTCTGGATAGATATATGAATACAGGAATTGTCTGCACAGAGATGATAATTGGATCCATGGGAGATGAGGAAGTCACCCACCAAGAGAGAGTGTGTATAGGGAGAAAAGAAAAGAGGACCCAGGACAGAGTTCTGAGCTAAAATCCACAGTTAGTGGGTGTGATATGGGTGACAAACCAGCAAAAGAGACTGAAAAGGGGAGGCTAGACAGGTAGGAGGAGAATCAGGAGAGAGAAATGCCACAGAAACCCAGAGAGGACAATATAATAATGAGGTAATATGATAATAATAATAATATGATAATAATAATGAGATAAAAGAAATAAGCAAATGAGATAATCAAAAGAAAACACTTCAGGAGGAGAGGGTGGTCAACAATCTACAACAGCAGAGATGTCAAGAAGGATAAAGATTGAGGAAAGAAGAGGGAGGGGAAGGGAGAAGAAATAAGCATTGCCCACTATGTGCCTGGCACTGTACTAATGGCATTACAAATATTATCTCAGTGGATCAGATCATGGTCAAGTTTAGAGGTGACAGCTTCAGTTGGGCGATGAGGTTGGAAGTCAGATTGCAGAAGGTTGAGGAGTGAGAGGAGAGAAAATGGAGGCAGCAAACATAGATGGCATTTCCTCGGAGTTATCTTAAGGGGGTGGTAGGATTTAATGTCAGTATTTTAAGGATGAGGGAAACCTGGGCATATTTGAAGGCAACAGGGATGGAGCCAGTAGATAGAGGGAGAGTGAAGATAAAAAAGAAAGGATGATTGAGGGGGCGATCTGCTAGAGAAGACGAATTCAAGGGCACATATGGAGGGCTTAGCCTTGGCTAGGAGGAAGGCCACCTCATTATCAGAGTCTGAGAAAAAAGAGGGGGGAGATAGTGGGAGATGATGTCAAGGTGTTTTGAGATGAAGAGAGAGGGAGAAGGGGGAGCTCATAGCAAATGGCCTCCGTGTCTTTCTCTATCAGTCTTTCTCTGTCAGTCACTGGTGTAGGAAACGAATTCCCTCAACCAATGCGTACAAGCACAATACCGTCTAACTGCAGCTTACCGCAGTTTACCGTCTTAAAGAGTGTTGCCTGGGGGCACTGAGAAATTAAGTGACTTGCTTGGTATATGTTAGAAGCTTGAACTCAGGTCTTCCTTCCTCTCATTAAGTCAAGGAGTCATTGGGCAAATTGAGTGAGAAGCAGATGACCTCTGATTTTGACCTTGCCTCCATCTCCCCCTGACCCACCCAGCCTCAAGCTGACCCTCCCAAACGTCCACACTTAAAGTCTTTCCACCCATTCCCATCCTCCTCCCCATCCATCCTCAGCTGCTGATATTCAAGGCTTCTCTCTCCACCACTCAACTAAAACTTTTTTTTTTTTTACTAAGGACACTGATCATTATTTCCCCCCAAACTCATGGCCTTTTTTAAGCCACCATCCTTTTTGATCTCAGCAATATTTGACCTTGTAGACCAATCCCTCTTTCTTGATTCTAAGCCACCTACCTAGCACCCCCCTCTACTATTCCCCAAATTCCTACCTTTCCTCACCTCATCTTGTTATTCCTTATCCTGTGTCCCCCCTTGATTTTTTTCCCGGAATTAAATTCCTACTTTGCTCATTTTCAATATCTTTCTCTGGGCTTTTTTCCTTTTCCTATTCCCTAAGTGGAGTCATCTCCCAAGGCTCTATCCTCAGTCCTTTTCTCTTCTGTTTCCCTTGGCTTCCACATTCCCATATATGCAAATGATTCCCAAGTGTATATTTCTAGCAGTAACATTAATGCTGAGTGGCATTTCTCACTATCTGCTGCTGGACTTGGAGTCTGGAAGAAGTAAATTCAAATCCTGCCTCAGAAGCATACCAGCTATGTGACCTTTGGAAAGTCATTTGACTTTCCTCAGTCTCAGTTTATTAATCAGTCAAATGGGGATAATAATAGCACCTACCTCTCAATGGTTCCTCATGGCCTAATTAATAAAGTCCAGCCTTTCAATTTGACATTCAAGGTTCTACATAGTGTAGTTCCACTCTGCCTTTCCAGCCTTCTCATGCTACTGTTATTCCCGCAAACTGGATTCCTCACTGATCTCCAAACTCCTGCTTTTCCCCACCTCCTTGTTTTTCTTCTTGCCATTCCCTATACCTGGAATCAACACTTACCCCACAGGCCTTCATCTCTGTCCATTGAAATCCTAGTCACCATTTGGTATCCAACATATATAGCCAACCAACAGAAATATATATGACCATGATTCATTTCCTAGCAGACAAGTTAATAGAGGCAGCTAGGTGGCACAGTGAATAGAGCAGTGGGCCTAAAGTCAGAAAGACTTGAATTCAAATCCAGCCTCAGACACAACATTAGCTATGTGACCCTGGGCAAGTCACTTAACCGCTGTTTGTCCCAATCTCCCCAGCTGTAAAATGGGTTGTTATAACAATCAAATGAGATAATAAAAAAAATAATCAAATGAGATAATAATAAGAAAACACTTAGCACAGTTCCTGGTACATAGTAGGTGCTGTATAAAACTTTTACTATTGTTATTGCTGTTGTTGTTGTTGTTACAAGTGGTCAAAGGATATAAACAAACAGTTTTCAAAAGAAGAATTGCAAGCTATTAACATTTATATTAAAGAATGCTCCAAATCATTAATTATAAGAGCAATGAAAATCCTTGAGGTTTTACCTCAGATCCAGCAAATTGGCAAAGATGACAAAAGACTGGAAGAGTCAATGTTGGAGGGACTGTGGAAAGATAGACACAATAATACATTGCTGGGGAAGCTGTGAAATAGCACAACCATTCTGGAAAGCAGTTTGGAATTATACAAATAAAATGATTAAAATGTTAATATCCTTTGACCCAGAAAGTCTACTGCTAGGCTTATAACCTAAGGAAGAGAAAGACAGAAGAAATAAAGGTTCCATAGATGGCAAACTATTCATAGCAGCTTTTTTTTGTGGCAGCAAATAACTAGAAACAAAAGAGACACCTATAGATTGGAGAATGGTTAAATCATGGTACATGAATGTAATGGAATATTACTGTGTTACATGAAATAATGAATATGATAAATACAGAGAAGCACTAACTGACGTAGAGTGAAGTAAGCAGACATAAAACAATATATCCAATGACTCGAACAATGTAAATGAATAGAACAATCACAGAACAATTGAAAATAAATGTTTCAAAATTATTTTAAGAAAAACAAGCTTGGACACGAAGAAGAATAATGTGTCGACACTTCACACTTCTTTGCAGAGGTATGTATGGGGATTGGGGGGGTGGGGTGGGATAGGGTGAGGGTAGGGAGGCCCCAAAGGTAGAAAATTGCTTAATTATGTCAGATTTTTCCATATTTTGATAACTTTCCATATATTGATAACATAATAGATAATAAATATCAATATATTGATAACTGAAACTTCTTTCTCATTTTAAAAAACAATTCTTTGTTATAAGGGATGGCTTTCTGAGAGGAGAAGGGGAGGGGTCATTGAGTAAGCATTTATATAGTGCCTAGGGGCAGCTAGGTGGTGCAATGGATTGCCTTCCCCATTTCCCCCCAAAAAATATGGTGCCTCCTATGTGCCAGGAATTATGCTTTAAGCACTTTACAAACATTGTTTTATTTGATCCTCACAATAATCCTGTGAGATAAGGTACTATTATTATTCCTGTTTTACAATTGAAGAAACTGAGGCAAATAGAGATTAAGTGACAGGGTCACACAGCTAATAAGTGTCTGAGGCTAGATTTGAACTCTGGTCTTTTTGACTCCAGCTCCAGGGTCACCTAGCTGCCAGGGAAAATCTAATTGCTGTAGAAAACAAAAGATATCAATTAAAATATATTGGGGAAAAAATACCTACCTACTCTTTAAGACCCATCCCAATCCCTCTATGAAATTTTCTGTAACCCACGCACACAGAAATAAGTTTACCCTGCTTGATTTAACATAAAATTTAGTAGCTCTCCTGTGAACTTATGTTCTAATTATGTCATTTGTGTCTGTCAAATCTCACCTTCTAGAATGTAAGTTCCCCAAGGGCAAAGATAGTTTTGTTTTTTGGTTTTTTTTTTGGCTTTTTGGCTTTTTGGTAAGGCAATCAGGGTTAAGTGACTTGCCCAGGGTCACCCAGCTAGTGTCAAGTGTCTGAGGCCAAATTTGAACTCAGGTCCTCCTGACTCTAAGGCCAGAGCTCTATCCACTGTGCCACCTAGCTGCCCCCAAGACAGTTCTTTTAAAAAAAATTATTTATTTTTAGTTTTCAACATTCATTTCCATAAGATTTTGAGTTTTAAATTTTCTCCCCTTCCTTCTCCTCCCCCCTCCTCAAGACGGCATACAATCTGATATAGGGTCTACTTATACGTTCATATTAAGTATATTTCCCATTAGTCATAATGTAAAGAAGAATTAGAATTGATGGGACGAACCACGAGAATGAAGCAATAAAATAAAACAACAAAAGAAAAGGAGAGCAAATAGTATGCTTTGATCTGCATTCAGACTCCATAGTTCTTTCTCTGGATGTGGATAGCATTTTCCATCAGGAGTCTTGGAGTTGTCTTAGATCCTTGCATTGCTGAGAAGAGCCAAGCAAAGACAGTTCTATTCATCAACTTTGTATCCCCAGAGCACACAGCAATTCAATCTAGTTCAGCAAGCACCTACTAAGTGCCTACTATGTGCAGAACAGCATGAGTTTAAATCCTGCTTCTGACACATACTAGCATGACCTTAGACAACTCACTTGATCTCTAAGTGCAGAAGGTAATTCTTTCTCTTTCTCTCTCTCTTTTTTTTGGGGGGGGGGTAAGGCAATTGGAGTTAAGTGACTTGCTCAGGGTCACGCAGCTAGTAAATGTCAAGTGTTTGAGCCCCGATTTGTACTTGGGTCCTCCTCAATCCAGGCCCTGTGCTCTATCCACTGCACCACTCAGCTGCCCCAGAATGTAACTCTCCAATACTCTAGGTACTGACTTGAATTGGTAAAGGGTAAAGTTCCCTATACCAATAAAATCATAGGTCTGGTCCAAACATGTGAAGGTACATGGAAGGCACTAGGGATATAAAGACAGCAAAACAATCTGCCCTCAAGGAGGTTTCTTTCTATTGAATGGATGCAACCAAGGGACCAGAAACAGGGCATGACATGTCATGGTATAGAAAATTTCAAGGAGGCCACATTGGCTGGAGTAGTGAGTTCATAAGGGGGAATCATAGGAAATCAGTCTAGAAAGATAGGTTGGACCTATAGGTTCTAAGAGGCTTTAAACACCAAACAGAAAAGTTGATGTTTTAACCTAGGGCAATAGGAAGCCACTAAAGATGTTTGAGCAAAAGAGTGACATGGTCAGACCTGTGTTTTTAGGAATACCAATTTGGCAGTTGCATGGAAGTTAGATTAGAGAGGAGAGACTAGAAAAAGTCTTCAAAAAATGTTTGCTGATTTGAATCAAGGAACCCCCTCACATCTGAAATGAAAAGGGTAGAATTTTCCCCTTAGAAATATGTGCTGAAGGTAAAGATAGTAGTTAAAATCATAGGATCTTAAGTCTACAGCTGGATGTGACCTCCTCCAGAGGTCAGCTAGTCCAGTGTACTCATTTTACAAATGAGGAAACTGAGACTCAGGGAGGTAAAATCACTTACCCAAAGTCATACAGATAGCAAGTGGCTAGGCTGGGATATAAGTAAATAGAATTTATAGAAACCATGTCACATGAGAAATGCTTGAGGGAATTGGAGGTGCTCAACCTGGAGAAAAGACTTAGGGATGCCAGAATATTGCTTTCAAGAATTTGAAGAGTTGTCCATGGTAGAGGGATGAGACTTATTTTTTCTTGATGGTGGGAGGCAGAATGAGGAGCTACGTTTGGAAATTGCAGAAAAGGAGACTTGAGTTCCAAATATAGAACTTCCCAACAAATTAAGTTTCCCAAAAGTGAAAGCTTAGAATGGACTAACCTTCTGAACAGTACTAGAGACTGTTTCACTTCGAGCCTTGTATCCCCAATGCTTAGCACAGTGCTTGGCACATGGCAGATGCTTAATAATATGTTTGTTGACATGCAGAGACATTAAGATCCTACTCACTTCAGGTACCCAAACTGAACCTCCTTGTTAGGGGAATTGTCAAGGGGAGCCTGACTCCAGCTAGCTTTTGGATGACTTCTAGCATCCCTTCCCACTGTCAGACTCTATCTGTGAATGACTTTTCAGAACCACAATCATTTTTTTTCCATCTTATTTTAAAACTTGCAACAACATAAGCTACTCTTCTCCAATATCTGTTGAAATGGAGTTTCATACCCAAACTCATTGAGTTGTGTGGTCTAGTTTTTGCACACCCTTCTGGAAAGAGAGAGAGAGGACATTGGAATAATTTCAAGCCAGGTAGAGGCTGGTAGTGAATGAACACATTATTTTGAAAAGCTTTGGGTTTGTTTGTTTTGTTTGAAATCCTCAAACTGGCTTTCCAAGGAGACTAATTAGTACAAATGTGAGTAACCTGCCAGATTTCCCAATTGGTGGCAAGGCACTAAAGGCAAGATGTGTTCAAGCCAAGCCAACTCTTCCAGTAGTCTGGACCCTCTGAATGTAGTCTGAGGGGTACCCACAGAGCTCACACACAATAACCCTCTCCAGTGCCTCTTCTCCACATCCAAATCCCCATTCTTCCCCTCTTGTAATGCAACTTGAAGAGTGCCAAGAGTCATTTTGAATTCAGAAATCCTGATTTTATTTCAGACAAAAAGCACAAGGAGGCAGCAGGGTATGATGGAAAAATGACTGAATAGGAAGTGGGCTCCAAACCCGTCTGTGCCACTTCCTACTTGTGTGACGAGGGGCGAGTACTTCACCCTTGTGGGCCTCAGTGTCCTTATTTGTAAAATTTGGGTGTTAGACACAATACCCTCTAAGGTCTCTTCTACTTAGAAATCTAGGATGCTGTGATCCTAGGGTTATCTTGAGGATCAAATGAAATGACAAATATAAAGTGCTTTGCAAACCCTAACGTGCTACGTAAAGCCGAGCTATTATTATTACTACTACTCTTTTATGTGACCTTGGGCAAGTCACTACCCCTCTGTGGGCCTCAGTTTCCTCATCTGTAAAAAGAGGGGGTCAGACTAGATGGCCTTTCAGGTCCCCTCTGGCTCTAGAGCTATGATCCACTTTACAAATATTATTTAAATTTTGTGATTTTTCTGTTTCTGAAGGGCTAAAAGGAAGGCAGGGCATTCTGGGTTAGGATGAAAGCTCGCTGAATCCATTTCTTCCTGCTCTGAGGTGCCTATCTGCTTCATATTGAATTTGGAGACACTGAAGGCTACTGGCCTCATTATGTATCAAGATGGTAGAAAATGAACTTGCTGAAGGAAGGGATTCTTTCATTTTTGACTTTGTGTCCTCAGTACCTAGCATGGTACATAGCACATAGGAGGGGCTTTAAAAGCTCTGGTTGTATTAAATTGTATTGAACTGAAATCTGAGCTCTCCACTCCATTTTATGAGCTTCAAAAAACAAACAAGGCTAAGAGGCCTGTTCTCAAAGTTGCCTCAGAACCTACAGTAAGGACCACCACCTAATTTCAAAGATTTCTTAAAGGATATTTGCAGTAAATCTGAACACAAGGAGAGGTCAACTGTGGGGGGAAAAGTTTGGTAAAGATCTTTAAGTATGTGGCTCAGAACAACCCAGAAAAAAAAAATCTGTTAGATTCATCTCCAATTTGGACAAGGAGACTTGATCAAGAACTTGACAGACAAGTCTATCACAAAACAAGACTGCCATTTTCCACCGTATAAAAAAAAGGTGGCAGACAGCAGTATGATTTTCTTCTTCACCATTGATTGCTCTCAACCCAGCACATGACAGGTTCCAGATTTCTAGATCGATAGAGTCAGAATGAAGGAAGGAAGTAGCCAGCACTATAGGTGTCAATTACACCTTATCTTCCTTCTTTCCCTGAAATTTCCCCCAGTGAAGATATTGTGGATTAGTGAAATTAACTAACTTTCAGAAGCAAAGAAAATAACAAGTCAGGGCAGGGTGATTCTGCAAATGGATCAAAATCTTCCTGTGGATCTAGACCATTGCTGTCTTGTACCCCACGCTAAAACTTTCATCCATCTCTTTTTTATTAGTGTGGGATTTTGATGACAAATATATGTGATAAAATCCAAATACACTTTTCTAAAAACAAAGAAAAATGCTGCACATGAGAAGAATGTAAATGAGATTTTTGAATTCTGATAAAGATATAAAATTTTATTCTATCTTGATTTCTTCCTTGTTCCCCCAGTCTTACTATTTCAGTTGTATGTCAGATCAGATTAAAGGGCAGGAATAGTAAGGTTGGAAATAATAGTAATAGGCAACATTTTTCAAGCACTTTGAGGCTTACAAAGCACTTTACATATATTATCTCATTTGATCCTCACAACAACCCTGGGAGGTAGGTGTGATTATTATCCCCATTTTGCAGATGAGGCCTAAGAGGGGAAATGTGACTTGCCCAGGATTTCACAGCTGAAGGGAGGCTCTGAGGCAGGATTCAAACTCAGGTCTTCCTGTCTAGCACTGTGGTCTAGAATGCCTATTTCTAGGAGGGTCATTAGGAAGGGACTGAATACTAAATATTCAGTGATTTAATCCCTAGATTGGAAAAATATGCACAATTCCTTTCAGATTTATTGTAGGGGCTGTTATTTAATGTCATGTGATTATGGTGATGAATGCATTAAATTCTATGTTTTCCTCCTCTGTTGGAAGGAATCTCTCCAATCCAGATTTTCTAGGCAGAACTATTGCCAAATCTTGGAGATCAAATCATTAGGTCCTAGACCTGGAGGGGGCCTCATTGGCCGTCTAATGCTACTCCCTCCTTTCACAGATGCGGAAACTGAAGCCTAGGGAGATGAAGTGCTTTGTCCAAGAACGCACATAGACTCATAGACTCAGAGCTGGACAGGTCTCAAAGATAGGCTAGGTCAGTCCTCTCATTTGACAGATGAAATTGGTAAATAAACAGCTTAAGAATAACCTGTTTATGAAAGATTGGACAAACAAATACACGACTTCTCCTTGGGTTTTTAGAGCAGTCTGAGTTGGGTCTCTTTGCTTATTTTCTTCATTAAATCATGTGTGGAGGCTTGTGTCATTTATCATGGAGAATCAGTGACCTTGAACTTCCACATTCATTGTTAAAATGTGGACTAGAAGCAAAGTTGTCATGATTAATTGAACGATTTCTTTGTTAGGGTCCCTGACATTGACAGTGAAGGGGAGTTCAGGTGAAAGCAATTTGCTTAACCAAGTGAATTGGGAACAGATGGATTTGTTAGTCTTTTAGGTATCTCCAGTAGAAAATACAGCATCGAGTATGGGAGATGCTTGGCAAGGCAGCCTCAAATCAAGATGGAAATGGTTGAAAGTACTTTTGAAAGGAAACTGTAGGGTCCAATGAGATATTCCTTAGGAAATTTGAGGTGCTATTGGTAGTTAGCTGGGTTTACAGGCTGCTCCCACTCTTCTTGGGAGGTGTCACACGGGCACAGGATAGCTGTGAACTTGAGGGGTAGGAATGAGATGTATGTAAAGCTCAGGGGAAGAAAAGCTCACTTCTGGGGGGAAGAAGGGAAGGGAAAAGAAGGTGTCATGGAGAAGGGACCACCTGTCCTGTGAGCCTTGAAGGATCAGTAGGATTTGATTTATTTATTTTGTAAGTAGTATTTTATTTTTTCCAATTATATGTACAGATAGTTTTCAACATTCATTTTTATAAGATTTTGACTTCCAAGATCAATAGGATTTTAGCAAGTATAAGTGTGTAAAAAGAACATTCCAGTCATAGCCAGCAGCATGAGCAACGGCATCTGTCATTCGCAGAGGGAAATGAGGGTGTGTGTGTATGTATTTGTGTATAGAGATAGAGATAGGGGCTGCACTTGGGGTTTTATTGGTATTGGAAATTATATTGTTTTATATATAATGTTATATACTATATATATATATATATATGAGAGTGGCCTAAGTCTAGCGAATTAGACTTGTGTTTTCATTGGCATAGAAGGAAGCTCCCTCTACCATTTCACCTCAGCATCTCCTCTGCAGCCTATAGGGTTAGAGGGCTGCCTGGGTGCCCTGAGAATGGCTTATCAAGGGTCACATTGCTTAGTTTGGGACTCGAATATTCCAGTGCATCAGTAGGTCCATGGCAGCATTAAAAGCATGACTGTGGAAGCAGGCTTCCCCCTTCCCCTGCCTCACTTCCAGCTTATCAAATTCTGACTTCTGCATGTTCAGATAAATATGAAAAAGGCCAGAGAGCGTTCAGAGGAAGCAAACACAAATCATTACAGGGCTGGAAATTAGGATCTAAACAGAAAACTGGAAGAATTGAGCTTCTCTGTGTACTAGAGAAATGAACACTGGGCCCAGTAGCATCTAGGCCTGGCTCAGCCTATGAGGAGCTATGTAACCTTGGCTTAGAGTCCTCTTAAGGCCAAATCTTCTTACGGAAGGTGGTAGCCAGAGTAGGTAAGAGGGAGAGCAAATAGAAAAGCATGGGATAGAACTCTTAGATTAGTATTCCTTTGGGTGCCCCAAAGCTCTTTATGAGCCCAGCCTGGAGAGAAGAGCTGGGAGCAACACACCAGAAGCTCTTTTTTTTCACTCTTTTGGAGAAAATCAGAGGTCCCAAAAGCATAGCGGTCCCACTGTCCATTGTGGGTGTTGGGGAATCACCAACAGCACCTCAGCCCTTCCAGACATTTGGATGTAGGCTCAATTAAGCTAAAATGAACATCCAGGGCAGCCTTGAGACTCATCAGAAGGTGGGAAAAAGGGAATATGACTGAAAGTAGAGGGACTCATTAATGTATACCTATTGACCTCAATAAAGCACGGGCTTGTGAAGACAACTCCTACACCCTTCTGGCCCTAGCCCCAGCCTCAAAGCCTGCTTAGAGCTGGATTAGCCAGGCTTTCCTACAAAGCCCAACCTGGGCATTTGCCCAATTCCCTGGACTGAGTGGTGGAGGGAGCTATTTAGGGGTTAAAGGGCAGAAAATCTGCATGGAGGTAGAAAAACTGTGATTTCGCTGGTTTATAGAACTCCCAGGTGAGGAGGCTGTCTCTACCAATGCAGGTTAGCATCTTCTCTGCCACTTATCTAGACAATGAAGAAGTGACTCAACCTGCAATATCAGAGGTTAAGACTCAAACCCAAGTCTTCCTGGCTCCTTGTACTCCATCTATTACCAAACTGAGACTAGACTCTAATTTCTCTTTGCAGAGCACTATAATTTCTTACCAGGAAGGGAACAAGCATTTATTAAGCCCCTACTGTGTGCCAGGCACAGTGCTAAGCACTTTACAATTACTATATCATTTGATCCTCACAACAACCCTGGCAGATTTGTTTTTCAGTTGTGTCTGACTATGACCCCATTTGGGGTTTTCTTGGCAGAGATTCTAGAATGGTTTGCTATTTCCTTTTTCAGCTCATTTTACAGATGAGGAAACTGAGGCAAACAGGGTGGAATGACTTGCCCAAGGTCACACAGCTAGTACCTGAGGCCACATCTGAACTGGGGTCTTTCTGACTCCAGGCCCAGCACTCTAATCCACTGCAGCACCACCTAGCTGCTTGGGGAAGTAGGTGCTATTATTATTCTCATTTTATAGATGAGAAAATTGAACCAGAAAGAGGTAAGGTGACTTACCCAGGGTTACACAGCTAGTGTCTGAGGCCACATTTGAACTCAGGTCTTCCTGCCTCCAGGCCCAGCACTCTATCCATTGAAGTGCCACCTAGCTCCTACTACCTGCCTCCAACAAACTTAACCTGGAGGCCCACAAGATAGGCAGCTGGCCAATACTTATTACCAACCAGGCCTGACCCAACTTACTTTCAGACATGGCCAGTGTGTAAATCTGACTTACTTATTACAATGGAGAGCTTTCATTTAGGGGAGTGAAGTAGAAGTTATTGGGGAAGTAGAGGAGAAAGTGATAGTGATGCCAACATACAAAGAAGAAAAGAATGAAAAGATTTTAATGTTAAACAGGTAGTGTGGACACTACTGTGTTAATTTAATATATACTTTACAATATATACAAGCTCTATTTAATGAAGATTCACAGCTTTATACCCAATCCTCTTCTGTTCTTTATATATGGAAATGGTGATGTTTGTTGATATTTATCAAATGTATAATCAATTCAAAAAAGAGACATTTTTCTTTTTGTTTTTATTTTCACTTTTAAAAATTTTATGGGTATCTTTTATTTTTATAGCATATTTATTTTCTAATGTAGCCCCCTTCCCCTCCCCATCAAGTCATCCCCTGTAACAAAGAAAAAAGAGAGAAAAAGAAAAGCAATTCAGCAAAATTGACCAACATATCACCTGAAATCTGACAGTATATGCAGTGTTACACACCCATCTCTTTAAGGGTGGTGGGGTGGGGGGAAGGTATGATTTTTCATTGTTTCTTCTGGACCAAACTTGGACATTATGACTGCATGACATTCAGGTTTGTTGTGAGTGTTGTTATTAAAAGATGTTATTTTTATTATATTATTTTTATTTTAAATAATATTTTATTTTTTCCCCAATTACATGTAAAATTTTTAACATTGAGTTTTTAAGTTTTGAGTTCCAAATTTTATCCTTCCCTCTCTGAGATGGTAAGCAATCTTATATGGGTTATACATGTGTATTATTATATTATTTTTTAAAATAACGCAGGTTTATAAAATACATGGGAAGTTAGGAGATATACATCAGATGATCCAAGGCAGGCCACAGTTCAATCTATCACTGGTCTTTTTCGTTTTTTTTTGTTTATTTGGTTTTTGCTAGGCAATGGGGTCAAGTGACTTGCCCAGGGTCACACAGCTAGTAAGTGTTATGTGTATAAGGCTGGATTTGATCTCAGGTCCTCCTGACTCCAGGGCTGGTGCTCTGTCCACTGTGCCACCTCGCTGCCCAATTGGTCTTTTTCAAGAAGAAGTTGGTAGGGGGCAGCTAGGTGGCGCAGTGGGTAGAGCACCGGCCCTGAAGTCAGGAGGACATGAGTTCAAATCCGGTCTCAGACCAGACATTTGACACTTACTACCTGTGTGACCCTGGGCAAGTCACCTAACGCCAATTGCCTAAAAAAAAAAAAAGTTGGTAGCCCAAGAAAAGTCTGTCCCTTCTCTATAACACTTTATGATTTTTAAAGATCTTCCCCCCACGACCACCCCAGGAGGTAAGGAGTATCCATATCATTGTCCTCATTTTTTAGATGAGACAATAGAGGCTCAGAGAGGGGAAGACTAGCCTAAGGTCACATAGCTAGCAAATGGTGGAGTTGACAGTTGGACCCCAAGATCTTTGGACTCCAAGACTGGAATAGATTCCATGGTGCTACCCTACCTTCTCTAGCCAGAGAAGATGTACCACATTTGGGAGCCTGCTATGGGACAAATGTAGTTTCCAACTAGATGGCTTTTCAGGTCCTTTCTGAGGCTGAGATTCAATGATCCTGTTTCTATGAAAGGCATTTTATTCTCATAAGTACTATCTGAGAGGCTCTTCCATTTATGTTAATTCTCTTGGGGAGATCTTACTCATCTGAAATTTAACATCACAATAACATTTATATAGCTCTCTAAGGTTTGCAAAGTGGTTTACATGCTAATATTATCTCACTTGATCACAACAACAATCCTGTGAGGTCGGTTCTGTTATAATCTCCATTTTACAGATGAAGTTAAAAGAAGGCAGAATGGCATTGTGGGTAGAGAGTCAGGAAGACCTGGGTTCAAGTTTTACTTCTGAAAAATAACAGTGTGTGACCCTGGGCAAGTCATTTACCCTCTTTGTGTCCCCAGGCAACTCACTAAAATGTTAAGGAAAAGGGAGAAAAAAGAAAGAAAGAAAAAAGAGGCAGCTAGGTGGCACAGTGAATAGAGCACTGGCCCTGGAGTCAGGATGACCTGAGTTCAAATCTAGCCTCAGACATTTACTAACTGTGTGACCCTGGACAAGTCACTTAACCCCAATTGCTTCTTCTTCCTCCACCAAAAAAAAAAAAAAGGAAAAGGATAGAAGCTTTCTCATCAGGAAGTCCCTGTACCAATGAAATTATAGGTCCTGTCTCATCTCATTCTACAAATAAGGAAACTGAGGCTCAGAAAAGTTAAGGGACTTATCCAGGGTCCCATAGCTAAGAAGGTCGGAAGCACTTTCTCCACTATATGCCATAGCTGCCTCATGAAAAAAAAAGAGGTTCTTTCTACATGTTTTACTTAGGAACCTAGAATTTAAGATCATGCCATTGGGTTTGCAATAATGAAAGAGAGATGGTCTGATGATCACACCTCGTGGTATAGTGGTAAGAGCAATGGATTTGGAGTCCTAGACTTGGGTTCTAACACTACCTCTACTTATTCTCTGTAGGACCTCAGGCCAATTATTTCTCCTCTCTTGACCTTATTTTCCTCCTTGATAAAGTGAGATTGGACTGGATGGTCTCTGGTCCCTTCTAGTCCTAGACCTAGGATTATGGGGGATTTTACATATCTTATCCTTAATTATGTTAATTACATTACGTATCTTTGGATTTTACATATCTTATCTTATTTGATTCCCACAATAGGTGCTATTTGTTCACATTTTACAGCTGAGGAAGCTAATGCTGAGAGAGGGAAAATGATTTGCCCGAAGTCATTTTCTCAGTCACAGCTAGCAAGTGCCTTGGGTAGGATTAGAACTCAGGTCTTCCTGACTTCAAGTCTAGCATTCCATCCACTTGATCACCTAGCTGTCCATATGGCTGGAATTAGAAAAGCAAATGTCTGTTGATGACTGCTCTATAGAGCACTTCAGTCAACAAAAAAATATCTACACTACCAGTACTAACAAACCAGATGACAGCAGGCAAGGAGCTTGGACAGAAATGAAAAGTTTTATACTTGGCTTCAAAAAATCAGTACCCCAAGCAGAGTATGGAAGAGGCACGGTTAGATATTGGTGCATCTGAAAAAACTGGAGGGTTTTAACGGACTCATTGTAAGATCTGTTTGAGCCAGTAGTGTGACATTACAACCAAGAAAGCTAAGTAAATGTTAGGCTACATGAAGAAAGCGATAGCATAGCATCCAGGAATAAAGAAGGGATACTCCCACAATGCCCTGGGTAACCCACATCAGGAGTATTGTGATATGCTGGCCACTACAGTTGAGGAAGAGCATTGAAGAGCTCGACAGTGTCCAGAGGAGGGTAGTGAAGGACTTGGGGTCATGTCATAGGAGGAGCAGGTGAAGAACTGGAGCTATTTGATCTAGAAAAGAGGAGATTTAGAGGGGACATGATAGCTGGCCTCAAGTATTTGAATATATTAAATTTGTCCTAGTTGTCCCTGAAGAGTATAAGAACAATAACTAGAAGTTGAAGAGAGGCAAATCTAGGCTTGATGTCAGGAAAAAACTTCCTAACAATTAGTCAAGTCAATAATTAACAAGTATGTATTAAGCTCCTACTATGTACTAAGCACTAGGGATACAAAGAAAGGCAAAAAAAAAATAGGCTCTGCTCTCAAGAGGATCACAGTGTAATGAGGGAGACATTATGCAAACATATGTAAAGGCAAGATGTATACAGGATAAATTGGAAATAAACTCCAAGAGAAGGCACTAAGATTAAGGAGGACAGGGAAAGTCTTTTTGTAGAAGGTGGGACTTTGAGACTTGAAGGAAGTTGGGGAAGCCAGGAGGCAGAGAAGAGGAAGGAGAGCATTCCAGGCATGGGAGACAGCCAGTGAAAATGCCTGGAGTCAAGAGAAGGGGAGTCATGTTTGAGAAACAATCAGGAAGCCAGTGCACTGGACCACAGAGTACTTCAGACAAGTAAATCCTAAGAAGACTGGAAGCGTAGGAAGGGACTGGATTATGAAGGGCTTTCAAAGCCAAACAGAAGATTTTCTATTTGATTTTGGAGGTAATAGGGAGTCGCTGGAGTTTATTGAATAGGGGATGGTGACATGGTCAGACCTGTGGTTTAGGAAGATCATTTTTGTTTTTTTTGTTTTTGTTTTTGTTTTTGTTTTGGTGAGGGCAGTTGGGGTTAAGTGACTTGCCCAGAGTCACACAGCTAGTGAGTGTTATATATCTGAGGCTGGATTTGAACTCAGGACCTCCTGACTCCAGGGCCGGTGTTCTATCCACTGCGCCACCTAGCTGCCCCTAGGAAGATCATTTTGGCAACTGAGTGGAAGATGGACTGGTGTGGGGAGAGGCAAGGAGACCAACCAGAAGGTTATTAAAAATAGTCTAGATGTGAGCTAAGGGTTTGTACAGGATGGTGGCAGTGTCAGAGGAGAGAAAGAGGCATAGAGGAGAGGTGCTGTAAAGGTAGAAATGACAAGTCGACAACAGATTGGATGTGGGGGATGAGAGAGGGTTTAGGAGTCGAGGATGACACTTAGGTTGTGAGCCTGAGTAACTAGGAAGATAGTGGTGCCCTTGGCAGTAACAGGGAAGTTAGGAAGAGGAGAAGGGTTTAAGTAGGGAAGATAATAGGTTCCTTTTGGACATGTTGAGTTTAAGATGTCTACAGTAATCCAATTCAAGATGTCCAATAGGCAGTTGGCAATGATAGAGTGGAAGATCATGGGGACTGGACAAACAGATATGAGACTCAGATGCATAGATGATTCAAGTTATCCCATTGGAGTTATCCAAAAGTGAAATGGGGTGCTTGGAGAGATGGTGGGTGACTCTCCCAGGGGTCTTTTAAAAATTAATAAAGATTTTACTATTTTATTATGTTATCATTATCAATATTTTTAAAAGGACACACATTTCCCAAAGGTTCCCTTCAACTAAACCCCACCTTATAACAAAGAAGCATAGTTAAGCAAAGAGAAGACCAAGGACTTGGGGGCGGGAGACTTACAACTTAGAACATGGTCTTCCTCTCTACCCTATCCCTGCTATCACCTTACCCTTCACAGCCTCGTCATTCGTATGAACAGCCTCCAACAACCTCATTCCATTCTTCCACCTCCTTCTCTCTCTCTCTCTCTTTTTTTTTTTTGGTTAGGCAATGGGGTTAAGTGACTTGCCCAAGGTCACACAGCTAGTAAGTGTTATGTGTCTGAGACCGGATTTGAACTCAAGTCCTTCTGAATCCAGGGCTGGTGCTTTATCCACTGTGCCACCTAGCTGCCTCTCCACCTCCTTCTCCAATCAAATTAGATAATAATTAGAAAGCAGCTAGCACAAAGTAGGTGCATAATCAATGCTTATTCCCTTCCCTCCTTCCTCACCTCACTTCAGTCACACACCAGCATGGTCACTCCAAAGACCTCACAAGCTTTCAAAACTGTTCCACCCCTAGAACCCTCAACTCAAAAATACTCCTCCCCCAACCTCCTGGCCTTCCATTTCTCCTATTCCCCCTGATCACACCAAACCTACTCTTTGCCCTCCAGTCTCAGAGCCTCCCCTGTGATCCCTCTCTCCACAATATTCTGGTTTCACTTGTCCCCATACCCAGCACTGACCTACCTCATGGTCTATTCCTTTGGTGATTCATGAACCACTGCCCTAGAATCTCCTTGACATTCTCCTGTTCCTGCACTGCTAATCCTCCACCCAGAGCAGCCCCCACTACCTGCCTCCCCTGCCCCTGCTCCACAGCTGCTGAGCATCATGGAGAAGGTCTTGGAACCACTCACTGCACATTCATGCAGCGTGACCTCAGCCGAGCCCTGGCTGCTGTTTCAAAACCCTTCTCTCCAACACTTTCTGATTCCCCAGCTCATTCCCCACTGTGACCATCCCAAACCCTTTCCTCTCTCCTCAAGCCCCCAAACACCCCATTCACTGGCAGCTGATCACCAAGCCTCCTATGTCCCTAGGGGGAGGTTAAAGCTCTCTATGAATGGATGATCCCTCAATTCCCCTTCTCCACTCCTCAGAGTCCACTCCTCAGAATTCCAAGAATCATCACCCCTTCTCTCAAGTCTCAGAAGAGGTGTTCCTATTCCTTGATAAGGCTAATCCCTAGACTGTACCCTTCATTTCACCCTTTCTGTCTCCGCCAGGGCCCTGATCTAGAAAACACCTCATCTCACTCAGGTAGTTGTTAATGGTTCAACATCATAACAAATCATAAATGTTGGAGGGGTTGCAGGCAAATAAGCATAATAATGCACTGTTGGTGGAGCTATAAATTGGTCCAACCATTCTGCAAAATAAATTGGAATTATGCTCAAAATGTAGTTTTATGTTGTTCATTTAAAATAATTTTAATTTTATTTTCTTCCATTTTCTTCTTAATCTAGTTAAAGGTTTGTCAACTTATTAGTCTCTTCGAAGAACCAGCTTTCAGTTTTATCATTTATATAGTCTTTTTCTTTTCCTTTTTATCCATTTCTCCTCTTCAAGATTTTCTTTTTGTGTGTGCATATTTGGGGTTTGTTTATTTATTTAGTTTTTTTTTAATTCATGCTCAGTTCATTAATCTTCTCTTTTTCCTGTTTTGTTAATGTACATTTTCAGAGAATTTTTTTTCTCTGACAACTGCTTTAGCTACATCCCAGAAATCTTGGTATATTGTCTCATCATTGTTCTCTTTCATGTAGATATTAATTGCTTCTAAGGTTTGTTATTTGATCCACTCATTATTTGGGATGTCATTAAGTCTCCTTTTAGATTTTTTTTTTCTCTTGCTTGTGTTTCCTGTACTCAGTACTAATTGTATTGCATTATGGTCTGTAAATTATGTGTTTAACATTTCTTCTTTTTTACATTTATTTATAATTTCTCTGTGTCACAGTGTCAATTTTGGGTAAAAGTACCATTTGGTACTAAGAAATAAGTATATTCTTTAATGTTCCCACTTAGGAGATACCATAGGTGTTTATGATCTAATTTCTCCAAAAGTTTGTTCACTTCTATATTATCTTTGTTTATATTTCCATTAGATTTATCCAGCTCTGAGAGATAAACATTAAAGTCTACTTCAGTTATTGTGTTGCTGTCTGTCTTTTTGCTATTCAGTTAACTTTTCCTTTATAAATTTAGTTGGTATGCCATTTGATGTATATATTTTAGTATCGAGTTGTTGTTGTCATTGTCTGTGGCACTTTTAAACATAATATTGCTTCCCTGCATACCCTCTCTTGACATTATAAATTTTCATTTTTGCCTTTTCTTATAGCAGGGTTGCAACTCCAGGTTTTTTGCAATCACTTAATGCATAGTAAATTTTGTCCCAGCCTCTCATTTTCTTTCTGTGGGTCTTATTTTTTTCAGTGTTTTTCTCTTATACAGCAAACTTAGGTTTTGTGTTCTTATTAATTTTGCCACTCTCATTTTATTGGACGATTTAATCCCCTCACACTTAAGATTGTGATTGTTACACTTGTGGTTTCAACCATTTATTTCTTTTGTATAGATTTTTATCCCCTCCCTCTTTGAAGTCAGCACTCTGTCCCTAACTTTTGTTTACACTAAGACAATGCATGTCCTGACCCACAAGCACCCACTCAGGTTTCCCTGCCCTATCCCAAGTCATGACTTTACTTCAATTGTTAATTTCTCTTTCTTTCTTTTGATTTATTTATCAATTTCTCTTCCTCTTTTCACATTTCTCTTTCCTTGACCAACTAGTTTGTGATTCAAAATCAACTCCCCCAACCTCTTAATTTCTAAGTCATATTCTCTTGCTATGTGCCCTTTCCCCTTCTCTTAATTTCTCTTCCCTGCTCATCTCTTCCAAATGTTCCTCTCCACTTCATGTTCCCTACTTATTACTTCTTTCTTTTTCTCTCTCCGTGTACCTCATAAGGATTTCTGTAGTACCCAACTTGAACCCCCTCCTCCATCCCATTTCTTTATTATTTCACCTGTAGATCTTACCCCATCCTCCCTTTTTCCTTCTGTGCCTCACTCTGAGAAATGCTCATGGAGGTAGCAGTATCATTTGGTGGAAATTAATCTGTGTCCTGAGTTATGAGACCCAGTCTTATTCTTGCCCTTATCTGATCACTCACCACTCTCTGTCTCTGGTTCTCTATCCCCCTTACCAGTCTGGGTGCTGGTTATCCTTGAGGATTTATAAGCTCCTTTTCCCAGAGTGGGATACAGTCCTGGGAGACACAACCCTTTCTTGGAGAAGGTGTTCTCCTGATATATAAACTCTCCCCACAGGAAAGCCATTATAAATTCCCTGCCTCTTAGCCCTTATACCTCTCTTTGTCCCCTACCATAGGAATATTCCTAGTGGCACCTTTTTTTCCCCTTTGCTGGGTAAGATTCTCTCTTTTTTTTTTTTTTTTACCTCCCCTATCCTAGTCTCTCCCTTCCATTGGTTTGATTCTATTCTCCTGAAGTACCCGGTCTTGTTGAAGGATTAGAGGCATCGCTATCACTTTTCTGTTCACGTATGAACTGCTCATGAATGACTCTCCAGCTCTTCTCTGTCTCTTACCTCCCCTCTCCTGTTTGCATGCATGGCTTCCCACTGTGATCATCCCTACCACAAAGATATTGATTCACTTACCGGGGATCACAGGATTTAGTCCATGGAGTGTTCATTCGGTTTGTCCTTCTTCCCTTCTCCTGATTCTTTAAATTCCCCTCAAATCTTTAGCCTCTTGGGTCCTTTTCATCTAATGTTCCCTCTCTGTTCTTTTCTTTGAAAAACACCAGCTTAAAAACATGAGAGAATTGATTTCATTAGGTTATCTCTTCTTGATAATTGTATTTATTTGCCTTTATTGTATTTCTGTTGTTTGTGGTTGTTTCTAGACATTTACCCACGTTAAATTGCAACTCATTCAATTTAGCTCAATCAACAGGCATTGTTTAGCACCTACTAGGTGACAGGCAGGTCGCCTACTAGGTGACAGGAGATACAAAGACTGAAGTGAAATAGTACCTGACCTAAATGAACTTAGATTCTTGGGGGGGGGGGGGGGGGGGAAACAAAACATAAATATAGAAATGCCAAATAATGGAAGGAGGGACTAGAAGCTGCAGAATGAGGTAAGGTTTCATGGAGGAGATGGTATTGCTTTGAAGGAAATTAGGGATTCAAATATATGGACTGAAACAATCCCTAGTTGCAAGGTGCTCACATTCTAATAGGGAAGACAAGGAGATATACATATACATATATACATAGAGATGCATGTATGTATGTATGTATACATATATGCTGAATAATTATAAGGATAATAAATACAATGGTAATTTGAGAAGGAGGGCATTGGGTGGGGGGATTAACAGGGAGGGAGGGGTCAGAAGGTATAGCTTAAGCTGCTTCTTAAAAGGAAGAGAGGGACTCTGAGGTGCAGGTGAGGTATTCCAGGCATGAAGGACTACCAGTAGAAAGGCACAGCACAGGGAAATGGAACAGAAGGAAGGCCAACTTGACTGGATGTACAGGAAGTGGAGGAGGGAGAGTAATGTCCCTCCCTTATCAAGGAAGATTGAGAGTTCAAATCCTGCCTCTGATGTTGGAGAGGCTGGAGAGATAGTCCGGGACCAGGTTGTAAAGGGCCTTAAAAGCTAATCTGAGGAGGTTCTATTTTACCCCAGAGGCAATAGGGAGCCATTGGAATTTCTTGAGTAGGAGAGCAACATGTTCAGACCTACACTTAGGGAAAATCACTTTGGCAGTGGTATGAAGGATAAACTGAAGTAGGGACAGATTCAAGGCAGGGACATCAGTTAGAAGACTTCCAATTATTGAGGCAAGGGGCTGAACTAAAGTAGTAGTTGTGTGATTAGAAAAGAGGGGTTAGCATTCAAGTAGTGTTGTATAGGTCAAAACAGCAAGATTTGGCAACTGAAGGGGCAGCTAGGTGGCACTACAGTAGATAGAGCACCAGCCCTGAAGTCAAGAAGACCTGAGTTCAAATATGACCTCAGACACTTACAAGCTGTGTGACCCTGGGCAAGTCACTTAGCCCCATTGCTTAAAAAAAAAAAAAGATTTGGCAACTGATTGGATAGGTGGGATAAGGAAGACTGAACAAATGAGGATTTGGCATTTTAGACATCACTAGTAACTTTGTGGAGAGAGCAGTTTCAGTTAGTCAATGAGGTTGGAAGCCAGATTTCAAGGGCTTGAGGAGTGGAAAGTGGAGGCAATGAATATAAAGGTGTTTTGCTTTTGGTTGGGAGACAGGGTTCCCTTAGGAGGATAAAGAGTTGGAATGGTAGCTCGAGGGGACAATAGGGTCTGGTGAAGATTTTAAGGATGAGGGAGATGTGAGCACATTTGTAGGCATTAGAGAAGGGATCAATAGATAGGAAGAGGGGATGATTGAGGGAGAAATCTGCTAGAGGAGTGAAGGAATGAATGAAAAAGCATTTATTAAGCACTTACTGTGGACAAATCAGAATAAAGTGCTAAGGATAAAAATAGAGAAGGCTAGATTGTGATTGCCTTGCGGGAGCTTGCACAAAGGAGCCAACACATAAAAGAAATTTACCATGCAGGATAGATGGGAAGACCCAGAAGTCCCCAAGGTGATGTAGTGGGGCAGGTGTAAAGGCCTAGAAGTTGCTTAAGTAGTTGAGACTACAGAGCGGAGGACTTCAGGGCATAGGAGTAGGGCAGCTGTTAGTGCTCCACCAGAGGGGATGATGGAATCAAGGGTAGGAGTAGAGGGGCTGGCCTCTTCAACAGAGACTAAAGGAGGAGAGAATGAGGGATGGGTGATGTCAAGGATTTATGAAATGGAGGAAAGAGAAGAGGGAGCTCAGAGTAAATGGCCTCTGTTTTCTCAGTGAAATAGGAAATGAGGTCCTCAGCTGAGAGGGGAAGGGAAGAGGAAATGTATGAGACCTGAGGAGGGAAGAGAAGGTTTGAAATTGCTGATATGGGGGCTCAGGATAAAGAACTAATTGGAGATAAGTGAGAGTAGTACCCAGGTCACCTAGCTAATGTCAGAGGCAGAATTTGAACCCTCATCTTCCCCGACCTATGCTGCATCCCAGTGAGAGTGACACCAAATGAGCTACTTTCCAACAACAATGGAGACGGGCTAGAATTAGCAATTGGAAGCCACAGCCAAAGAAGACGAAGAATATTTGCCCAGTCCTATGGGAACTTTCCATTTTCAGTGGAGGCTTCCTGTTACACATTACAGGTAGTGAACAGGAGGGAAAGAATGTACATTGGTAGAAAGGGCCCTGGTCTTGTTTTGACTGTGTATATAGGAAGCAGCCTGGAGGCAGCTAGAGTCCTAGACTTCCACCTGGGGAGACTTGGGTTTGAATTCCACCTCAGGCCCTTCTAGGTGTGTGATCTCAAGTCCCTCATCTCCCTGAGCTTTTTTCCTCATCTGTTGGAGTAGATGCCTTTAAGGTTCTGTCTGGCTCTTAATCTAGGCCCCTATAAAACACTCATTGAATGGAAGATTAATCAAATAACCTATGTCAAATTGCTTGCCTTCTCAATGCGGGGCAGGTGTGGGGGGAGAATTTGGAACTCAAAATTTGGAAGAAAAAAAAGAATGTTAAAATTGTTTTTACATATAATTGGGGAAAAAATAAGATAATTAATCAGAAAAAAAAGAAACTTAATCAAGAAGGTAAAAGTTCAAAGTTACAATTGCCAAAGGCCCCAATTTCCTTCTTCCATCAACATTTATTAAGTGCTTATTATATGCCAGGCACTCTACTAACCAATACAAAGATAAACACATCTTTGTATCCCCAGCATGTAGCCAACTGCCTGGGATGTAGTAGATATTTCATTATGTGGGGGAGGCAGTATGTACACATACGAACATCGACTAGCTAAATGAAAGTTCAAATCCAACTTCAGACCCTTACTAGCTATGTGACCCTGAGCAAGTCACTTCACCCTGTTTGCCTCAATTTCCTAATTCATAAAATGAACTGGAGAAGGAAATGATAAACCACTCTAATATCTTTGCCAAGAAACCCCCAAATGGTGTCACGAAGAGTTGGATAGGACTAAAAATGATTGAGCATCGTGTAGGAACTGAGGGTCATGTGTGAAGAACCCTAAGAAGGCTAGTTTGGGTGAACCACATCGTGTGTGAAAGAGAGTAAGGTCTTAGCCTGGAAAGATAGATCGGAGCCAGGCTGTGAAGAGTTTTGAATGATAGAAAGAGGGTTTTGTGCCTGATTGGAGAGATGATTGGTAACCCCTGTAGTTTATTGAGCAGGGCAGTGATAAAATCAGATCTGTGCTTTAGGGGAATCACTTTGGCAGTCATGTGGAGGAGAGAGTGAGGGCCTAGAGACCACTTAGGAAGCCAATGGAATCATCCGAGTGAGAGGTGATGATGAACTAGTGTTCAGCTAAGTGAGTAGAGAGAAGGGGACAAATGGGAGAGATGTTAAGGTTGGTTCATATAGATGCCAAGCATCTACAGCACTGAGCTGAATGAATCCCATAAAATTTTAAATGGAAAAGGTTCAATGGCTGTGTAGAAACATAATGAAAAAAATCAGTCAATTTGGTGGAAAAAAATTAAATTCTGTAGTTACTTCTGTAAGGATCGTCTCCCCTACTGGACTGTAAGATTGTGAGCTCAGGGACCCTATCTTAGTCATCCTTGGATCTCCCTCTTCACCTATCCATAGCATGCATTCTCATAAATGCCTGTTGAATGAATGAGTTTAGAGAATACAAGAACTTGACCAGCTAATATATTCCCTTTTTATCCCCTTGTTTTGGCCTGGAGTAGAGCCTAGCCACAGTTGAAAGGTGCCTTTATGTAGACAGCGGGAAGTTGGCTGCAATCGGGGACCACATTGGTTGCTGCTGAAGAAATTAGGTTCCGTTTAATACCAGAGGAAAATCCTCTTTGCAAACAATCAGGCAGGAAAAAAAATTGGGATGTAAAATGACACATTTCACAAAGAAGGCTTTGGAATTAAAATTGACACAACTGGTAGGAAAAAGGAAAAAGCCATACTTAAGGTTGGAGAAGGTCAAAGAATTGTGACATTTCCTAACTGGGAAGGACCGAAGATAAGAGGTCCTGAGAGCATAGGTTCTGAGGTCTAGAGCTGGCAGGGCCCTCTCAGCTAATCCAACCCCCTCATTTTAGAGATGGGGAAATTGAGGCCCAGGGAGAGGACAGAACTTGCCCAGGGTCACAGATAGGATCCTAGATCTGGAACTGGAAGGGACCTCAAAGAGCATCTAGTCTAATCCCTTCATCTTACAAAGGAAACTGAGGCCCAGGGGTGGGGAAGGGACTTGCCTAAGTCACTTGTGCCCAAGATATTCTGAATCAGAGATGAGATGTGAACATAGGCTCTCTGAATCCAGAGCTAGTGGTCTTTCCACTGTGCCACCCTGTCATGTTATCCAATTTTTACTCAGAACATGAATCCCAACTTGAGCTACCTGAACAAAAGGTCGTTCAACATGTACTTGAAGAACTGCAGTGATGAAGTCGAAGGCACTGTTAGACAGTTCTGATTATTAGGACTGTATTAAATTTGTTCCTCTGAATTTTGTTTTTTTTTTCACAAGGAATCTATCCGTGCCTGTTGCTGCCCGGCAACCAGGCAAGCCTAAAGAGAACTTTGAAGGCGCAGGCATGATGCAAACGCCATGAGCCTGGGAGAGTGAGGGGTGGAGATAAAACCCCAGGGGCTCAGGGCCCTGGAGTTGTGCTCAGTCTTGTTTATACATCCTGTAGGCTGAGTCACCAGCAATTCAGCAAGGTCTCCCCTGAGGACAAGCTGTGGCTGACAATTGTGCTTTTTATTACCTTGGGATGAAAAAGGAGAGAGAGGAAGAGAGGGGGAAAAAGAAAACCTGCAGCAAGATTTTCTTCCCATCTCTCCTGTCCTGATATCTCTTTATCTTATCTTGGGACTTCATGTTTGCTGTGGGCCCATGTCAAAATGCCCTCCGCCTTCACCCCTTCACCAATTCCTGTCCCTTGCTGCCTTCCAAAGCCCGATAAAAAGGCCCCTCTTCTAGCAAGCCTACCCCAATTCATTTTGATTGGGAGCCATTCCCTTCCTCTGCATCTTTTCACCACTCATCTGCCCAGTTTGCATCATTCTTTTGCCCAATTGGGGTAGATTTCAGGACCAGTCTTTTTATGCATGGCCCCCATGTGTCTATGATGGCTGCCCCATGATAACAGGACCAAAGAACATGAGAGTCAGAAGGGACCTCGAAGGGCATGGAGCTCGACAAGGAGTATAAACTTGAGATCCTCACACAGGGAGAAGAAAAGATTCAGGGGAGACAAAACAGTTGTCTTCATGTATTTGAAGGACTGTCATATGAAAGAGGGGTCAGGGTTGTTCTGTTTGTTTTTTTTTCTTTTCTTTTTTTTGTTGTTGTTTTTGTTTTTGTTTTTGCGAGGCAATTGGGGTTAAGTGAGTTGCCCAGAGTCACATAGCTAGTGAGTGTTACGTCGGATTACGAGGCCAGATTTGAACTCAGGTCTTCCTGACTCCATGGCCGGTGCTCTATCCACTGCCTGTTTGGTCCTTAAGGAGCCATGAGGGGCAAGTCACAATGAGACAAATTGAGACTTGACGTCAGGAAAAAACTTCCTAATAGTTAGCGCTGTCCTAGAGTGCAATGGACTTCTTTGGAAGGTCTTAGATCCTGAGCTGTCCAAAAGGGGAATGGGCAGTTTTCTAAAGGTGGTGAGGTCGCTTTCATTAGAGGCCTTCAAGCAGAGTATGCATGCCCACTTGTCAAGTATGTTATAGTTGGAATTTTTTTGGGAGGAGGGAATAGATTGGATCAAATGCCACTGAGATCCCTTCCAATTCTGAGATGCTGCAAGCCAGTATTTGGAGCATGAATCTCCTTCATAGCAGGCCCGATAGGTCACCGTCTTGCCCCTGCTCATCAGCTCTAGTGACAGAGAACTCACTAGCCCATGGAACAGCCCATGCTATTTGGGGATTGCTCAAATTGTGTGGGGAAAAATCTAACTTATATCTCACTGAAATTTGCCTCATCGCTTCTATGTGCTGTGGGAACATCAGAGTAGAGGGATGAACTTGGAGTCAGGAAACATGGGTTTATAGTCCTCTTAGCCCTGGGATGATAGGCATCATCTCAGAGCCTCAGTTTCTCTATCTATAAAAAAGAGATAATAATCATTACACCATCTTCCAGGGTCGTTCATTAGTTGTGGGAGTCAAATCACAACATAAAGTTAAGGAGCTATTTAAATGTAATTGTTATTATGCTATACTTTGTTTCTAATTCCTTTCACCTGCATCACCCATATGTTACCTGGTACAGCATTCTGTGTAGTCAGTGCTCAATCAATGGTGTTGACTAATTGACCTTTTCTAGTTAATTTGCCTCAGCTTCCCTAATGGGATGATTTGGAGGCCATTGAAATATAATCTCTTCCTTACATTTTACTTTGCTTACTTAGCTAATTGGTCATGTATTGCTTCCCAGTCCTGGTTCTACAACAACCCAAGGTGTCTCTGGGAACTCAAAGAGGTGTCACAACTATCCATGCCCACCTCCCCATTTTTCTGAGTTAACTTCATTCATTCAACTAATACTTATTAAATGTCTGAGGTGTTCCAGGCACTGTGCCTGGGGCTAGAGATACAAAGACAAAAACCAAAATAATCTCTGGCCCAAGAAGCTAATATTTTATGGGGAAACAGCAGATACAAGGAAAGGGAAATACAATATTGATACCAAGTGGACGCAAAGGAATTTCAGAGTAGGGGCAGGCGGGCACTAGCAACTGGAGGGAATACGAAGAAGCTGATTATAGGAGGTAGTCCTTGAGCTGAGCTTTGAAGGAAGCTAGGGGTCCTACACTGTAGAGGTGAGGGCATTCCAGGGAGGGGGTGGGGAATGGAACAGCCAGTGCAAAGAGATGGAAACGGGTGGTGGAATGTCACATATGAGGAACAGGAAGTAAGCCAGTTTTGCCTGAAAAAGTGGAGTTTATGAAAGGGAGCAATGTATAATAAGCCTGGAAGAGTTTGGTTTGAGCTTGTTTGTAAAGGGCTTTAAATGCCAAACAGAGGAGTTTGGGTTTTATTGTATAAGCAAGAAGAAGCTTCTTGAACGAGGGAGTGACATGGTCAGACCTGTGGCTTTAGGAAAACCACTTTGGAAGCTTAGGGGAGGATAGATTGGAGTGGGGAATGACTGGAGGCAGGGAGGCCAATTAGAAAGCTATTGCAAAAGTCCAGGTGAAAGGTGATAAGAGGACTGAGATAAGGTAGTGGCCCTATGAGTGGAGAGAAGGGGACGGACATATGATAGAAATTGTTTAGCTAGAAAAAAAAATGTATTTAATTTCAAAATAAAATTACCCAGTGCACTTGAGGAAGGAAAGATAGGGGGTTTTATGAAGCCAGCCACATGAGTAAGGCATGGCATGATCTATGGGGTTTCAGGAAGGGCAGGCCCACCCCATAAGTATCTCTCTAGCATGGTGCCTGAAATTCTTCCATTAGAGCCATTCCTTTGTGTCTCCAAAGCTTTTGGGTCTTAAAAAAAGTCTCCTAACGACAGTGCAAATCCCCACTGGGAAGGGTAATACTTTAAACCATATCAACTAATACAGCACTAGGTTGGATTATTAGATCACAGAGCAAAGAACCATAGAATTTTAGAGTTAGAAGCAGCCCAAACCTGTAACTTCCTCAACCCCCAAGGCATGGGCCTATCTAAGATCAGAGTTTCTTAAGTAGGGTGGGAGTGGTAGACCATTCACAGATCTTCATTGACTGTCCCCCATGCCTGGAACTCTCTCCATCTGCAGTTCTGTCTCCTGGCTTTCCTGGCTTCCTTCAAATCCCAGCTAAAACCCCACCTGGGCAAGGAAGCCTTGCCCAGTCCTTCTTAATTCCAGTGCCTTCCCTATGGTGATTATTGCCAATTTATCCTGTATAGAACTTGTTTGTACATAGTCGTTTGCATATTGTCTCCCCCTTTAGATTGTACAGGGGCTGTCTTTATCTTCTTTTATATCCAAGCACAGTGCTTGGCACATATGTTCAGTCATTTCAGTTGTGTCTGACTAGCTGCCTGGCACAAACATTTTGTTGTTGTTCAGTCACTTCAGTTGTGTCTGACTCTTTGCAACCCAATTTGAGGTTTTCTTAGCAGAGATACTGGACTGGTTTGCCATTTCCTTCTCCAACTAATTTTACAAATTAGGAAACTGAGGCAAATAGAGTGAAGTGACTTGCCCAGGGTCACACAACTAATAAGTGTCTGAGGCTAGATTTGAACTCAGGAAGATGAGTCTTTCTGACTCCAGGCCCAGCATTCTATCCACTGCAGCTCCACCTAGTGGCCCCTAGCACATATATAGTAGAAGATTAATAAATGCTTGTCCACTTGGTGGACCCCAAAGGGGTCTGTGGAGAGATTTCAAGGGATCTGTGAAGTTGGATGGGAAAAAATTACATCTTTATTTTAACTGACCTCTAAGTGAAATTTATCATTTATTTATTTATTTAAAAACATTATTCTTCAATTATTTATTTAAATTTCAATTTATTTAAAAACATTATTCTAAAGCATAGGTTTCACCAGACTGCCAGAGGGGTCCATCTATATCAAAAAAAAAAAAAAGGTTAAGAACCTCTGGGCTGGACTAATGCCCTCATTTTGCAGATAAAGAAATTAAGGCCCACAGAGATGCCAGTGACTCAAATGGGTGGGAAGTGGGAGAACCAAGATTAAAACCCAGGACCTCTTTTAGGGCTTTCTCTGTATGGCTGTTTCTCTATGAAGCTTCTGGCATGGGAAGCTGCCCAGTTCATCATTGGATTCAGCCAACAATTTTAGTGATCCATATACTTCATGCTGTGGTTGATAAGAACCAGCCGCAAGTCAGGTTTCTGGCTTTATTGCATTGGATTGTTGGTCTAGGTTACAGATCCCTGGGAATCCACATCTACCAGTGTGGACTACAAACCACAAATTCAGAGCTCATGGTCACTTGAACCATGACAGGGCTTCGTTTTTACTATCTAGAAAAAGGTATAGGGTATCTATGATGCAGATCAATAGTGTGAGCAACACTGGAAGGTATTGTGGGGTGGTAGAAAGTGCACTGAATTTGGAATCATGGGACTTGAGTTCAATCCCCATTCTTACCACTTAATATCCATATGACTTTGAACAAGTCATTACCCCCTCTTTGGGACTTGATTTCTTCATCTATAGAATGAAGTTGAGCTAGCTGACCTCTGAGATCTCTTCCAGCTGTAGATCTCCAATCCTATGTGTGATCTTGGGCAAGTCCCTTCACCTTCCTTGGCCTCAGTTTCCTCCTCTGTAGAACTAAGGGTTGGATTAGATGATCTCCCTTGTAGCTTATGATCTAGGATCCTGTAACTGTGAAAGATCTCAGGAGGAAGAAATTACCTGAGCTGGAGGGCTCTTCCCCCTCCCCCCCAACAAAAAGTCAGGTGGTAGTTTGAGAAATCAGGAAAAATTTCATGTAGAAAGTATCATTTGTACTGGTCTTTGAACTATTGCAATAGGTGTAGGAGGGAGTTCAGGAAAAGAAGTATGAGAGTGGATGGATTGTCAATCAATCAATAAACATTTGATAAGCACCTACTATGTGTCAGGCACTGTGCTAAGCATTGGGGATACAAAAAGAGGCAAAAGAAAGTCCCTGCCCTCAAGGAACTTACCGTTTAATGGGGGAGTCAACATGCAAGCAAATATCTACAGAGCAAGCTACAGACAGGATAAATAGGAAATGATTAGCAGAGGGAAGGCACTAGAATTAAGAGCGTTTGGGGATGGCTTCTAGTAAAATAAGGCATTTTAGTTGGGACTTAAAGGAAGTCAGAGAGGTGAGGAGGTGCAGTGGAGGAGGGAAAGCATTCCAGGCCTGGTATAGGACATGTTGTAAGCAGGATTTCTTTAGGCAATCTACTTAAAGAAGTAGATAGAAATGATTTGTAATTTAGTATCCCGATTGCCCAGATGTAAATAAACCCTTCCAAGCAGCTTAATGATAGTTTGTTCTCCTATTTAGGGAGAACACCCCTCTTTCAGGCTTATTTGCATGATTAATTTGTCTAGGAAAACCATTTCTTAGAAGGGAGGAGATAAACTCAGTTTCTATTGAACTCAATGCCATTTTCCTGCATTCAGATGCTTTTATGAACGAAGGTGGTGGTTTCCCCCAGGTGGGGAGGGAGGTCTCACTAACAGACTCAGAATATGACTCAAATTTGTGACGAATAACGAGCAACGCAGAGAATATCCTTCCATTTCTTACGAATTTCCAAGAGTTTCATCTGTTTTCTAGTGAGCTCAAGCGATTGCTCTGGCTGAACCTCACCTGGCCACATTCCATGTTGTATTAGAGGAATGTATTAGAGGCCTGCGTGCAGGATCCTATCTCAGCTGCCCTCTGAACGTGGAAACTAGTGGAAGACAGGGGCTGGATCCCATTTGTCCCCATCCTCTAGGGTTTAGCATGCAGCAGGACACGTGTATTGTATTGCATAGGATTGGTGTACCTGCTTAAAAAAAAAAAAAAGCAAAAACCAGCAGAATATTGTTCATTTGGGGAAATAGTTTAAATTACTGGATATGTTGGGAATGTTTTCCTCAAGTACTTTTGCAATCCATTAAACCTCAGTCTATGAAAGCTTAAAATATTAGTAGTTAAAGCTTTAAATACCCATAAAACTAATCTCCCTCAGGCTGTAATGCCTTATAACTCTGCCAATATTAGGCTTCCATTAAGCTGGGCAGTAGCCCTGTAATTGTATTTTAATATAGGGTGTCCCGAAAGTCTTACTGCAGCTTACTAAAGCTTAAACCTGCACTAAGACTTTTGGGACACTCTGAATATAAAACTGAATTGGTTTCTCATTGACATTCATCCCAAATATTTTCTTGACATGACTTCTTAGGAGAATGTCTCTCTTTCTCTTTAGTGAGATCATAGACTCATCGATTTAGAGCTGAAAAGGCTTGTAGTAGTCATTGAGTCTGGTTCCTGCATTTTACAGATGAGGATACTGAGGTCCAGAGATCTGGAGATACCATATTGAAAAAGAATTACAAGTCACCCTGCCTCTTTCCACTCCAGCTACATTTTGGTGGAAAAACTATGGCTCAAATAAATTGAAGGGTGAATCTAGAATATTTTTAATGTTATTGATTTTTTTTTTGCTTTTACATCAACTTCATTTCCAAATATATTCCTCCTTCACTCCCATACCCAGATAGGCATCCATCCCTTGTAACAAAGAAGGAAAAAGAAAAACAGGTCAGCACAGCTAGCCACTGAGATATCAACTGAGTCTGACAATATATGCAATGGTCCGCACCCATAGTCCCCTCTACCCAGGAAAAGAAGGGCTTCTAAACTTCTTCAGTTAAAAAATAATAAAGGCCACTACCCTAAACTTAGAGTCAGATAAATGTTAACATTACTTATTGACCAGACCTGTGATTTTCATTGTCACTGAAAACTGCTACCAACTCTCTGCCAATGAAGGCCGGCCCCTGTTCTACATCTTACTTATTAGAGAGTCAGTTGCCTGGGTCGCTGAGACTTGAGATGGCTTACCTAGGGTCACATAGCTAATGTGTCTCAGAGGCAGGCTTCAAAGCTAGGTCTTCCTCATTCCAAGTGTAGTCCTCTCTCCATTACATCATTGTTGTTCAATCATTTCCAACCCTTCATGATCCCGTGGACCCTATTGCCCGTGGGATTTTCTTGGCAAAGATACTGGAGTGATTTGTCATTTCCTTCTTCGATGGATTAAGGTAAACGGAGGTTAAGTGACTTGCCCAAGGTCACACAGCTAGTACGTGTCTGAGGTCAGATTTGAACTCAGGTCTTCCTGACTCCAGGCCCAGTGTTCTCTCTACTACAGTGCCACCTAAACTCCTGGGTTCCCATTACATCATACCAGCACCTCACAAATGTTTTATAATCTATATTTAATAAACTTAGTGATTTTATCCAATACTTCTAAGGTCCCTTCCAGCTCCAGATCCTGATTCTATGTATATTTTCTGGGCTGACCCTTTTTTTTTTTGGTCCATTATCTTATCATGAAAATATGAATAATATTGATTCCTTTCACCTGTATTCAAAGATGCTATTTTCTGGACCATAGACAATTTTCACTCTTGTCACTCTCATGCCCCTAATATTTAGAGCAATCAGAAAGATGTGAAGACATGACATATTCACCACCGACCACGTTTTCAACTCTAATTTTGTCCCAGTGAGCAGTTGCTCAATCCAAATGGCATACACAGCTTGGAATAAGATTAGGTCATTTAACTAGTTACTTGTGGAAATGAGTTTGGGAATCCAGGAGAGATTTTAATGGATGTAATCAGGAAAGAACTTCTCAACATCAGGAGGATAAAATACTCAGGCTAGGTGGTTGAGGGGAGAAATTCGTGAAGGAAATAGTGGACTACCCAGCCTGAACGAGTCCATCTTTTGCCTACCCATAAGGAAGCAGAGGAATGTAATTTCTGGGATCATACGTAGGCAAGCCTAGCTGTTCATACCATACTCAATGGAAGGCAGTTGCAGAGAGGATGCTTGGTAAACATTTGGCCATTTGGTCAACTGAGCCAACAAAGAAAGTTGGGATCAACATGCTCATATGAAAATATAGTTCCTGGGGCAGCTAGGTGGTGCAGTGGCTAGAGCTCTGGCCTTGGAGTCAGGAGGACCTGAGTTCAAATCCAACCTCAGACACTTGACACTTACTAGCTGTGTGACCCTGGGCAAGTCACTTAACCTTGATTGCCTCACCAATATATCTATATCTATATCCACATCTATATATGTACATATATACATATAGATAAAGAAAATATAGTTCCTGCATCACTAAAAAGAGATACCGCATCTAATAACCCTCACAGGGAATCTAACTATATAGTATTCATTCAAGCTAAGCTCCCACTTTTGGACATAGATCCATGTCAAGATCCTCTTGAGAATGGTGGGATGAGTCATTTGGTGGTAGGAACACAGATACTGATATTATCTGACAATAACCTTCACACAACACATGGCCATTCCTAAGCATTTAACACAATCTTAGCTGCTTTTGGCACAACAGGGATTTGGCATCATCGGTTTGCTTAGCCCTCCCTCCAAAATTGATTAAATGCTAAGAATGTCAAGTCCTAGAGATACAGTCTTGATTTTACTGAAAACATTGTTATCACTTCTATATTTATTTTTAGGCCTTATTTCATCATATAAAAACATAGTTACATAGGAATTTATGTATCTTCCTATACAATAGGATGACATAGCATGTTCAGTTCCATCCCTGTAAATGAAAGGTCCAGCACAGGGCTCAGGTAGCATTTTGATGACTGACCCAAATACCTTCCTACTTGTCTCCGAAATAGTTAAACGACATGTTGCTATGTTGGCATCTAGAGACTTGTCTCCAATGCCTTCTGAAACCAGATGGCAAATATTCCACTTAAGAAAACACTATTTTAGCCAAGGTTGGCCCAATAGGTCTGGATAAAATAACAGTAAAAAATCGATTAATTGATTAATTAAAAAACGGGCACCTTGAAGAGCTGAATAAATTCCAAGAATGAAAACCTGAGGAGCCTAGGGATTCTTTTGCATAGTTCGTTGTTTCTATGGTGCTATGAAGTAGATAAGTATACTAAGATGAAGAGAGCAAGGCCCTCAAGAAGATAGAAAGAGTGATATGAAGGGTACAGGTCTAGGGATTAGCCTTATCAAGGAATAGGGATACCTCTTCTGAGACTTGAGAGAAGGGGTGATGATTCTTGGAATTCTGAGGAGTGGACTCTGAGGAGTGGAGAAGGGGAATTGAGGGATCATCCATTCATAGAGAGCTTTAACCTCCCCCTAGGGACATAGGAGGCTTGGTGATCAGCTGCCAGTGAATGGGGTGTTTGGGGGCTTGAGGAGAGAGGAAAGGGTTTGGGATGGTCACAGTGGGGAATGAGCTAGCAGGAGTGGGGAGCCTGTGGCCTTGAGGCCACGTGTGGCATTCTAGGTCCTTGGGTGCTGCCTTTTGACTGAGTCCAAGTTTTACAAAACAAATCCTTTTATGAAGGAGATTTGTTCTGTGAAGTTTGGATTCAATCAAAAGACTGCACTTGAGGACCTAGAGGGCCACATGTAGCCTCAAGACTTCAGATTCCCCACCCCTGCTAAGGAATCAGCAAGTGCTGGAAAGAAGGGTTTTTAAATAGCAGCCTGGGTTCGGCTGAGGTCATGCTGCATGAATGTGCAGTGAGTGGTTCCAAGACCTTCTCCATGATGCTCAGCAGCTGTGGAGCAGGGGCAGGGGAGGCAGGTGGTGGGGGCTGCTCTGGGTGGAGGATTAGCAGTGCAGGAACAGGAGAATGTCAAGGAGATTCTAGGGCACTTGAGAATCCTTCAAATACTTAAAGATAGCAATTGTGCTTTCCTCTTCCCAACCTCTTGTTGTTTAAGTATTCTTCGATTCAGATATGGTCTTCAATAATCTTACCTCCAGGCTAAATGTGCCCAGATCATCCTATAGAAGGATCTTGGAGCCCTTCCCCAGCCTGATCACTTTCCCACATACCCTCTCCAGCTTGTCTGAATAACTAGTCAGGATTCTCCCTCAAAACAAAACATACTGTGCCTGAAGACAGTTAATGGCTCATGTAGTAGTTGGCTCTTTTCTAAGCCAAATATCCTTAAGTCCGAGAGCAGAGTCTGTCAGAGCTCGGAGGGACCTTAGGCACCATGTTAATCTAATCCCCTCCTTTACTGAGGCCCAGAGAGATGACTTAACTTGTCCAAAGTCACACAGCTAGTTAGTAGCACAGCCAGGATTCCAACCCAGACACTGAGTCCAGTGGTCTTCCTCTGGGAATAGCCCTGTCTGCCATCTAGCACATTCCTGGCTGTTTCCTCTAATCTTCTGATTGGAGTGTCCTTGGAAAATAGAAATTTACATTAATATTCAGTACTTCCAAAGAGCCATGATTTCATTGATATGCATTCTCTGACCATAGATCATATCTTCTTCCACAGACTGCAGTTCCTCTGTGCCTTAGTTGACTGTGTTCATCCCCACCTGGGTTCATCCCCAGGCTACCATGTTGTGTTGTCTTTCCCCACATTTAGAATCTAAGTTCCTTGATGCTAGGAACTGCCTTTGCTTTTGTTTTTGTATAGCAAGATCAGCATATAGAAAGCAATTAATAATTTTTTTTCTTAATTCATTCAGAATTGTGATGGCTGAAAAAAAAGTGTGACCTAGAGGCCCACCTTCTCGTGATGAGGCCTTCCAAACTTTGTTGAGCCAATAGATTATCCTTTAAGCCTTTTAGCTTGGTGGGACATGCCAAAGCTTGAGCTCTACTACCATAGCCATTGAGAATCTAACATATCTATGTTATTATGAAGGCCTAGAGGAACACTTTTGGGGACAAATATTAGACTAATAAAGAGGTTTCCTGGCCCATCCCACCTACTTCTCTGTCAGTTGCCCAAAGACATATGAAATCTGAATTCCCTCCATCTACAAAAATATCCGTGAAAATTTCACAAGGAGGTCACAGAAATTCATTTTAGGCCAACTGGATTATGTTCATCCTTGAACTAACATAACTTTAGATGGCTCAAATGTCTTGGCGATTTATCTGAAGAGTAAATATGCCACTGGCCCCTCAAATGTAATGCATTTCAATGCCAAATTTAAATAAGTTCTGAATTAATTCATACCACTGCTCTCCTCCAGCATATATAATTGAAATTTTCTTGCCCTAAACTCTCACTATAGCAGTAAGACAAGAAAGAGAAATTGAGGGAATAAGCAAAGGCAAAGAGTAAATGAAATTATTGGGTTTTGCTGATAATATAATTTATAAAACTCTGAAGAGTCAACTAAAAATTAATTGAAACAATAAATTCAGCAAAACTGTAGGATGTAAAATGTTTAATGGGTTTCTTTAGTTGTTTTTTCCCTCATGTCCGACTCTTCCTGACCCCTTTTGGGGTTTTCTTCACAAGGATACTGGAGTCGTTTGCCATTGCCTTTTCCAGTTCATTTGACAGATAAGGGAACTGAGGCAAACAAGGTGAAGTGACTTGCCCAGGGTCACACAGCTAGTAAAGTGTCTGAGGCCAGATTTGAACTCAGGTCCTCCCGACTCCGGGGCTGGCACTCTATTTGCTGTACCACTTAGCTGCCCTAAGATGTAAAATAAATCCATATAAATCACTAACATTCCTATATATTACCAACAAAACCCAGCAGGAAGAGATAAAAAAGAGAGCTTCCATTCAAAATAACTACAAAATGTATAAAACATATGAAAATCCACCTATTAAGACACACAGGAACTATAGAAATATGACTATAGAATGCTCTTTGCAGAAATACAGATCTAAATAATTGGAGAAATATTCATTGCTCATGGTTGGGCTGTACCAATATAATAAAAAAGACAGTATTACTTCAATTAACTTCAGTGCCATATCAGTCAAACTACCAAAAAAATTACCTTCTAGATCAAGAAAAAATAATAACAAAATACATCTGGGAGAACAAAATGTCAATTATCTCAAGGGGAATAATGAAAAAAAAAGTGAGAAAGGAGCTTAGCAAAACCAGATTTGAAACTAATACTACACAAGTAATCATCAAGAGAAACTATTGAGTATTGGTTAACAAATAGAAAATTGATCACTAAAACAAATCAGACACACAACTTAGAGAAACAAACAGACATAATAGTTTTGTGTTCAATAAAACCAAAGACCTCAAGCACTAGGGTGGGAACTCATTCACTATTTCACAACAAGAGCTGCAAAATTATATACATATTTAGATGGGTAAATTTTAGTGGGTAAATTTGGGGGGTTTTGACCATGCATGTTTGTTACATCAGAGGGTGGTTTTTAGGTTAAATAGGAGGAGAATGGTTAGGGGAAGAGGGAGGTGAGTGATATTACTGCCCCCTTCCCCCTCCCCCCAAAAAAGAGGGCCATTTTTTTAAGTTCAGAGGGAAACACAAATAAGCAAGACAGTTCTGAAACCAACATGTTTAATTTATCATATACTTTTTTTCCTTTGGGTGAGGCAATTGGGGTTCCCCTAACATATACTATATATATACACATATATATACATATATGCACATATATACATACATATATATATAATACTCTAGGTAATAGAAATTTTATTTCCTATATAATCCTCTTTTTCCATTTATGGAAATGTTCATATTTATGGATAGTTGTCAATTTCAGAATAATAATAATAAAAAGTCTCTGCCCCAAAAGGAAAGAAATTGTACTATCTTTTCTATTAATGATTTGAATGGTCCATTAATAGAGAAGCAGCATTACTTAGTAGATTGAATGCTGGATTTGGAGTCAGGAAGACCTGGGTTCAAATCCCACTTCTGGTTACTAGTTATATGATCATGGGCACGTCACTTAAGTGTCTCAGAGTCTCAGGCAACTCTCTAAGACAATAAGTTATGGAAGGAGTGCCATCTGTGTCAGACAAATTGCAAGTCCTTGAGGTGTTGACCACAATATAGATGAGGCAGTGATTTCCAAAGAGCCTCCTCTCTGCCAAATGTTGGCTTGTTCCAACCAGTTAATGAATCTCTGAATGGGAACAATATAAGGCTCTACCTTTTTAGTGAAGGTCACGACTGATCTAATTCTTTGCTTCATTGCAGTATGAATCATGTGCGACAAGCCAACTAATTGGAGTTGTCTCACCTGTGTGCTAACACCTGGCCAGTTATTGCTGCGTACCTGTTATTTTGACCTGTTGATCAATGTTGAACCCTGAACAGCTACAGCTAATTCTGCTGCATATAACTGGCAGCTGGGCATCTTTGACTTTGCCCCTGAGATCAGGAACACTGGTTGTGCCTACAGGAATGCTGACCTCAGCTCCTACAGGCAAGTCCTGGTCCCCAAAGATGCCCAGACTCAAAATACATTTCCCTTTGAGGTCTCCCATTGTTGCCATATTTGCACGCTTCACCTGAAATTATTAAAGCGTTTTCCTATTGCAAATGAATCCCACTTGGGAAAGAGGTTAAAAAAAATTGCCCATAAACACTTTCAGGAGCCTGGAAAATGTGTATTGGTTAAGCTCTCGTTTTCTAAAATAATCCTATCTGTCCCTACCAGGGCCATCCTCTCCTACTACTCCTTTTTCATTTACTCAAAGCAAATACAATCAGAGTTCTCCCAAATACAGAAGTATCTGTGAAAACCTTACCAACAACTCTTAAAATTTTATTTTAGGCTAAGTGTCTGCTTTCTGTCCAACCTAGGACTGGCATAAATTTAGATGGTTCAAAGGCCAGACAATTATTATTTCTAACATAATTTGAGATGGTCTAAAAGACTGGATAATTATTAATATTATCCCTACAAGACATGGGCACTTGTCTCATAGGTTCCTAGATGTAGAGTGGGAAGGAACCACAGAAGCCACCCAACCCAACCCCCTTATTTTGTAGAGGGGGAGAACTGAGGACCAGGGAAGTGAAATGATTTAACCAAGGTCACACATGTAGTAAGTGTCAGCGGCAGGATTCAAACCCAGGACCTCTTACAGCAGAGCTAGTGACTTGCTTTTTCCATCCTACCATGAAGCCTCCCCAGGGTTGTGTAACCAATCAAGGAAAAAGCTAAGGATAAGAATGAAGATTGCAGTGGGGGCACTCCTGTGATTTCAGTCTGGTGAATAACACACTGGAACTAAGAATGCAGTGGGGTTTTTTTTTTTCAATATATTTTTTAATCTAATTTTTTTTCAATTACTAAAAATTTATTTTTCTCCCCCCAAGCCCCCTCATTGAAAAAAGAAAAACAAAACCCTCATAACTATGTACATTCAAGCAAAACAAATTCTCGCATTGGGTATATCCAAAAATATATGTCTCAATCTGCACCTTGAGTCCATCACTTCTCTGAAATATAATTATGTAATTTAATCTGCAAGTTATATATACGTCAACATTTGCAATGCATAATCCGTACACATTTTGAGAACATCTGCATCCTTTTTGGGTTGCAAGTTTGCCTCTCTGGACTCTTCTTTCTCCTAGAAACTTGAAAACAATAGCTGGGAGATCAGATGAGACTGGGAGTCTGTGTGCCTGAGTCCCTGTTGGTGTGACAGAATCCAAAGTTCCCAGTGGAACTGGTGGGGCCCAGCAAATCCCAGCTCCAGCTCCGTCCCTACCGAGAACAGCACTCCTATGCACATTGCCTAGATCCTTCTCCACTCACCACTCACTCTTCATCAAGCCACATTCCTCTTTCTACTCTCCTGAGTTGGAAAGTAGCTCTGTAACTGATAACAATCAGTCTTTAGACTAATCTGAGGCCCCCTGAATAGCCAATATAGCTGAGTTCTAACAGTCCCTAGCTTTCTCTTCCAACACACTTCCTTCCTGCATCGATTTTCATCGATGGGCACAGGACAGCCTTGTCCCTCCCCATCCCCCAACCCCAATACCCAACTTATACACACATATAAATATGTGCCACAAAGATTTAGAAATTTACAAATGGAGTGCAGAATGGAAAAAGTTGAGAAATCACTTGACTGAATGGAGCCTCAAGGTCTCTGTAACCCTGTAATTACAAGAGCTGCCCAGGAGCAGGTCACGGCTAGGCTGTTCTGTGGATATTTTCTGTATGCCTAGGAAATTCTGTGTTAACCAGAAAGCAGAAAAAAACCCAAACTTTGGTAGTCAGAAGACTGTTAGAGCAATTCTTTCCCCGCTATCTGCCCTCTGGTTTGACTCCATACCTCAATAAGTCAAGCATCTATGATTCTGTTGGTTTGGGGAATCTTTCCCCGAGCAGAATCCATCCATAACTTAATTTCTTAAGCCTTCAAGAGTTGCCTGAGGCTCAGAGGACTTGTCACTTGCCAAGAGTGACAATGTTAGAATCAGAGACAGAATCTGAACCCAGTCCTTTCCAACTCTAAATCCAGCTCTCTAACCATTATTCCGTACTGCCTCTCTCTTGGCCAATCTCATTTGATCCAACAAACATTTATTTACTAGCCAGGCTGTAGGCTAAGACTCTGCCCAGTGGTGGATTTAGATTGGTTCTGCAGCTGCCACACTCTTTGAGAGTAGACTTCAACTTGACCTTGTGATAATAACATTTGCATAGCACTTTAAGTTTTTCTATCCTCACAACAGCCCTGGGAGGTAGGTGCTATTATTTCCCCATTTTACAGATGAGGTAACTGAGGCAAACAGAGGTTAAGCAACTTGCTCAAGGTCACACAGCTAAGTAGGTGTCTGAGGCAGGATTTGAATTCGAGTCTTTCCAAGTCCAAGTCCAGTGCTCGAACCCACTGTCTTGCCACCTTAGGACTTATGTTGGACCAATTTGACTTGTGTCTCTATATCAGCTCATCAGTCTATGGCTAATTCTACGAATATCTCACCTAGCTGGGTGGCCTCAACATTGTTTTTATGCCAAGGGACTAGCAGTTTAGGATCTCCTTCTGGAAATCCCATGCCAATCAACCAACATTTATTAAGTGCTTACTGTGTACCAGGCATGGTTTGAGGTACTGGAGCTACAAATATAAAAATGACACAGTCCTTGCGACAACATTCTGTAAGGGGGGAATATATCCATCAACAAGCATTTATTAAGTCCCTACCATTTGCTAGCCACTGTGCTAATGCTTAGATCCAAGGACAAAATAGCCCCTGCCCACAAGGAGCTTACATTCGAATAGTCCATATTGCCTTGCCCTAATAAGAATCAAAGGATTGTATATTTGGAGCTTGAAAAGATCTTTGAGACCATTTGACAGAAGAGAAACAGAAGTTAAGTGACTTCCATTGCTACTAAGTAACGGAGGTGGGGATTTGACTGGTTGTTCTTTCTGGTTCAAAGACCTATACTACGCTCTGATCATGATACAGTCTTGCCAAATGTTATCTCTTTGCTTTTCTGTCTTGCAGACACAAGGAAGGTTGAAAACAGGGACCACTTTTCTGTAGGCACTTGGTGTGGTCTGGGACTTGATGTGCCTTGATAATGGTGGCCTGTATGGTGGCCTAACCACCCTCAGGATGTGGCTTTGCTGACCTCTCCCTCTCTCTCTCTGTCCCTCCTCATTAGATGCTTAGGACAGCTTTCAATTCTGGACTGCTAATGAAAATATTTAGCAGGGAGGGAAGCTTAGGGAGTGGGAGTGAATTGTGTCCTTGAATCTTTGTTGCTTCTGAAAGTGTCTTTTTCTCTTCTTACAAACTTGTGTACCCTGTGCAAAATTTGGAGGAAATCCCTTCCTAAAAGACTGTCTTTGATTATCACACACACACACACACACACACACACACGTGTATTTGTGCTTACATGATAAAAAAGAAAAAAATTCTTATGCTGTCTTTATAGAGGATAGTTTCAGAAATAAGATCTAGGCTGCATACACTATGACCTGAAGAAGCCATGGGTTTCAGTACTGGCGTTCCTTCCCAAGCACCCAGCCAACTTTTCTCAGGGGTTTGACACATTAATTCTGAGATGTAGGCATTTCTGTTTCTGAGAGTCTTCCAAGAGATCTTTGTGCTGAAACAGCAGTCTCTCCATTAAGAAATGCATTCTTAAATTCCAAAGTAGCCAAGGTATCGGTCCTACTCTTTTCTGTAATGTTTACAATGGGGTGATTCCGTATATGAGCTGCAGGGGAAGCAGCAGAATTCAAGGGTTTTTCCAGAAAAAAAAATTGCCATCCTGCGGCAATGCCCTCAGTTAAATGAATATGTGAATATCATGGTAATAGATCTAGAACTGAAAGTGACTTCAGAAGCCATGAACCCAACCCTCCTTATTTTACCAAGGGGGGGAACTGAGGTCCTAGGAGGTTAAGTGCCTTGCCTGAGGTCACACATAATAAAGCTTCTAGCTCTAGAGCTGAAAGGCACCTCAGAGGCCATCCAATCCAACCCCCTCAATTTACAGAGGAGGAAACTGAGGCTCAGAGATTTTCCCTAGGTTATAAAGGTAGAATATCAAAGCTGGGATTCAAACCCACAGGGCCTAATTCCGAATTCTGTGCTCTTTTCTTGGTACCACCACTGCCTCCCTTTGCTTCGGTTCAAGCTTTTCAGTGTACCATTAAAAGGTACACAATATCTGGAAGAAGGGAAAACAATCCTTAGCACTGATAAGTGCTAAGAAAACACCTTAGCACTGATAAGTGCTAAGAAAACACCTTAGCACTGATAAGTCTAACAGATTAGCTCTAGGGAGGACTGGAAGAAACCGGGCAGGTTCATTTGCATTGTTGATCAGAAATCAGTAAAAGTTTTGCCCAGGGGACTGCCCCAAGTGTAGGGGAGGAGGGAAGAGGTAAGCTATAGAGTGAGGCCAGGGCTTTAAGAGAAGATCCTGCCTGGGTGCTCGTGGTTGGGAAGGGATGAAGAAGAGGGGGTGGGGTGAGGAGGACAAAGACAAAACCACTTCCTTCCCGATTTTTGCCTAGGGATAGCCCTGATGTTTCCATTTATGTGGAGGGTCCCAGTTGCTACTTGGTTCAGGGGTTGTTTTGCATTTTTGTCTTTGGGTGCCTGACACTTAGTAAGTCCTTTAATTTGTGGGGTGAGGGAGAGTTGGTCAGGGCCATCTGATCAGTTCGAGTTCACTAGGAGGTTGCTTTTTGGGTTGTATCTTCCTATGGAGGATGTGGACTTGCCTTGTTGAGAGGATTATGAATATCTGAAACCATAGGGATGGGGGATGGATTTGGTTGGGTCAGCCCCTTTCAGAGAGATCCTGGAAAGAACTGAACCTAGACCAGAGAACAGAAGAGCCTAGGACTTAGTCCAATGGGAGAAGCTAATGGTGAAGCTCCTTATGCCAGAGTCCCTGGAGAGTTCCAAGGCCCAGCACCCTAGACAGAAGGATAGTTTCTGAGACATTTCGTGGACCCGAAATGCCTGACTCCGGCCATAGAAGATATGTTTGCAGTTGCAAGTGCTTTCAGCCCACATGGCCTCTGGAGAGGAGAGAATGGTATGCCCAGCTTTTCGGAGGTGGGATTTCCTGGCCCATGTTGAATTCCTGGAGCATTCTAGGATCCAGCTTCCTGAATAGAGGAAGGGGAAGATTTCCTGGACAATGCCAAGTTTAAGAGTCAGCCTTCTAGACAGAGAAGAGGAGGTTCCTGAGCAGTTTGTTGACTGAATAGTCATTCCTTAGGGTTTTTTTCTGGCAAGAGCAGTGGGAACTTGCCCAAGGTACAAAGTCTACCTGTAGCAATTTTTAAGAGCAGAGCATAGAATGACAATGGGACTGGGCTAGGGTGTGCTGGGTAAAAAAGTGAGGAAATTTATTGTATTGGATGGAGTTTGGTTTTTTTAATAGCTTTAGAGCTAGAAGTGACCTCAATGCATATTTTCGTGTTTCATTTAAATTTTTATTTTTTTGTTATTCTGAACTTGACAAACATGAGCATTTCCATATAACCAAAAGAAAAAGGTTTGTGCATAAAACCATGAATCTGTTACATAATAAATTCAACATGTTACTTTCAAAGCTGTCTTGTTGTCTGCATCTCCTTCTGAACCTCCTTCTGGTCTCTTCTATGTATTTCTTTAAAATGCTACAATAATCCTCTTTTCTTGCTTTTTCTTTTTCTTTTTAGGCATTGCTGATCACCCTTTCCTTTCCAAATCCTCTCTTTCATTGGAAAAAAAAAAACCCAACCAAACAAACAAAAAACTTGTAATAGATATATAGTCAAGCAAAACAAATCCATGCATTGGCTTCGTCAACACAAATGTTTTGTGTCTATTTGCACAGTGCTATGCTAAGTGCTGTAGTATCATTAGGAGGATACAATATGTACACAGAAAATTAAATGTAAAATATATACAAAGTAATGGGAGGGTGCTCTAGCAACTGGGAAGGTTGATCAGGATAGACTTCCTTTAGGAAGTAGCATTTGAGCTGACTCTTAAGGTAAGGTTGAGTTTCTATGAGGCAGTTCTAAGGAGGAAGTGTATTTCAGGTATGTACTCTTCAACAAAACAGAGAAGGGAAATGCAGGTCACTTAGGCTGGAACAAGGAGTAATGTGCTATTAGCCTGCAAAGGTAAATTAGAGCCAAATGGAGAAATTTGCATTTTACCCTAAAGGCAAGAGGAAACCAGTGGAGTTTACTGAGCCTAGGAGTGACGTGGTCAAACTCGTGCTTTAGAAATATCACTTTGGCAGCTGTGTGAAGGATAGACTGAAGTGGGGGGAGACTTAAGGCACAGAGACCAATGAGGAGGCTATTGCAATAGTCCAGGGGAGAAGTGGGGAGGGCCTATATTAGATTGGTGATTATGTGAGTGGAGAGAAGGGGATGGAAGTAAGAGATATCATAGGAGGTAATATTGACAAAATTTGGCAACTGACTGGATATGGGGCGGGGGGTGGTGATGGAGAGGGAAGAATCCAGACTGATTCTGAGGTTGTGAGCCTTGGTGATTGGGACGATGGTGCTGGCCTGAGCAGAAGTAGGGAAGTTAGGGAAAGGAACAGAGGGGAACAGAGAATGATTTCCCTTTTAGACATATTGTGCTTGAGACGTGTCTCTCTCCTGACCTCCCGTCTTGTATTTCTAATTGCCTATTGGACATCTTGAACTGGATGCTCAGCAGACACCTTTAACTCCACACGTCCAAAATGGAACTCATTCTCTTTCCTCCAAAGCCTTCCCTCTTCCTAACTTGCCTATGACTGTAAATGGTACCACCATCCTCCCAGTCACCAAGGCTCTCAAGCTAGGTATCATCCTGGACTCCTCTCTCTCAATTAGTTACCAAGTGCCTCACGACATCTCTTGTATTGTATCGCGTGCCCCCCCCCCGCCCCCGTCTCTCCTCTGCCACTCCCATGGTGCAGACCCTCATAGCCTCCTGCCTGGACTAGTGGGTCTGCCTGCCTCAAGTCTCTCCCTACTCCAATCCATCCTCCATTCAGCCACCAGAGTGATCTTCCTAAAACACAAATCTGACCATGACACCGACCCCTGCCCCCATTCAATCAATTCCTGGGGCTCCCTATTACCTTCAAGACCAAATATAAAAAAATCTTCTGTTTGGCTTTTAAAGTCCTTCATAAACTGACCCTTTCTTATTTTTCCAGTCTTTCCAACTTACTCTTCTCCAAGTACTTTGTGATGTAGTGACACTGGCCTCCTGGCTGTTCCTTGAGCAAGACACTCTGATTTTTCTGCTCTAGGCATTTTCTCATTTCCCCATGACTGGAATACTCTCCTCATTCTGTCTACTGGTTTCTCTGGCTTCCTTCAAGACCCAGCTAAAGTCCCACCTTCTGCAAGAAGCTTTTCCCAGTCCTTAATTGTAGTGCTTCCCCCTCTGAGTTTATCACGTCCATATCTTTTGGGCACAGAGGTGTTTGCATGTTGTCTCCATTAGAATGTGAGCTCCTATCTTTTGCCTTTCTTTATCTCCAGTGCTTAGCACAGTGCCTGAAATATACACAGGAGGTGCTGGTTGATGCTTAGATCGACTGCCTATGAGATATCCAGAGACAATTGGAGTTCAGGAAGTTGACTGAGGCTGATACAAATATCTGGGAATTGTCAGCATAGAGATGATAACGGACCTTTTGGTCAATCATGAAAGCTGATGAATTCACCAAAAATCAGTGAGAGAAAAAGGCCTAGTTACAAGGCTTTGATATGTGCAGAGGGTAGGACTGAAACCATGATCCTGTAAGGGAGATTGAGAAGAAAGGAACAAGTCAGATAGGGAGGAGAGGGGGACAACCAGGAGAGAAAACAGGGTCAGGAAAACCCAGAGAGGAGAGTGTCTTCAGGGAGGAGGTGACCAAAAGTGTCAGATACTACAAGCAGATCAAGAAGGATTAGGGAAGAAAAGGTCTTTCAGATTGGCCGCTGGTAACCCGGGAGATAGGAGTTGCAGATGATTAAGTGAAGTCAGAGAGTGAGATTGCAAGGGAGATGAGAAAGATAAAATACTTCCACATTACACAAAATTTCCGGAGGCATTTGGCTGAGCAAAGGAGGATTAGGGAGATATAGAATGATAGCTTGAGGGGATGGTAGGTGGAAAGTGAAGGTTTTTCTGTTTTTGTTTTTGTTTTAGGAGACAATGCAGGAGGTAAAGTAGGGCAGCCGGCATCACAGGATCCTAGCCTCTGCACTGGAAGGGACGTCCCAAGCCATCTAGTTCAACCTCATTTTACAGATGAGGAAACTGAGGCCTGACAGGTCCCTCTGGTCCAACTTTCTCCTTTTACAGCTGGAGGAAACAGAAGTCCAGGAAGACTGCGATCTGCCCAAGGGCACACAGGTAATCAGCCTCAGAAGTTGGATCTGAACCTCCTTCCGGAGACTGCAGAGCCTTTCTTTCCACGGTACCATTATGAATCAGAGGACAATGCTGTGCCCTTGCCTATATGTGTCATATTGGACAAATCACCTCACCTCTCTGGACCTCAGTTTCCTCCTCTGTTAAAATTTCTCTCCTCTTTTGGGACTAGATGGCCTCGGGTGTCCCTTCCAGCTTATAGATCTAAGAGCATAATCTGTGTATTCTAGAGAAAATCACTTCCCTTTCTCTGACTTTCAGTTAAATTCCTCAAATGAGAAGGTGGGGCAGTGTTGTGAATCAATCTGAATTCCTTGGATTGGGCCTGGACGTGTGACCTCTCAGGTGAGGAACTCTCGGTCAGGTCTTCACCTTCTCGGCAATTTATCCTTGCCGAGTTGCCAGGAAAGCATTGGGAGCAAGGTAAGTGACTTGCCCAGAGTCACACAGCCAAAACCTGTCAGAAGCAGGACTTGAACCCAGGTTTTCTGGGCCAGCTCTCTAACCATTACACCACACTGCCTCTCATCCTGAGTTCCTTGAGTGATATTAGATGAAAATTGGCAAGCATCTTGAAGGAAAATGAATGGACTTGAACCCTAATGTGAATTGGTTCCTACTAATACCGGGGGCGGTTGGACTTCCAGCTGTGATGGGCCCTTCCAGAGCCCCGTGGTCTGCTGGCCAATGTGTCCAGTACCCAGCCCTTGCCCGCCTGAGTCCCCTGCCCTACCGACAGGCCCTGCCTCTTGGGCTTTGGTCAAGGGTCACTTCTCCCCAAGCGGGCCAGGTTGGGTCCTTGGGTCGCCCGAGGGGGCGGGGCAGGGACGAGGGGGAGGGACGCGTGGGGCGGGCCCATGGGCTTCCCCCCCCGCCCCCGGGGGCGGAGCCAGGAGTCCAGGTCCCAGAGCCCGATCCGCTGCTGTGGCAGTGGCGGTGGCAGTGGCAGCGGCTGCAGCGGCGGAGGCAACAGGGGCAGCGGCGGCGGCGCGAGCACCAGTTGGGGTGCGGGTGGCGGAGGCTTAGGCTGCCCCTGCTGCTTCCTCTCACGATCCCGCCCCGTCTCCTGTCCTCTCCTGTCTGCGGGCTCGGGCTCACCTGGGCCGGGGTCGCGGGCCGAGGAGGGCGCGACGCACGCACGCTCTGTGGCGCAGGGGCACGCACGCCGGCGGGCAGCTGGGCAGCTCTGCAGCAGCGGGCAGCCTCGCAGCGGGCAGCCAGACGGGCAGCCGAGCCAGCGCGCGCGCCATGCTGCGGCCGCTCCGCGCCCGCGCCTGCACCCGCGCCCGGCCCCGGCCGGCCCCCCAGCCCCGCCACAGCCGCCGCCTCGGCCCCTCAGGGGCCCTGTGGGCGCTGGCCATCGCCCTGGCGCTTGGCCCGCCGCCGCCCGCCTCCCGGGGCGCTGAGGCGGCCGCCGTGTGGACCGCCTACCTGAACGTGTCGTGGCGGGCACGGGCCCCCGGGCTCAATAGCACCGGCTGGGAGCTGAGCGAGGAGGGCGTGTACGGGCAGGACTCGCCGCTCGAGCCAGCCGCCGGCCTCGTGTTGCCCCCCGACGGGCCCGGGGCGCTCAACGCCTGCAGTCCGCACACCAACTTCACCGTGCCCGCCGCCGGTGTGCCTTGGCTGGCACTCATCCAGCGGGGCGGTGGCTGCACGTTCGCGGACAAGATCAATCTGGCCTTTGACAGGGGGGCCACTGGGGCCGTCATCTACAACTTCGCGGGCACTCGCAACGACGTCTTCCCCATGTCCCACCCCGGTGAGTGTAGGGGCGCTTTGACCCCCTTCTTCCCTCCCCTTTTCTCCCTCCCCTTCTCTCCCTCCCCTTCTCTCCCTCCCCTCTCTCCTCTCTCCGTACTCTCCACTCCCTTCTCTTGTCCCTCCCCTCCTCCCTCTCTTCCCTCTCCTCTCCCCCCTCCTCTCTTCCTCCTCCCTCTTCTCCCCCCCACTTTTCTCCCCCCTCTTCCTCTCTCCTCCCCCCTCTTTCCCCTCTCCTCTCACCTCTTTCCCCTCTCCTCTCTCCTTCCACCTTCTCC
>NW_020954760.1:791149-848966 GCF_900497805.2 Vombatus ursinus | reverse complement strand
CCCCCCCCCCCCCCTGCTTTTTGTGCTTGAGATTTGGCAGGAAAGACACCCTGAGTAATTGCTGTCTTCTCTTACTGCCCAAAGATGTAGAGCTGACAGGGGTGTGTTTGGAACTTCTGTTGTAGGTCAAGGTGTCTTGTCATCTTAATAATCGCTGACATTTGCATAGAGCTTTAAGGTTTTACAAAACACTTTACCTATGTTAGCGCATTTGGGCCTCACCAAAACCCTGCCAGGAAGGTACTGCAAGGATTATTACAGATGAGGAAACTGAGGCTCATATTAAGTGCCTAGGGTTGTAGGATTTGAACCCAAGGCTTCCTGACTCCAAGCCTAGTATTCCATCCACTACTGTTGCTGTTAGAGAACATGATGGAGGCTGTTGTTGCTGACTCTCCCAATTACCCAATCTGGGTAAGCTATGTCCTTTCATAATTGAGTCTTCCAGGTTGATGCTTTTCACCAGCTGAATTGGGAGCAGGCATTGGTCTTTGATCAGATTGAGTGGAAAGAAGATAGCCAACAACTTCTGACCTGCAGGAGATTTTTCCTCATCTCTCCTTTTCCTACCCATAGTTCCTAGTTGCTTGGTTGTTCTAAGTCAGCCTCACTGCAAACTTGAGAATTCTACTTAGCTCTTTTGCTCAGTACCTTACTCAGAGTGGGCTTTGTGATATGTATTCTCTTCTCCTTTAGAATCTGATATGGGCTATTGGGCAGCAAAACATGTGGTTAATGTTATTGAAAAAGAAGCAGTTTATACATAAGGGACAACCATAGCTCAGATTTTGGAAAAAAAGTAAGAGAGTTTTTTAATCTGATAGGCAGAATGAGGTTTCATGTTTTTCCTTTTTCTCTCTATTTTCATTCCAGATCCTATCTCTTTCATCTTTATGATTATTAAAACAAAACAAAACAAAAAACTTGACAAAATCATAATAAAATTTACATGGAAACTTGACATTAATGAAATTTACATGGAAAAATCCTGCGACACACTGATAAGAAAAGATCATGAATGGGGTCTTACCCTCCCAGACTTGCAGATGTTATAAAGTGGTTATCCTCAAAACTCTGTTAGTAAGGGGAAAATAGAGCATTCAATCAGTGGAATAGGATGACTACAACAGATAAGTAACCAAGTGTATACCAGAGCTTTTGTGTTAGATAATGCTGTAGAAAATAAAAAGTTAAGAAAGAGAATTTACGATTTAACAGATGTATTTGGGAACATTGGTTTGAAATCTGGCAGGAAAAGTATTTAGACCTTCATCTCTCACCACTGAATTCCACCTGGATCAGAGACTTGAACATTTAAAGGAAAAAGAAAACTATAAAAGAATAAATGAAAATGGACAAGGGATGATGAAATTGATAGGAGAGGTATATATTTGGAAATGAGAGTAATATAAAAACTAAAGACATCAAGAGAGCTAAAAAAAAAAGAAAAAGAAAAAGCAGTAACTTATAAACTGTATATATGTCTTTTGTTTTTAAGTCAGTCATTTCTGGATTCCCACTCCTCTACCCCACTTTCTTTGTGACTGAGAAAATAAATTAAGCAAAAACAAGATATAGTGACCCAGTCTGACAATTCATACCATATTTTGCCCTCATAGTCTTTTCCTCCTCCCCTCCCCCAGAGGAGAGAAATATATATCAGTATCTATTCTGGCAACCATTACTGGTTTTTTAATTACTCCAAATTCAGCCTTCTTTTTGTCATCTGTTCAGTTTCCCAGGAAGCCCTGAGCTCAAGTCCCACTTCTGCCACATACAGACTATGTGAACTTGGGTTCTATAGTCAGCCTCTTCCTGATGCAGGCAAATTCTCTAAGAATAGAAGTTGCTGACTTGCATTGGAAGAGGGAGTTCCCTATATCCATAAAATCTCAGATCCATTCTCTGTCCTCTATCCCTTACGTTGCCGTTGTCGTTATACATCTTGTTCTTCAAGTATTTCTTCTTTTACCCTGCATCATGTAATACAGTTCTTCCCATGGTTCTTTGCATTTTTCAGTGACTCCTGAATTCTTCCAAGGGTTTGAATTTCGACCCCCCACTGATGGATCACAGCCCCTTCTAACTTAGTAGACAGTCTGTAGGATTTGCATTGCTGAAAGAAAAATCCATCTCTCTGGGGCCAGCCTGGTTATGAGCCCCTCTGTACAACAGATAGGTAGGTTGTCACCTGGTATATACCTGAAACCTTTAATGAGGTTAATGAGACCTACCAGAATTCGAGCTCCAAACTTGAACTCAGGCTCGCCCCCTCCACACAGGCCTGTATTATTCCTGCTTCATTTATATGTCCCATTAGAGTATGTGACTTAGTTTCCTCCTGTTCAAGTTCGTTCACATAGTAGATTTGGGAATGAAAAGTACTCCAACTAGGAACCTTCTGTTACATTGCTGCTAGTACCTTTGAAAGAATATTATATTTGATATTTTTAAGTTTTAACTTCCCAGGAAGGGACTGAACCTTCAGAGTTCATTGGTTTCAAGAATTCCTATCTACGATACAGATCAACACCTGTTCTGCCACTTAGAGAGTTGCCTGGGGACAATGAGAGGTCATAGTTACTAGCCCAGGGTCATTCCAGGTGCAAAAAGCACTTGAATCCTGGTCCTTCTGGTGGTGAGGCCAGATCTTGATTCCCTATGCCATTATGCCTCTTACTACTGTAGCTATAATAATGTCAACCTATTAATATGATACCAAAATGAACTCATAAAATATATGCTCTAAGTTTTGTAAATAGCCTGCAACTATCAGTTGGGTGGTTTTCATATTGGGAAGAGATCTGCCCTTTGCTTCCACAGCAAGATGCCCTGGAGGAATAAAACTGTCATTATTATTCACACTGTCAAATAACACTTTGGGGGGAAAATGTTTTTAAATGATTAGCTAAAATCCAGTGACAAGCATGTACAGACTTTAGCTGCCTTAGGGGAAGAAATGGTGGTGGTAGACCTTTCTGTTCTTGTTGATAATTATGATACATATGATTTGCTCCCAGGCTATCTAGCCAGATAGGATGACACATAGGAGGCATTGTGTTGAAGTGAAAGAGCCTTGGACTGAGGAATCAGGAACCTCTGTTCTAGGACCAGCCTTGCCTCACTAGTTGTGTGGCCTTGGACAAATCACTTCAACCTTCCGGGCCAACTTTACATATCTCAAAAATCAAGGGATTGTTACTATATCTGTGGTCTCCAAAGTGGGGGAAGGGAGTGGTTAGACCCTGTGGGTGATGAGATCAACCACTATGGGGTGAAAAGATGGGAGATTACTTCTGAGGTTTGTCTTCGTCTCAACATAACTACACTACCCCTTCCCCCAATATAGCTCAACAGTGCCTCCCTCTGGCCTCAGCTACACCCCAAGTTGGGCTGTTATAACCTAATTGGGGGTGGGGCAGGTAGTCACACAGTACCCCCCCCCCCCCCCCTCCCCTACCCCACCCTCCAGATTATTTCTAGCTGCCTCAGTTGCCCATCCATGCTCTGGGTTAGTGGTGGGAAAAAATGAGTAGTATAGAGATGAATAGGCATGTATGGATTGAGATGGGTATCCTATTATACTAGCTTCTCCCCCTCCCCAAACTCACCTCTTTTCCAAACTTTTTCCCCCATTTCTATTAAGGGTACTACCATCCTTCTAGCCAGCCAGATTCTCCCCCTCCTCATATCCTTGACTTCTCATTCAACTGAAACTGCTCTTTTGAAAGTTACTAATATACTCTCTTACTCTTCTTAATCCTCATCCTCATTGACTTCTCTCTGCAGTCTTTGACACTGTTGTCTACCCTATCAGTCTTCCTATGATATACAAGTGCCACCTGTAAAAAAAGAAAAAAAAAGAACATCTTGGAAACAGATTTTGCTACTCTCTTATTCTTTTTAATCTTCAAAGCAAAAAGTTTTGATCAGTTTTGAACCGATTTGGTACTAATCTAAAAATGCAGCACCTTCCAATTAGTTTGCAAGAATAATGTTTAGTCGTTTTCAGTTGTGTTCAACTCTTTGAGTCCCCTTTTCAGGATTTTCTTGGCAAAGATACTGGAGTGGTTTTCATTTCTTTCTCCAACTCATTTTACAGATGAGGAAAATGAGGCAAACAAGGTTAAGTGACTTGCCTAGGGTCACACAGCTAGTCAGTGTTTGAGGTTAGATTTGAACTCAGGTCTTCCTGACTCCAGGTCCAGTGCTGTATCCACTGGGCCATCTAGCTGCCCTTGCAAGAATAACTAGACATTTTTAGTTGAGTTTCAGCAAAAACCTTTGAATCATTGTGATAGAAAAATGAGTATTATGATTTAATAAGTATAGACAAGGACTCACTTCTTCCGTTTGGATCTAGGTATTTTTTGTGGGTTGTCTTTTTGTAACTATTAAAACCAAGGATCTTAAGTAAACAGAACTTAGAATCCAACCTTCAAATGGCTGTATCACAGTGTCAGACCAAGCTTTGAAAAAATAATGAAGCACATTCCATCATATTGCTCTCACTAAAAATACCATTATAATATTTTTAGTGAGAGCAAAATGGGTTTTTGTCCCATTAATAAAATATTATTTTCAAAATATTTCATTTTGATTTCATCTTTTTCAATTTCTTTTTTGTGTGTGTTTTATGATGTACATAATAGTTCAGAGGTGCAAGTAGGTAAATTATAAATTAATAAGTACCCATTTATTGGGGTTTGTGTTCAAAGGTTGTTGTTGTTTTAACTATCAAAAAAAGTTTGGAAAATGATGTGCTAGATGACGAAAACTCTGTCCAGCTCTCAGTTTCTCTGATTCCAATTACTTGAGATTTGGAATCTCATTTCTACATTGAACATTCGGGGAAACGTCTTTCTGACCCAGGGAAAATTTAATTTGCATTTCATCCACTAGTGTTGGCATTGGTGAGCATTTGCATAATCCAATTTGCAAAGTACTTTATGGTGCTTCACAGTAAACTGCCAGGTTTGCATTTATAATCTCTTACCTGGCACAAGATGACTGCAGAATTAAAATGACAATCTAAATCACAGGATAGGGAGAGGGAACTGGAATTGAAATGTGGATTCATTTAATAATTAATGTCACTATGATTTAAGAGCCATGGCTAGTGGCAAAGTCATTGGTGACCTTTTGTGCTGCTCTTCTGGAGTTGTCTGCCTGTTGGCCCAGCCTTGTGACCCACCACCAGCTCACATTTGGGACCACATTTTAACTAATGGAACACACCATCAGTGCTCCAGATGCCTGCACCTAAGGAATCCCCTTGAATTGTAACTGTAAAGTTCTCTTTACAGATGGAATGGGAGTGGTGAATACTTTAAAAACATTTTTTTAAAAGACCTTGCCTGGAATCATCTTAAATACAAAGAATAACCCTCTAGATCTCTTGTTGTTCATCCTTTGAAAGGACCAAAGACATGAGGGTGATGTCTTGACTTGAGGGTGAATTGGATTTAAGTGAGGCAGAGCTGAACAAAGTCCTTAGGCCTCTAGTAGGAAAGCCAAAATCAGATCTGCTTTTGGAAAGTCACACTAGGCCATCTTTTGCCTCATTTTTTACCTAGCCTTAAATCACTGAATGGGTGTTGCCTGAGACAAACTGAGACCTGGGAAAGACCTTAGCTTAGAAAGGCCAAGGTCTTCCACTGCTTCCGGGGTCATCTCCAGTCATCCTGACCTATGTCTTGCCACTGGACTCAGATGGCCCTAGAGGAGAGAGTGAGGCTGATGACTTCACAACCCTGCCTCACTTAAATCCAATTCACTTGCAAGTCATGGCTTCACCTTCCTGATGTCATTGGTCCTTTTCAAGAATGAAGGACAAACAACAACCATAATGAGCACTACAAAAAGTATGTGCTTGAAGAAGAGTTGGAAGAAAGTGCTATCCCAACTTTCACCAATCTAAGGTTTATAATGGTCAAAAGGACCAGAATAGCTAGAAAGATATCTTGTAGAAATCTCAGAAGTCATCTGGCCCCACTCCCTCATTTTACAGAGGAAGAAACTGTGGCCCATAAGGGGAAGCCACTTGAGCAAGGTTACACGTAGACTCATAGCTCCGGAGCTGAAAGGGACCTCAGAGACCCTCATTTTTTGTGGTCTAGGTCAGCCCTCTCCTTTTTACAAATGAGGAAACTAAGGCCCAGAGAGAAATTAATTGACTTGCCCAAAGTCACACAGCTAGGATCCTGGATCAGGGTTACAGGTAGTATCTCATTCCAGATCCAACTTTCTTTCCACCATGGAACTTTCTTAGCAAGACTTCTTCCATAAAAATAACTGTGCTGGGTTTTTTTTAATGCATTGTGAAGTTCTACACTGACTTCTCTGTCCCTGTGATGATGGAATTTAACAGCCGTCAATTTAGAACTTGTTTTCTTGAGGAAGGTAGCTCAGCCAGCTGAGAGTTTTTTTGATGCCACAGATCAAGTGGTGAGTTTTGCATCCTCAGGGGACAATCTGCCACCCCTTTCCCTCACCCCCCCATCCCCCACAGAAGCCCTCTCCTCCACAGCCCTGGAGCTGTGTTGCTATGGTGATCCCTAATACATGGTTAGGGGATTGTTCTTGTTACCAGGCAGAGGGCATATGTGATTTTTTACAAAGATCCAGAACCATCAAACTTAGCTGTTAATACCAGCTACTTTCCATCCGTTTGGGGATCCTGCTCCATTCCTGCACCCTTCTTGGCCTCTCTTTATGAAAACAGCTTGAAGCTGGTGGGAACCAATTCTGGCTTGAGGTTGCTGGGTTTGATGGTCTACCTTGATAAGCTTTAGTTTAATACTTGAGTGCTAAGATTAGGTACCAGTCAATAATTTTGAGTTAACTCAGTTCAGTTCGACGTTTTTCAACGGATAACAATGTTGGAGTGTAACTGATCTGTTGCCAGAGCAAGTTATCCAATGATTTATGGTCTCAGACAATGTATGAACAAGTCTTCGTTTGGGGTAAAAATAATCTTTGGGTACTACTGATGAAGTCTGAAGAAAGGAGTAATAAACGAGGGGTGGGGCAGCAGTGGCAGCATTGTTTTGGTCTTTTGGGAGTAGAAACAACTACTGGGTAGAGTAGAGATTGTTTTGACTATTTTTAATTAAACAAACATGTATTATGGTTATCCCTTCCATATCATGGAGTTTAAGGGTATAGCGCTCTTCCCCCCTCCCCCCCGCCAAATCTGAAAAATCCAAGTAAAAAGTTTTGGCCCTCCCTTTATACCACAGAAGTCTGAATTTTTCCTTTTTCTTTTAAGGGGTGTTTACAGTACCTTATAGTAAAATTTGGGTTAGGTGTTTGGTCGTAGGCTCTGTGTCATCTGCTGGCCTTTGCCTGTCGTCTGCAGCTTCCATAAAACTCCTCCAAAATTCCCATTTGATTTCTTATGCTGACCCTCGATATGTCAGAACCTCGATGGAGAAAGTCATAATGTGGAAGGGATAACTGTGGTGCCCACTCCATAAAAGGCACTGTGCTAAACTCTAGGAATCCAAAAGCCTTCAACTAAGGCCCTACCCCAATGGAATTGACATGCTTGGACTAGTAGGCAACCTCAGGCTCTTACTAGCTGTGTGACCCTGGGTCATACATCTCTAAGCCTCAGTTTCCTCATCTATAAAATGAAGACAATAACAGCCCTTATCTCAGGAAGCTGTGAGAATTTGCAGAGTGCTTTGTAAACCTTAAAACTATAGACATGTTAGCTATCATTATTTTCCTAGTGGGGGAGGGTATCATATTCAAAGGTGCATAAATATAAATTTAGGGGAGAATCACTAACAACTGGGCCGTCAGGGAAGGCTTCCTGTAGGAGGTGGCATTTGAACTGATCCTGGAAGGAAGGTAAGGATTCTAAGAGGACACAGAGATGAGGGAGTACATGGTAGGCATGGGAGCCAGCCTGTGCAAAAACGCAAGGATTGGAAACAGCATGGTGAGTTCTGGGAAGGGTAGCCTATTGTAGCTGGAAGGTAGAATGAATGAAGGCAACTAGTATGAAATAAGACTGGAAAGGAAGATGGGTGCTAGGTGTCAGAGAACTTGATGACAAGCTGAAGGGTTTCTATTTTATTCTAGAGTTAGAGGGAGTCCCTGAAGATCTTAGAGCATGGCAGAGATCTGGTTAGACCCCTATTTTTTGTTGTTCAGTCATTTCAGTCATGTCTGACTCTTTGTGACCCCATTTGGAATTTTCTTGGCAGAGATACTGTAGTGTTTTGCCATTTCCTTCTCCAGTTCATTTTACAGATGAGGAAACTGAGGCAACAGAGTTAAATGACTTTCCCAGGGTCATGCAACTAGTAAGTGTCTGAAGCCAGATTTGAACTCAGGAAAAAGAGTGTTTCAGACTCCAGGCCCTGTACTCTCTCCACTGCAGCACCACCTAACTGCCCAGACCTGTATTTTAGAAATCTGTATTTGGGCTAGATGGGAAAGGGAGAGAGAGATTCAATCAATATGACTAACCACCAGTGTGTCTTCTTTCTTTTCCCATCTTTCTACCTCCTTTCACTTCAACATCCATCATCTCAATCAGCAAATTTTTAAAAATAAATGTATAAATAATTTAAATTTTTAAAAAATCAATCAACAAGCATTTATTGAGCATTTACTCTGTGTCAGACACTGTGCTAAGTGCTAGAGATGCAGAGAAAAATCAGTCCTGGCCTCAAGGAGCTTACATTCTTCTCCTCCCTTTAAAAAAATACTTTTTACAAGCATTCATTATTCGTCCCTCCCACTACCTCCCCTCATAGAACAATTTATAATCCTCACAATAAATATGAGTAGTCCAGCCAAGCAAATTCCCAGATTGGCCAAGTCTACATATGTCTCATGCTGGATTTTAAGTCTATCACCTCTCTGATAGAGTGTGGGTGGCACTTAAATTCTTTCTTAAAGTAAATTTTTATTGAGAACTTTTGTTTTTATATCAACTAGCTTTCTCACTGTAATCCTTTCCCTACCCCCTCCTACCTCTTTCAATAAAGGAAGAAAAAGGAAAAAATTTCCGTGAAACTAAACAACATATCCCAAAATTCTGACATTAGATGCAGTATCCCACGCTTCTGTTCTCCCATTTCTGCATATAAGGGGAATTGTCTTCTCATATCTGTTATTTAGGGCCCAGCCTGGTTATTAGAATTCAAAAGCATTGGGTTTACATTGTTTTGTTGGTGTCCTTTCCCATTTGCGTTGTGGTAGTCTCTGAGTATATGTTTTTCCTGGCTCTGCTCACTTCACTTTGCATCAGTTCATATAAGTCTTCCCATGCTTCCCTGAATCCATCATATTCATAATTTCAAACTGTGCAGTAATATGCCATTATATTCGTATGCTACAATTTATAATTTCCCAACTGATGGCCATCTACTTTGTTTCTCCTTCTTTGCTATTGCACAAATACTTATGGGTATTTTGTTATATGTAGTACCTTTCTGTTTTTGACCTCCTTGGGGTAGATGCCCAGCAGTGAAATCTCTTGGTCAAAAGGTATGGATGTTTTAATCACTTTCTTTGCATGATGGGAGCTTACATTTTAAGGGAAGCTAACCTATACGTAGACAATTGTGTCCCAAAAGTCTTGATACTGTTTTAAGCTAGGAAAATTTGTTTAAGGTTTTAACGTCTAAAACAGCCTTGAAACTTTTGGGATATTCCACATACACAGGTATGTGCAAAACAGGAGATCTGGGTTTGAATCTAGCCTCACATGTTTACCTTGTTGTGTCATTCAAGGATGGATCTACATACTCAAATTCCATCTTCAATAAAATGGTGCTTCTCATACTTAAGCCTGTAGTGTCCTGCAAAGTGGATGCTGGCTCAGAAAGACCTGAGTTTAAATCCTGCTTCTGGCCCCCACTGGCCTTGTGGCCATGGGCAAGTCACTTAAAGGCCCAGTGCCCCAGGACTTCCTAACACTCGGCTACTAATTAGCTGCTAGCCCATGTTCATGGGGGCATTTTGCTCTGGGACTCCTTCCTCTGATATCTCTTCCCATTTCCTGCCCTGCCTCCCAAATATTTATACCACCTACTTCGCAGAGTTGTGAGAAAAGTGCCTTGCAAAAGGACTTAAAAATACTGTATAAATGTAAGCAGTTAATTCTCTCTCTCTCTCTGTCTCTCTGTCTCTGTCTCTGTCTCTCTCTCTCACACAGACACACACATACACACACACACATACTCTCTCTCTCTCTCTCTCTCTCTTTCTCTTTAAGCCCCTTCCTTTTTTCCTTTCTGTCTTTCAGTTTATATCAGAAAAATACCCCCCCCCCATTTTGTAGTGAAATTAGATATCCTGAACAACCAGGAACCCTTTGGGATAGCTTGGGATGTCAGTTCTCCACCTTTGCTGTCTATTCACCTACCCAAGATGGGCAGTGAAGGGGTTGTGAGGGAGTTGGTTATGTTACTTCCCCTAATCTCTCTCTGACTTGTGCTCCATTTTTTTCTTCACTAGCCAACCAAGCCCATTGGCACTATCTATGATTTTCTTATACTGGTACCACTTCCCCTATTTTGGGTTTTTTTTGGGGGGGATTCCCACATGCCCAGTTCCCTTGCAGGAAGATGACTTCAGGATCTCCCCTCTCCCATCTCTTCACTTGGCACTCACAGAAGGGCATACTGCCCTCTTATATGACTTAAGGAAGATTTACCATAATGCACTATAGAGGAAACATGGGGGGGTAGGGGGGAGGGGGGAATACAATCACAGGTGAAAAGGGTCAGCTGTGCATATGTCAACTAAAGGGAACAGGGCCTGCTCTTCATGGTTCCCTCTGACCTCCGTCTGCCAGGTTTTGTCCTTGATATTGGTTCATTTCTAGCTCTCTTGGCTGGCAAGGCAGCTGCTGTGTCAACCTTCAGCATTCTGCCTTGCCAGCCTTCAGAAATCAGAAGTCCAGGACCTGGCACTGGCACCTCTCCCCTGGAGTGTCCCCTAAGTTCAGCCATTTCAGGCAATCAGGCAGTCAACAAGCATATACTAAATACACACTATGTGCTGGATCTATCCAAGGTGCTAAGGATCCAAAGGCAAAAATAGCCAAGTCCCAGCCCTCAAGGAACTCACATTCTATTAGGAGAGGCAACAAATACAGGGATAGAGACTGGAGCTGTGATTTAATTGGTAACTATGCAGGTTGACAAATTTAGGTTGACCCTAAATTTGCCTTTAGGATTTTGCTGCCCAGAGCACTGAGAGATTAAATACTTGGCCTGGGGTCACAAAGACAGCCTGTGTCAGGGGCAGAGCTTGAACCCAGGTCTTCCAGGTCCCAGCTCAGCTTTCTACCCACTATTACCATGCTGCCTTTCATATACAAGAATAAATACAATGTAGTTTTGAGAGGGAGGGCACCAGCAGTTGGGAGGCTCAGGAAGGGTTGCATGTAGACCAGGGTCTCTTAATCTTCTTTGTGTCGTGGAACCCTTCTCAGAATCATGGGGTTTTTTTGTTTTTTGTTTTTTAAGCAATTGGGGTTAAGTGACTTGCCCAGGGTCACACAGCTAGTAAGTGTCAAGTGTTTGGTCTGAGGTTGTATTTGAACTCAGGTCTTCCTGACTTCAGGGCTGGTGCTCTATCCACTGTGCCACCTAGCTGCCCCTAGAATCATGTTTTTAAATGTATAAAACAAACTACATAAATAACAAAGGAATTGAAATACAATTGCCAAAATTTTTTTTAAACAATTTCACAGCACTCCCACCCCTCAAAGTTAGGAACCCTAGTTCGAGAGGCAGAAGGGGACCCAGGGATTTATTGTCAGATCTTCACTTAGGGAAAATCACTTTGCTAACTGTGGAAGATGGATAGAGACTAGAGGAAGGGAGCAACTCCCATCTTCACCTGGTACCCTCATTATTTTTTCCTCTTTTTCCAGCACCCCACCCCCAGGGAAACTTCTTCTCAGATCCTCAATTTACAGGTAAATTGCAGGTATAAAAGAAAATATAGGGAGAAAAGAAAATCCCTGCCCTTCTCTAATAGGGAGATAATATGGGACATTGTTGTTCAGTTATTTCAGTTGTGTCTAACTCTTCATGACTTCATTGGGGTTTTCTTGGCAAAGATGCCGGAGTGGTTTGCCATTTCCTTCTCCAGGCTCATTTTATAGATGAGGAAACTGAGCCAAACAGGGTGAAGTGATTTGCCCGGAGTCACACAGTTTGTGGTATCTGAGGCTGTATTTGAACTCAGAAAAAGGAGTCTTCCTGCTCAGTCTAGGCCCTGCTCTCTATCCACTGCAGCGACGCTTAGTGCCTGTATGAGACCTTGACAGAGCTTCAAATTGCAGTTTTGCAGGCTTATTCCTTTTGTAATCTTTACTGACCTTTATTTTAAAAAAAACCAAACCCAAAAAAACCTGTTGTGGAAATACAAAAACTTGATCAACAGTCTTCCTCTCTGACCACACTGCCTGCCTCTATAACGGGAAATTTCAGTATATACATACAGTGAGACTTCCTCTGACTCAGGTAGCCTTAACTTTGACTCTCCTGCCCTGCACATTCACTCCACCACATCCACATACAGGGGAAGGCACACCCTGGTCAATAATGATCAAGAATTGTGAAATTCTTCTGTCTGACCATATCCTCCCATCTTTCCCTTAGCCTCCCACTCCTCTTAAACCAGGGGTTCTTAACCTTTATCATCTGTCATAGATGGACACATTGGGCAGTCCAGGGAAGCCTATGGATCTCTTTCTCTTTAAATGCATAAAATAAAATGGGGTTTACAAAGGAAAACCAATTATATTGAAATATAGTTCTCGAAATTGATTTTTTTTAAAGTTCAAGAAACAAGATTAAATACCCTCTTTTAAACCTATTCATCCTCACCATGAACTCCAATCCCTCAACCCTTCTGTTCTTTCTCGGGCCTTTGCCCGCCCTGACTATTCTGTTTCTGAATCTCTTGCCTGCTCCCTTTTCCTATCACCACTCATGTCTTACTAAATCCCAGCTCTAGATTCCTGCCTCAGTCCTCCATCTGTACTTCTACCGTGCTGCTGAACCATACTGGCAGAAGTCATGCTACCTTGCTGAAGAGGTACATCAAATGGGTGCTCATTGCTATAAGGCAATCCTTTTATTCTTCCTAATTAACTCTCTATAGCATTCCCTACAGTAATCTTTCTAAGCCTTCTCTTCTAAGGCTCCAAAAATCCTCCTTCCTTTTCCCTTTCAGCAGAACACCTCCCTTCATACTTTATTGAGAAAACCAAGACCATTTGCCGTGAGCTCCCTCTTCTCTACATCTCGCAGCCCCTTGGCATCATCTCCCATTCTCTCCTCCTTGACTTTAGTCTCTGTTGAACAGACAATCACTCTCCCCCCTGATGCCAACCTTCTCCTCGTAGCTTTGATCCATCCTTTAACTTCACTAGCAGATTGTCTCCCAGATCATCCCTTCTTCATTAATCTTCAGTCTCCCCTGAAAGCTAGTAGGTTTTCATCTGACTCTACCATCCCCTTAAGCTCCTGTCCTATTTCTCTATTCCTTTTCACAGCCCAACTCCTTGAAAAAGCCATCTTGTCTTCATTTCCTCCCCTGGAAGTCTGACCTCATAACTCACCTGAAACTTTTCTCTCCAAGGTTACCAATGGTCTATTAAAAAAAATACATTTTATTGATATCTTTTGTCTTCACATCACCTAAATTTCACACTGTATGCCTCTCTTAGCTTTTTAATCAGATTGGCTAACGGTTTATCAATTTCGTTAATCTTTTTCAGAGAAGCAGCTTTGAAAATATCAGAATGCTCAGCTAGCCATGTTTATTTATGAATTGTAAAACAATGTATGTAAATACTGCATGATACAAAACCACATCTGTGTCTATAACAAATTTGATCTTTTGGAGCTTTTTCATCACTGGGCTCCTGGCAGGGTTAGCGGTGGTGCTACTCATTATCCTCGGCATGATGCTCTAGCTATTGACTCCTGTACTTTGTTTACCCTCCTAGAGAGGGTAAACTAAAAAGAGCATGCATATAAAATGAGATTTTAGCTTCTGTTGAAATTGTCCTTTTAACTCAGGCTATCTGCCCTGTTGAAAGGTAATGTGGGATAGTGTATGGAGAGCTGGCCTGAGAGCGGGAAAGACCTGGGTTTAAGCCCTACCTCTCATATGTACTGGCAATATGACCCTGGGCAAGTCACAACCAGTCAGTGCCCCAGGCATCTTTTAGAAGGACCAGTAAGTTGCAGAACAGTTGGAGCTCTGCATGGATAGAGGGGTTTTCCTCACTGGGGTGGGAGGTAGGGGATTCCCTCAACCAGTGATCTCACAGGTCACAACTATCTGTCTTTAATTTAAGTAGTAACTTATTAGTAGAGCAATTTTTAAAACCTAACACTGGTTGCTAGAGTTTGACAAGGTTTAAGGCACAGAATTCAAGTCCTTGTGTCCTAGGCCAGGGCCTTCCTGTCACCACACTACTTATTGGACAAGAATTCTAGGTTAGGAATGTAGCCAAGTGACAATGACCATATTAGGTGAAATAGGAGTTGATAGCATGTGGGAATACCACTGGCCAAGGGCTAGTTCCATTTTAGAGTTATGCCATCTTTGTGTTTGCCTTCAAAACGTGTGTTTAAAACTAGGATTTAGCCAAACCCCATACTGGTCCCCAGCTCACTGCTACAATTAGTACTGTCCTGTGGCAGTTTCCTAGTTGTGTTGTTTGGCCTCAAGTTCTAAGTAAAATTGTATGTCTATAGAGCAGTAATATTGGCTCGATCTATTACATCTATGAAATATGGGCATGCTGTGAACATTGAGTCCTGCTGAGTAGGGCTATAATTTATAGGCATACTTGACTTTACAGAATCCATATGTTCTTGAAACATGGGCTGTAAAGTAAATTTTCCAAAATCTAATCATTTTCCCATGAATTTCTACTTTTAAAAAAAAAGTGCTGACAGATTCTCATACATTTTAGGCTGTAAGATGTGATGAAAACACACTTCAGTGATGCAGAATTTCAGAGATGGAAGAGACCTCAGTGGCCATCTAGTGCAACCCAATATCCTCCCTCCCCCCAAAAAAATCCTCATTACAGCATACCCAACAAGTGTTCCTCTAGCCTGTGCTTGTAGCCCTCCACTGAGAAGGAGTCTACCCCCTACTGAGACAACCCATTGCCCTCTTAGATAGCTCTGATTTTTAGGAAGTTTTTCCTGACATTAGATTTCAATTTGCTTCTCTGCACCTTGAACCCATTGCTTCTGGTTCTGCCCTCTGAGACCAGACGGAAAATGTCCGATCCCTCTAATGTTTGACAAATCCTTCCAATGCCTAACCATTGCTATCACAAGTCTTCCCAGTTAAACATTCCCATTTCCTTCATGGACTCAAGGTCCTTTACCATCTTAATTTTCCTTCTCTGGACACTCTCAAGCTTGCCAATTTTCCTCCTTAAACTATAGTGCCCATACTCCAGATGAGGACTAATGAGGGCAGAGTACAGAGGAACTATCACTTCCTTATCCTGGAAGCCATTACCTGTCTTAATGTAGCCCAAGTTTATATTAACTTTGTTGGATTGCCACATTAGACTAACCGCTGCTGTCTAATCATGTCTCCCTCATCCTGTACTCATGAAGTATAAGACTTTGGATTTATCTTTATTGAATTTTTTCTTATTAGATCTAGCCTGATGATCTAATCTCTAACTTATCAGGATTGTTTTGGATCCTGACCCTGTCCTCTAGTGTGTTAGCTATCCCTCCCATCTTTGTGTTATCTTCAGATTTGATGAGCATACCATTTATGTTTCCATCCAAGTTACTGATCCTTTGAAACACCACACAACCAAGTATCAATCCCCTGGGCACACCACTGGAGACCTTCTGCCAAGCTGACATTGAGCAGTTAACAAATATTTTGGGGGTCCAACCATTAAACTGATTTTATCCTCTAGTCTAGTTCAGATCTTTCCATTTTTTTCCCCACAAGAATCATTTGAGTTACTTTATCAAATCCTTTGCTAATATTTAGGTAAGTGATATCTGTAGCATTCCCCTGATGGATCTGTTCAGTAACCCATCAAAAAGGGAAATAACGTTAGTCTGTCATGACCTGTTCTTGATGAAGCTGTGCTTGTTCTCTTATGATCACTGCTTCTTTTGCCCTAGCCATCTCTTTAATGATCTAATTTAGAATATTGCCAGGAATAGATGTCAAATGCACTGAGCTAGAATGGCAGTCTGCCCCTTTCCCTTTTTTTTTAAATTGGGACATTTGCCCTTTTCTGTTCCTATGGTACCTCTTCCATTTCCATGGTCTTTAAGGCTCCACCATCCATCTCATCTGCCAGTTCCCTTGGTACCCAAGGATGTTGTTCATATGGCCAGGTGTCTTGAATTCATCATGGGCAACTAGGGCCTCCCTTATATTCTCTTATCATGGGTACAGACTCCTTGTCAGCCATGTTGTTATTGTTGTTGTTTATTCTGTCATTTTCCTGTGCAGTGGCCATTCTCTTTGCCAAAGAAAATTGAAACAAAATAGGAATTGAGTAGCTGTGTCATCTCTCGGTCATCAAATATCTCAGCCACCGAGCAGGGCTCCTCTCCCTTCTTTGATCTCTTTTTCCCCAGCATAGCTTAAAACCAGCTAAGCTAAAAGCCAGGAAACAGACTTGCCTTGAGCTGTTTGTTGTCTGTTGTCAGAAGAAGGCTAACATGATTTACCCAAGGCTACTTAGGGGCTATTAGTACACTGAGAGGGTATTTGTGTTCGCCTAATGGATCGGTGCTCAGGGTACAGGAAATGACTACATGAGAGAAACAGAAGTAAAGCAAGGTTTATTGCAGGGAGACATAGGAGCAGGTGACAGCCAACCAGTGACCTGAACAACCACACATCATCCAGGACCCCAGATTCCTGTTAACTGGGGGACAGAGCAGGTCCCTTTAATATATAGCCTGTAATAAAGGGCCACCAGTTGGATGGAACCACTGCCTGAAAAAGTGAATCACTCCACACCCACTGACATGGGAAAGCATTTTCTCCCCCTCAGGAGCTAGGTAGAAGGGTTAGAATGGCAGCTCCTTGGGAACAGGGATTGTTTCATTCTTTGAATTCCTAATCAGTCAACAAGAATGTGCTAAACACTTACTGTGCACCAGGCATTGTGCTAAGCGCTTCCTAGCTCCCAGCATAGTGCCTGGCACATAGTAGGCACTTAATAATGGCTTATCAGCCAATCGATTGTTTTACAGAGGTTGCCACATGGCTGAGCCTGTGACTCTGGATTGTTGCATCCCTTGTTTCAAGATGAAACCCTTCCCTAGCTGATCTTGAATGGAGCAGCACCTTTGAAAAGGGGGAGATGGGGATGTGGTGAAGCTCTACATCCCTGCCCTATCTCAGATGAGAAAGCTGTCAGCTGAGAAAAATTCTTTGTCATCAGTGCTTGGGAACAGGAACTGTAGTGAAGAAACTTAAGCCAAACCCAAGACATGAATATGTGACTATCAGACAGGCGTCACTGAGGTTAGCGTGTGATTGGGGCCCTTTCAGGCTCATTCACAAGCGAATATTATAGCTGCTGTCCCCAGTGTTCTACTGGGTTTAGGTTGGTTTCTAGTACACTTTGGAGAGGGGAGGAAGAGAACAAGCATTTATTAAGTACCTACTATGTACCAGGCACTGTGCTAAGTGCTTTCCAAATATCATCTCATCTGATCTTCACAACCACCCTGTGAGATAGGTGCTATTATTACCCCCATTTTACAATTGAAGAAACTGAGACAGGCAGAGAAGGTTAAGTGACTTTGCAAAACAATACCTTATCAATAGCTAGCATTTATATAATTATATCATGATGTTATCGTTTAAGGTTTGCAAAGTGCTGTACTTATGTTATCTTGGTCCTCGCTACAACCTTGTGAGGTAAGTGCTGTGGTTATCCTAAGGTAGACAGAGATTAAGTGACTTGCCCAGGGTCACACAGCTAGTAAGTAGCTGAGACTGGATTTGAACTCCTCTTCCTGACTCCAAGTCCTGATACTGTCCAATGTACCACCTAGCTACCTTATTATTACCCTCCTAAAAGGCAACCAATCAATGAACTCTTGGCCTATTTTCCCATCTCTGCAAAATCTTTGAGAATAATCCACAAGTCTCCTTCAGGAGCTATTCTTGATAAATATATGAGAACAGAACAAACAAGCAGGATATTTTCAATAGCTTCACAACTGTGGTTACTGAACGATGTTGTGAAGATGGGGCCCCATTATGATTTGACTACGTAAAAAGAATTTGATTTTAGTAGAGTAAAATTTCCTACTTACGGGCCGTTCTCCAACAAAGTTTCTCCTGGGCATTTGTCCCACCCAGCTCCCTTGAAAGACATAACACCAGACATAACACGTTCAATGACCCTCTGATTACGAACGCCACTTGAAATGTACAGTAGAAAACTGTATGTTTGCCAAAGGGCTTTGCCGTTATCGTGGAGGATCACCAGTGCAGAGTCCAAATGGAAGCAAGATTTCAAATGACATCCTCCCTATGATTCTCTTTGTGGATGACAGCATGCTGATATCAGCAAGCCCTGGAAAGTTACTTCTTGAGCCCCCTAAGTAAAAGCCTGTAATTACTCAAGGGAGTTTGACTTTACTCTCCACACAGGAAAAACCAAATGTATGGAGATGACCTAGAGTTCAACTCCAAGGGCTGCTCCCTGAATCACAAGTCCATATTTTTATCGCCAATTTTCTTACAGTTATGCTATTTGCTGTCAGTGAGTCATGGAACAGCACAGTCTCTGAAGAATTAAAGTCATAGGTCACCGCAAAGGCACATGGGTATACACAAGTGATTGCAACATATTACCATCAGAGGAGTGCCCAAGAGAAGGTGAAAAAAGATTTTATTAGAGAAGTATATGGCCATTAAAGGTAGACTGATCATGAGGCAAGAGTGAGGGATAATCAATGGGTAGCCCTTGTGTTCTGGTGATATCTATACAGGGTCCAGAGATCTAGGGGAAGACTCCCTGTGTGTTGGGAGGATGGCCTGTGGAGGGCATGGATTGGAGCCACACAGGGTGGGAAGACCTACCACGTGCTAGTTGATAGGGATACAGTGACAATGAATGAAAAAGCCTTACTCATAGGGAGCTCACGTTCTAATGAGGGAGACAACAGGTACACAGATACATATATCCAGCATAGATATAAAGTGAATAAAGTAGTTAGATACAAGGTACTTTGGGTGGAATCTCATGGTCAGATCCACACTTAGGGAAAGTCATTTTGACAGCTGTGTAGAGGATGAATTGGAGTGAGGAGAGATTTGACAAAGGCAGACCAATTAGGAGGCCATTGCAATAATCCAGGCAAGAGGGGATGAGTGTTTGAACTAAGGTGGTAAAGGAAGAGAAGTTCAATGAGAGAGATGTCGGGAAGGTAAAAATGGCAAGATTTGTTTGGCAACTGACTGGACGGGGGGATGAGGAAGCGTGAGAAGCTCAGGATAATGCTGAGGTGATGAACCTGAGAGGCTGCTATGATGGCGGTACTTTGGACAGAAGTAGGAAAGTTTGGAAGTGATGATGACTGGGGGAGGGGGGAGAATACTTAGTATATTTATTTTAGTATATTTAATTAGCATAATTATTTCTTACCATAAGGCACAAAGATGAAAATTCTCTTCCTCTTCCATGTAACTCATTTTTCCATGGTTACAGTTAATAAAAGGGAACAATCTTTTTTTTTTTTAATATAGGTCATAAACTGAGGCTTTGAAAGGAATAACCTCTTCTTTTGCACAAAATCTAAATGCTTTTTTTTCCATATAAAAAGGTCTGATAGGATTTGTTCTATGTGCCTCTCTTATCCCTGCTCAATTCTTAAGCAACTGTGACCTTTGAGAATAACCATATCCTGGGATAGCAAACCTCCAGAAACCCATTTGAACCTGTCACAGGCTTTCTAATGGAAGAAATGTCTGAGTAATACAGATTGTGAAATTCCCACCTAGATCTCATTCAGGTGAGATATAAGTAAACTCTAGAGAGCTGACAATATAATTTTAACAGGATGTCGGACTGTATCACAGTGTTAGCTTAGTTTCCAGAAGGCCAAAGCAGTAATTCAGGTGCCTTTACAGACTTTCCAAAGCACCAAGATAGTAGGAAGTGAGTCCAAATGGAAAGTTAGATCCAGTTCAATTTTACTCTGATGCAATCTAGGGGTACTAGGAACTTCGAAATGCAAGGGTACAGGGCAAGAGTCTTCCTCGAAAGAATTCCACCACTCAAGCCTTCTTTCAGTCCAAATAAGTGAATTTATTAAGACATGGTTGGGTGGGTGAGATTCCTAGTGAGTCTGTGCTTAATGGAGATGAGAATGAAACTTTTGTACTGAGAAAGGGAGAAAGGGTCAATGAAAAGATCTTGGTGGGATTAAGGAGAGGCAAGTAGCCTGGGGTGGTTTGGAGGTAACTGGAGAATGAGGGGCTGGGCTGGGGCAAAGGGAGTAGGGCACGATGAAAGGACAGTTGAAAGGGTTATACTGGAATGGACCAGATGCCTCAGATGAATGCCAGGGATCTGGGCTGCTGAAATTTGAGGGGAAGTTCAAGGACCCCTTTTTTTAGGGGTCCCATTGCTCCATCAGCCCCATCAACTCCAGTTTTACAGATGAAGAAGTTGAGGCTCAGAGAGGGGAAAACGCCTTGCCCAAGATCACACAAGTAATAAATAAGGACTCAGGTCCTCCTGACGCCAAAGACAAGGCCATTTCTGCTATAGTGGCTTCATGGCCTCTGGATGGCTTTGTTGGCCCTCTTTTCCTGTGCTGAAGTTATGACGTGGTTGAAGAGGTCATTGAAGAAATTGACTTCCTTGATCTTTGCATTTGAATGCCAGGGAGCTATAATTGTACCATTGTAGTACTTTGTATGACTGGATGATTTACAGAATACTTTACAACTGAATAATAAAGTGTTTTGTTATGTAGGCTATCAAAGGTGTGGTTAAAAGTTAGCATAACTAAGATTAGATGTAATTGGCTCTAAATTTCTCATTCTGAAAGTTTCTATTACTAAGACTGTGGGGGATTGAGGAGGGAGTTGGCTGAGGCCAGGTATGCACACCTGTGGAAGGTTTTGTTGTTTGTGTCAAGATGGTCCAGGACTCTTTTTTTTTGCTGGAGTGGCTCACCACCAACACTGGCCAGCAAGTGATATACTATTTTTGGGGGGCCATAACAACTCAGGCCGTGGATGAGGTTCTGAGGGCCTGCATTCTACCCCCAGGGAGGAAGAGCCTGCTCTGAGGTGATACTGGAGTTTGAAGAAAGCTAGAGATTGTGAGAGGCCGCGGTGAAAAGGGAGAACCTTCTAGACATGGTAGATCACTTGGTGGGAGACGGAATATCCCCACAGTAAATAGGACACTTAGGCTAGCCTGAAGAATACCGATAGGGGAAGGTAGGTGAGCTAAATTGGGAAGGGCATTAAAGGCTTCTACAGCAGGGGATGATGTGGTCGGATCTGTGTTATAGGAATATTACTTTGTGCAAAGTCATCAGCCTCACTTTCTCTTCCTGAGTCATCAGAGTTCAGTGGCAGGACAAAAGTCCTATGGTAATGGCCCAGGACACAGTGGATGACCCTGATGTCTTCCATGTCTGACCAAGCTCTAAGTGCTCCACAGTGCCTACTTTAGCTGCCTTCATGGCTGCTGGAATATATTGTTCTCATCCACCCATTCCTCCAGGGAAAGTCTATACATGCTTGGGGTAGACATCTAGCTCACTGACAGGTTTGAGGCCTGTGCAACTCTGCCTCACTTAAATCTAATTCACCACAAGTCAAGACATCACCCATGATATCATTGGTTCTCTTTGAAAACAAAGGATGAACAGCAATATTACTTTGGTAGCTTTCCAGATGTTGGAAAGGAGGATTGAGAGGACTGGAGGCCCGGAGACTAGTTAGGAGGCTCTTGAAATCCCAGAAGTAAGAGGTGATAACTCAAGCTAGGGTGGTGGCTGTGCCTTCACCAGGGCCACATTGGGAATAAAAGAGAATTACATGATTTCTGCCTCTACCCCCACACTCTTTCTCTTTCAAAGCAGGAGCCCAGGTACTCAGAGCCCTCACCCAAACCTCCCTCCATCACATCTCTCTTCCTGGGCTTCTAAGCTTCTTGACAAGCCAGCCTCCCATGCCAGGCAAGCCTTTCTGGTAACCCAGGCCTCTGAAGCCACAATTTAAAGCTCCACACCCTGTCCCCTTTAAGCCCGTCTCCCCCATCTTACCTAGTGAAGTGTGGTCTGCTAGAGATAGCCAACTGAGCAGATCACAATGCCTCCATGCCTGCTTCACCTGGCCAACTCTTGTCCGTGTCTTTATATAAATGTTCCATAGAGCACGAGTTTGTCACCTTTTTGTTGTTCTCCCAGACCCCTTTGGCTCCAGTCTGGTGAAGCCAAAGGAGACCTCAAAATGATGTTGTTAAATCCATCGATTAAAATACATAAGATTACAAAGGAAGTTGGTTATATTGGTATATAGTTATAAAAAATTTTAGTGAAATTTTTTTGGAAAAAGATTTTGTGGGTCCCTTGTAAAACCCCCTTGCTTCCCTGCCCCCAGAGCATCCCCTCAATATATTGGAGGCAGTCCTGGCTCCTTTCACTTTTTTTTTTTTTTTTTTTTTTGTGAAGCAAGTGATTTGCCCAGAGTCACTCAGCTAGGAAGTATTTATCATGTGTCTGAGGCTGGATTTGAACTCAGGTCCTCCTGACTCCAGGGCCGGTGCTCTATCCACTGTGCCACCTAGCTGCCCCTCCTCAGTTTTGCCCTTTGTCCGCCAGAGGCCCACCTCCCTCTCCTGGTAGAGGTAGCTTTTACCTACATATTGCATACATCATGGTCCCTCTTGGGAGCTTGCTGCAGGTGGCTTATACCCACTCTTTCCATTACACTTTGAGTCGCCTATGCTTTGAAGTTTCTTTTTTTGGAGGTAGGGAATGGTTACAAAGTCAGACATTTGGTCTGCCTACTCCTACTCCTATTCATGGCAGCCTACTCCATCACCCAGTTATTAGACCCATCCTAAAGCTTTTGTTCTTTTAGCTGAAGCCTTGAGTATAAATATTTGTTTTTAAAATAAGTTTTGTTTTAATCTCTGGAGGTTTCTGGATGTGTCTTTGCCCTGTCCCCTCCCCTAGCCACCCAATGGAGTCTCCTTTGCATCCATGCTTCACCCCTGATTGTGGGTATCACCTAAGGCTCTTTACCAGACCTTTCTCTCGCCACTCTCACTGGATGGCCTCATCAGCCCCCACAGGTTCAATTATCCCTATGCAAGTAGCTCACAGAGTTTTATGTCCAACCTTTGTCTCCCTGGCAGACATTTGGATGTCCCATACGCATCCCAAATTCATGTTGAGTTTGAGCCCCAAACAGAACTCCTAATCCTCCCTAACACATTCCTATTTCTAACCTACCTGTTTTTGTTGAGAGTACCACTGTCCTTCAGTCAGCCAGGGTTATGCCCTTGCAGTCGTCCTCAGTCTCTCTCACCCCCTGCTATACAATCGGTTGTTAAGTCTTGTCGATTCTACTGCCACGGTATCTTTCACTTCCATCCCCTTCTCCCCACTCACGCTGCCCTCACCCCCACAAGCCTTTGTCACTCTCCCCTCAGTCTATTGCACTAGCCTTCTCCTGATAGTTCCTCTTGATTGTATTCTCTGCCCTCTTAAATTCATCCTTCGTGCAGCTGTCAAAATGATATTCCCAACTCAAAGGTCTGGCCAAGCCACTCATCCACTCAAAAAGCCTCAGTGGCTTCCTGTTGCCTCTAGGACCAAATAGAAATTTCCACTCTGTTTTGGTCCTTAAAGCCCTTAACAATCTAGCTCCAGCCTCCCTCCCTTTCTGGCCCTATTTCACATTACTACCCCTTTATATTCTGGACTGGGCAACTTGCTGTTCTCTTACACATGGTGCTAGGTTTTGCTTCCATCCCTCTCACCATTACATCATAGGCTGTCTCCCGGGCCTGGAAGGCATGCCCAGAGACAGGTAGCACTCCAGGCCTGGAGTGAAAAAGATTTGAGTTCAAATTTAACCTCAGATGCTCCCTAGCTGTGTGACCCTGGGCAAGTCACTGAACCTCTGTGCCTCAGTTTCCTCAACTGTAAAATATAAATAATAGCACCTACCTACCTCCTAGGGTTGTTGTGAGGACAAAATGAGATATTTGTAAAGCACAACTCCTGGCATGTGGTAGGTGCTTAATAATAAATGTTATTCCCTTCCCTTCTCTGGAATGCTTTCCCTTGCTTCTGCATAAGAAATCCCTAGCTTCCTTCAAAGCTTGGGGCAAATACTAACTCTCACAAGCGGCTTTTTCTCAGCTGCTAGGGCCTCCCCACTCCAATTGTTTTCTATCTTTTTTTTTAACTTTCTAATAGTAATTGTTTCCAATTACATGTAAAGAGAATTTTTAACATTCATTTTTTATAAAATTTTGAGTTCCAAATTTTCCCCCTCCTTTCCTTTTCCCCTCCCTAAGATGGTAAGCAATTTGATATAGGTTATATATGTGCAATCATGTAAACCCTATTTCCATATTAGTCATGTTGTGAAAGAAGAAACAGAACAAAAGGAAAAAAAAACGCATAAAAAAAGTGAAAATAGTATGCTTTGATCTGCATTCAGACTCCATCAGTTCTTTCTTTGGATGTGGGCTATCTTGCTTATATACTTTGTATTTACTTACCTGTTCTCTTCCTTGAAGACAAACCCTGTTTTCATTTTTTTGTCTTTGTACCCCCATTTCCTGTCACAATGCCTGACACGTAGTAGGCTCTTAATAAATGCTAGTTGATTAACAAAGAAAAGCCAATTTAGCAAAACTGATTCATACAGCAGCCATATCTGACAGTGTGTGTAACATTCTAGACCCTTTGCTTCCCACCTCCTTCCCTGAAAGGAGAGAAATGCTTTTTACGCTCTATTCCCAAGACCGTTGATTGCTCATTAACATTCTTTTTGTTTATATTATTTTAGTACTCGTGTAGACTGTTCAACAGATTCTGTTTACTTAATTCTCGATTAGATCAATCAAGTCCTTCATTCCTCCTTTCTTACAACACAGTAATATTCTGTTACATTTATGTACCTCCATTTGTCCAGTCACTTCCCAATCACTACCTACTACGTTTCCAGATTTTTGCAATCATAGTTCTGCTGTGATTCTTTGGCATACATGGGGACCTTTCTTTCTGTGTTTGACCTTCTTGAGGGGTAGGATCAGTAATGGGATTGCTGGGTGGAGGGTAAGAATATATACTGTTTTACAAAATGGGTGGAATGATTTACCACACCATCAACAGTGTTACTATGGTTGTCTTCCCATAGCTCCTACAGCATAGATTTTGCTGTCCTGTGTCACCTTTGCCAACTTGAGCATGAGGTCAAACCTCAAAGTTGGTATAATTTGTATGTGTGTGTAGGTGTCTTGTATTAGTGATTTGGAATAATCATTCACATGGTTATTGATAACTTGCTGTTCTTTCGGAAACTGTAATAATAATAGCATTTATATAGTGCTTTCAGATTTACAAAATGCTTTACAAATCATTATATTATCTCATTTTATCCTCATAACAGCCCTGGAAGGTAGGTGCTGTCATTATCCCCATTTTACAGATGAGGAAACTGAGGGTGAGAGACACTGAGTGACTTTTCCAAAGTCACACAGCTAGTAAGTGAGTTCAAATTTGAACTTAGGTCTTTCTGACTCACTTTTGACTACTCATCTGTCTACTGGGAAATGGTTCTCGGTCTTATATATAGATATTATACTTTTATCAAAAATGTGTGACTCAAACATTTTCCCCATTGGACAGTTTCTCTTGCAGATTTTTTTAAAAGTAAGAATGAAGAGGGGATAGCACCTCCAGATATCAAACTATATCATAAAACAGAAATCTTCCAAGTTATATGGTACTGTTAAAAAAGAGAAAATAAGATAGTAAATAGTTTCTGTTTTTTTCATCCCCTCCATCCCATGTTTAGTTAAGGATTCTCCCTCTCCCCCAGCTGTGAAAGATACTTCCTTTCATTTTCTTTTTTTTCCCCACCCTTTTTTCTTTTTTTTTTAAATTTATTTATTTTTAGTTTTCAACATTCATTTCTACAAGATTTTGAGTTCCAAATTTTCTCCCCATTTCATCCCTTCCCCCACCCCAAGATGGCATGCATTCTGAACACCCCTTCCCCTAATCTGCCCTCCCTTCTATCTCTCCCCCTCTTCTCTTATCCTCTTCCCCTTCTATTTACTTCTATTTTCTAATCATTTTTTAACAATATGAGCTTTTATATTTGGACCTTATTTATTTATTTGGAACTTATTGTGGCTTATGGCATAAAATAGTGCTCTAAACCTAATTTCTGTCCTACTAGTTCTTATCAAACGGGAGCTTTTTCCCCAGTTGTCCATGTTCTTGGCTTTATTGAACACTGGGCTGTTGTCTAAGATTATTTCTAGGTCTTGCTTAAAACTAATCTGTTCCACTGATCTTTTGGCCAGTACCATACAGTTTGGAAGATTTCTGTTTTATAACATAGTATGAGGTCTAGAGGTCTTATTCCCCCTTCATTCCTTTTATTTCACTATTTCCCTTGAGATTCAAGACCTTCTATCCCTCCAATTGAATTTTGTTCTTAATTGTATATTATATTTTGTATTATTTAATTTATTTTCTATATTCTCTTTATCTCAGTGAGAACTTGGTATAACACTAAATTGGTAAATTAGTCTAAGTAGTATCACTTTTATTGTATTGTCATGGCCCAATTATTTGTACTCCTTTATTATTGTAAGGAATGTTTTATAACTGTATTGATTTAATTCTTGAGTTTGTTCAAGATAGTTGGTGATTTGTATGTTGAATCAGATCTCTCTCTCTCATTTTCTCCTGGTTTTTGTTGTTGTTGTTGTTGTTGTTTCTATTATATAGACATGTTGATGATGTCTATGGATTTCTTTCATTTCTTGCTACTTGCCTGAAACTATTGATACTCTCAATTTCATTGCTGTCTCTTAGGGGTTTACTGAGCAAACCGTCGTTTCATTGGCCAATACGAATCTTTATATCCTCTGTGATGTTTATGCCTTTAATTTCTTTCTCTTATCTTAATGGCTATTGGTATCATTTATAGAAACGTGTCAGATAATAGTGAAGATAATGAGGCATCATTGTTTTACTCCTATATTTTGGGCACAAAGTGAATAGAGCATTGGACTTGGAGTTAGGGAGACCTATATTTGAATCCTGTTTGAAACACTAGCTGTGTAACCCTGGCTAGATCACTTAACCCTTTTGAGTATTAGCTTCCTCATCTGTAAAATGCTAATAACACCTGCATCCCAAAGTGGTATAAGGACCAAATGAGATAATACATATAAAGAACTATATAAACGTCAGCTAATATTATTACTGTTCTTGGGGAAGCTCCATATTTTTTCTTTTTGTATTTTAAAGTAATTTAAAAAAAAATTTATGAACTTGACAGTCATCAGCAGACATGAACATTTCCATATAAAAAGAACAGAAAGAGGATTGCATGGGAAACAGTGACTCTATCATGCCCTCTCTGAATTTCATTCTGTTCTCTTCTGTATATTGTTATGTTTCATTGTTGCTCTTTTTTTGTATCTAGTATTTTTCCATTGCAAATAATGATAGGTTTGGGTTTTAGGGCTCTCTCATGTCCAGGCTTTTTAGAGTTGTTGTGGAAATCAGTGCTGCATTTTATACAGGGCTTTTTCTCAGTCTCAGGAATATAAGCATTTAGTTTTTGTTGTTTATATGATGATGCTAATTGTTTCTTTAATGGTAAACTATCTTTTCATCCATGAGATAAATCCATCTTGGCCACAGTCAGTGATTTTTACCTGTATTGTTGTAGTCTTTTTAAGTAGGATTTCATTTTAAATGTTTTCGTTGGTATTCATTAATGAGTTTGATTTATGGTTCTATTTTTCTGGTTTAGCCATTAGTTCTATGTTAGTCTCCTAAAATGAGCTTGGTAGCATGACTCCTTTCTCAGTTATTAAGAATAATTTTTGTAGCGTAAGTTGCTATATTGCTTTTAATACATTTGATAGAATTTACTTGTAAATCTGCTTAGACTGGAGTGTTTTTTCCCCTTTGGTAGTTCATTTATTACTTGTTCAATTTGTCTTTCGGAGGATGAATTGTTTAAGAGCTCTTGGGTATTTTATGTTTTTCTGAGTAACCATTCATTTCCATTTATGTTCTCAGACTTGTTGACATATACTTGAATATAGTGGTTTCTGATAATTTCCCTGTTGTGAATTTACCTTACTCATTTTTTATTTTGGCTACTTGATTTTCTTTTCTCTCCCTTTTAAAAATCAAGTTAGCTAAAGTTTTGTCCATTTTGTTTTCTTTTTAAAAAAAAAGCCTTTGGTTTTGTTTAGAATGTCTGTTATCTTTTGTTTTCAATTTGATTGCTTTATCTTCTAATTTTCAAGGTTTCTTCTTTTGTACTTATTTTCAGTTTGATAATTTGCTTCTTTTCTATTTTTTTAAGTTACACACTCAGTTCATTTATCTTCTCTTTCTCTATTTTGTTAAAACATGTTTTCAGAGAGATAATTTGCCTCTGAGAACTGATTTCCCTGCCTTCCTCCTGAGTCTCATTGTTATCATTCTCTTATTCCCTTCCCCTCCCCCCCATAGGATTACCAAACTAATAAACGAGGGGAATGCTGTCAATATAGTTTGCCTAGATTTTACCCAAGCATTTGATCAAGTATCTCCTACTGTTCTTATGGAAAAGATGGAGAGATGTGGACTAGATGATACTAGAACTAGACGTATTCAGGAGCAACTGAATGGCCAGACCCAAAGAGTGGTCATTAATGGTTCCATGACATCTTGATAGGAAGTCTCCAATGCTGTGTTCCAGAGATCTGTCCTTGATCCTGTGAATTTGATCATTCTTATCAAGGACTTAGATAAAGGAAGAGATTGGCATGCTCATCGCATTTGCAGATGACACAAAGCTGAAAAGGAGAGCCAAAGCATTGAATGATAGGTCAGAATCCCAAAAGGTCTTGACAGGTGCAGAACCTCTGGTCCATGCCCCTCTACGAGATCTATGGATAGTTTTTAGGGAGTTGGTGAACTTGAATGGGAGAAAAATTGAATCTTTGTTTTTCACTAACTTTTGAATTAAACTTAGCTTCTCCTTCAGTTATGAATCCACATTGCCGAAGACAAGAAAGGTTAAGAACCCCTGCCCATTGAGATGACTCTAATAAGATGTTCACTAGGGGCAGATGTAAAGTCATATAGTTGGGTTCAAAAAAATTAATTTGACAAGTACTGGATGTCAGAGAAATGATTTATCTGAACAAAGATCTGGAGCTTTTACTACAAACTCAATATCAGTCTAAAAAGAGAATGCACAATCTTGGGCTACATCAAAAAGGACATAGTTTCTAGGAATAAGGAAGTGCTAGTGTTCTTTGTGGGCAGCAGGGTGGCACTGCACTAGAGTGCTGGTCGTGGAGTCAGGAAGACCAGAGTTCAAATATGACCTCACACATTTACTAGCTGTGTGACCCTGCCAAGTCATTTAACCTCTGTTTGCCTCAGTTTCCTCATCTGTAAAATGAGCTGGATAAGGAAATGGCAAACCACTTCAGTGTCTTTGTTAAGAAAACCCCAAATGGGATCATGAAGAGTCAGACGCAGCTGAACAACAAGAAAAAGTGTTTTTGCCCAGTCAGACCTCACCTAAGACATTTTGTGGGCTATTCTGGATGCTGCAGTTTAGGAAGGAAGCTGGTAAGCTCAGGAGTGCCCAGAGGATGATATGGGCCTTGAGTTCATGCCAAACGAGGATTGGTTTAAAGATTGTTTACCTGAGGATTCTCACTTCTGTGCCCTCTGTTTTCAGTACTTCTGGGAAATTTTATCATTTCCTGTGGTCTGGTGTTCAGGCTTTTTAATTCTTAGTGATTTTCTGGGAGGAGGAAAAAACCTATGATTCTTAGATTCTCTCCCCATGTTCTATCTGCTCAGTCAGTTACTTTGGCTTGTGTAGATCAAGTCATGTGTTTTTTCCGTTGTTGCCATTCTTTGCTTTTGTTTTTGCCAGATCTTCTATCACATCTGTCTTTTAAGTTCTTCTTCAGAGACTTTCCATTTTCAGAAAAACACTCTTATATTTTCTTCATTATCTACTCTCTTGTTTGTCTCAGTGATTTCTTCTTTGTGTACTTATTTCCACTCTAATTTCTTATTTTTCATAATTTTATGTGAGGCAGTTAAATGATAGAGTGTATAGAACACAAGATTTTGAAGTAAGAAAGACCTGAGTTCAAATCCTGCCTCAGACACTTATTAGCTGTATAACCCTGGGCAAGTCATTTAACCTCTCTCAGACTCTGATAAGTTTCCTTATCTGTAAAATGAGGGTAATAGTACCTACCTTACTGAGTTCTAGTGAGGACTAAGTGAGATAATATAAGCAAAGGGCTTTGAAAACCTTATAGTGCTGTACTAGTGCTCCCTCTCATTTTTCTATTGGACCCTACATCAGGTAATTATTGCTGTTCCAATATGTCTAGGAATCTTGCATAATTGATTGTCTTATTTTCTTTTTCATTGGTGGTTTTTGGTTTGCTTTCTATAATGGCATATAATTATTCATTGTATTGTGACCCTTTTTGGCTTGGTTGCTCATTTTCCCATCTATATTTCCGAGTCTCCCAGTTGACTTATCTGCTTGGGAGAATAGGCTTATGCGCAGCCTTTCTTGGTTGACTTTTGGGGTTATCAGCCTTCCTCTTTTATTCTGGTGCCCTGCATCAGGCCTGCTTACTGTTTGATCAAACCAAGAAAGGTAGTTTCTCCTGCTCAGGCCCCATGAGCTAGGTTTTCCTTCACTGGAGAAGAGACTGGATGCCCACTCAAGGTCTCTCTGAAAAATTTTCGTGTCAGTGGTGAGATGTAGTAGATGCTGACACAGGGCCATCTAGTGTGGTGTGCCCACATCAAAGAAGGCGCTGTGCTGTATGAGTGAAGCAGAATCACAGTAGCACAAAGGAAATGTGAGACGTACAAATCCAGAGACATCTCCATCCCAAATTTTCAAACGGACTATTTGTGCCTGATCTGTGGTAGAGCCTTCCGAAGTCATATTGGTCTGATCAGTCTCAGTCGGACGCACTGTACCTTGACCCCAACAGTGATATCATTAGTCCTCTTTGATTATGAAGGACGAACAATAACATTAACAACATGTCTTCCTTTAATTTGGTCACAGAAGCCTCTTCCCCTCTAGCTAGCTCAGCACTTTTGAGTCTTCTCTTCACCCCCAACAGTTTCCCTCCTTTTCTGTTAGAAACTGTGTACTTTCTATATTTTCCATCTGTTGGGGCATGGGGTGAGGAATAGAGACTTCAATGCTGTGAGGGAACAGGAGAGCAGCCACTGCAATGGAAACTTGAAATGCAAGGTTATTCTTGCTGGGTGCCTAGCCCCTAGAGAGGATGAGGAAGGTTAGGATGAGTGGGCACTTCATGCAGAGCCGCTGTTATTTCAGATGACCTTACATTGTGAGGTGGTGTTTTCTATGTGCTAGCCATCGTTTTAATGACTCAGTTTGGCACAATTTTTGCTGTTTTGAGGTTGGAGGTGAGGACATTGATGTTGCAAACAAGGGACCAAGGATGCTCCTCAGGTTGGCCATCTAGTCCAACTATGAGAGCAAAACTCTAATGCAATATAACCAACAAGTGGGCATCCAGTCTCTAATCCAGTGAGGGAAAACCTAGGCTAAGTCCTTCATTTTATAGGTGAGAAACTATGGTGCCAGGAGGGTGTGACTTGTTTAAGGACACATCATGGTACAGACTGGATTCAAACCCAGATCTTCTGACTTCCAATGCAGTACTCTTTCCACCTGTTCTAGACCAGGGCTGACTCTGGACAGTACAAGAATTCTGGTTTGGGATTGGACCAAAATGAGACACTTGTGGGCCAACTGGCAGTTAACAAAAGGTTCCATGCTCATAATAGCATGGAAAGGATAGCCAGCAAGGATCCAGCATCTGGTGCAGTTAGGGGAAACTCCCCTCCTCCATCTGCCATGGCCAGGGGGTCAGCAGTGCCATATTAAGCATAAGGAGCCCACAACTCCTCCCTTGTTATCTTTTGTACTTCAGTGACCAGGAAGCTATGTCAGTGGTTTGACCCTCAGTCACCTAGACCAATTAAGTCCTGAGGATGGTTTACATTGCTTTTTAGGGGAAAAGTAGCTTAGTCTGCATGGGGTAGATGTCACTCCTCTGACACTACCTCCAACATGCAGTGACAGATATGCGACAGTCAGAAGCCTGGAGGTGAAGGCATACAAATCACTATGGGAGAATAGCTATTGGTCCAATTTATCTGCAACAATAATGAAAGAGATTTAATGTAAAACAAAGCTGGACAAGTAGGTTGGGGGGGGTGCTGATTGTGGAGGGCCTTAAGTGTCAGGCTAAGGAATTCTTAGATAGTCTATACGATAAAATATATTCAGTATCTTATGGAACCCTTGAGGTTTCTGATGATGCTTGGTAAATATCCTTTGTTGAATTAGAAATGTTAGAATAAGCAGAGAGGTTTAGCCTTCTGGACCCTTAAGCCTAGAGTGGGTCAAGGAGCAAGGAGACAGATTTGTCCTAGTAATAGCTATCGTCTGCCTAGTTTTGTTTTTTTTTAAGTTGGTGTTAAATACACGCTTTTCTTCCAGCTTTTTTTTTCCATCCACCTGTGGTTATCTTCACTAATGGACTGACCTATTCCATTTTGTTAGTTTGCTAGACTTTTGTTGGCTTTTAAAAATTACTTTATTTTTAGAAGTATTTATTATTTCTCCCTACTGCCTCCCCAAATTGAATAATAAAAAAGTGAAAAATCAGCCTCGTAACACATATGCATAGTACAGCAAAATAAATTCCCAATGCTTGGCACAGTGCCTGGCAAATAGTAGGTGCTTAATAAAAGGGATTTGACTGCATTGATTGATCGACCATGTCCAAAAATGTATGTTTCGTTCTATATTTTAAATCCACTCCTTCTCTAGCAGGAGGTGGGCAGCATGTGTCATCTTCAGTCCCCTGGATTACTGATTTAGTCACTTAATCAGAGTTCTTAAGACCTTTAAAGTTGTTTTTCTTTATAGTGTTACCATTGTCTACATTGTTCTCCTAGTTTTGCTCACTTCACCCTGCCTGGGTCATAGAGGCCTTCCTTGCTGGTTGCCTTTGAATTTGTACATTTCATTATTTCTTATCACACACTAATGTTCCATTACATTTGTATAACATAATTTGTTTAGTCATTCCCCTATAAGTGGGCAATGCTGCTTTGGCTACTGTGAAAAAGAACTACTATAAAATCCTTTTGCAGACGTGGATCCATTTCCTCTTTCTTTGATCTCTTTGGGTTATAGACTTGAGTGGTACAGCTGAAACAAAGGGATTATGCATAGCCTACTGACTTCTTGGTTATAGTTCCAAATTGCTTTCTACAATGGCTGAACCAATTCAGGCTCCATCAACAATGCATTAGCTTGCCTGTTTTTGTAATCTTATTCGTCATCTTTGACATCCAAAGGGTGTGAGTAAGGCAGAACTTCTGAGTTGCCTTCATTTGCATTTCTTTAATTCTTAGTGATCTGAAGCATTTTTTCTTATGGTTGTTAATAGCTTAGATTTCTTCCTTTGAATACGACCTATTTATAGCCTTTGACCATATGGGGAATAATGACACTTTAGACTGACTGCTTCCTTTGGGGAGTATTTAGAGAGGTATGAAAATTGGTCCATCTTGAAAATAAATATAGATTTACCCATAGATTGGATTTAGGGGCATTTTTTTCTTACTGTGAATAATTTGGATATGTAAAACTTGATGTATTTACGTTGTGAGTTCATACAGCAGCCTTATTATATACTATAAGCTACATACAGCTTTAAATAACTTAGACTTGTATATTATTTAATGCATGTACTATCTATACATAAGCATATATGCTACTAAATATATGCTTATGTATAACATAAGAGAACCTTGTATACTGTTTCTGCTTTTTTCCAGTCCTGAAATTCCTAGGTCTTTGAATGGAGCATTAGTAGAATGTGAATTTCTACCTCATAATGGATTGGTTTGTACCATCAAGGCAGTATGCGATTTTCGTTTGTCCTCAATCAAGCTTTATATATCCTATAAGGCAAAAAAGCCTAATGGGATTTCCTCCAAATAGGACATTTGAGCGTCACTGTTATATCTTGGGTCTCAGTTCAGACTCTCTCCAATGCTCTTCGGTTCTGTGTAGTAATGAGTGACTTAGTGATGTTTGTAGTCCCTATGTGAGTGCATAAGGTAAAATGGTCTGTTCTGTCCACTCCGATAACCTGTGTTGTTTCCTTGTGTCCTAAAATGATTGACCATCTTGCTATAGCTTTCTAGGGGTATGGTTGATTACACACCATATGAATATAGGGTGTCCCAAAAGTTTTAGTGCTGGGTTAAGCTTTAATAACTTGAAGTCTGTATAATAGCAAAAAGTCCTTAGTAGCCAAAGCCTTAGGGCGGGGTTAAGCCATTTGAGCTGAACCCTGCCCTAAGACTTTTGGGACATGCTGCATTAACTTCCTTTTCTGCAATCTTAACATTGTCAGGATGCTTTGTTTTCTTCTTGAAAGGGGTCCTGTACAACCGGATTTCCATGTGAACATCTTATCAAGCAAAACTGTCCTGTTTTTCTTCCTTTTACAGGTGCAGGAGACATTGTCTCAATCATGATAGGCAATCTGAAAGGCACCAAAATTTTGCAGTCTATTCAAAGAGGCATCCAAGTCACCATGGTCATTGAAGTAGGGAAAAAACACGGCCCCTGGATGAATCATTATTCGATCTTCTTTGTCTCTGTGTCCTTCTTCATTGTGACGGCTGCAACGGTGGGCTACTTTATCTTCTATTCGGCTCGAAGACTAAGGAATGCCAGGGCTCAAAACCGGAAACAGGTTTGTAATGGTCCTTTGCTGAGTCTTTTTTATTCCACTGGGCTGTTTACCAGTAGTTTGAATGTTGCCTATTTCAATGTACTTGTGAGCTCTGCTGTGTACCTCGGCAGTTCATAAAGTGATCTCTGGGTTGAATAATACCAACACCATGCATTCCCATTGCCTCCTAAATTTTGCAAGACAGTCCTGTGATGTAGGGGTGTATTATGATTCCCACTTTACAGGTGAGGAAGCTGGGCTTCTCCAAGCTGTAGTAACTCCCCAGCATCACATAGCTATAAAGAGTTCGAGTAGGATTTGAACTCAGGTCCCCTGTCTCGAAATTCAGAGCTCTATCTGCTAATCTCTCTCATTCTATGTCAAGTAGTACCTTTAAGCACATCAATTTCCATCCTCTTCTCCTGAAATCTTCCTCCTTTTGTAAGTTGTGGAGGAAATTAATCCTTGACCAAATCCTCTAAGGCTTCATTTAGAGAGTGTAGTTAGTACTCTTTCCAACATAGCAAAGTGAATAGAGAGGAGCTGTATTCACTGTGCCCAGAGGCAGGCAGGCCCATGCTTATTAAAGTTGTGCCTCAAACACTTATTAACTAGGTGATCATTGGTAAGTTACTTAAGCTCTAAGAGGTCCACCTTCCCCATCCATAAAATTGAAATAATAATAGTAATGATTACTGTGTGACCATGAGCAAGTCACCTAACTTCTCTGTGCCCTAGGCAACTTTCCTAAGTTAGGGAGTGGCTGCTGTGGTTGAGGGAATTTTCTCTCATTGGCTGCTGCCTGCCTATCCTAATGAAATCACAGATCTAGTTTAAAAAAAAAAAGCGCTTGGGGGGATATGTGGGTGGATTATTGATTTGCAAATTATTCAAAACATTGTGAGTCTTTCTCATTTCACATTTATTCCCCTTGCCACCCTCTTAGGTCCCAAGCTATACCGGAGTGTGGGTGGAAATGTGACTGTTAGAGCAAGGACTCCCAACTGATTGTGTGACTGCATTCCAAAGACGAATCGAAATCATCTGAGGGACACCTTTTCAATTATATTTTGTAAAGTGTCATGCTGTACAGTTATCGTTCCAGGAAGATAGGATCATTTTTGGCCAGGATGGTAATAGACAGAAATAGTGCTGGAAGGGCTGTGGGAAGGCAAGCGTGCTAATGAGATACAGCAGAGCTTTGAATTGGGCCAATGGTGGGGGATGACCTTTTGGAATTGGGTGAAGAAAGTCAATGACCTGTGACCCAGCATGAACCCCAAGGAGGTCAAAGACAGGAGAGGCCCCAAATGTGCCAAAATATCCATAAGCAACACTTGTTCTGGTAGCAAAAAGAGTTCCGTTTTGACCCTATAATTAACTAGTGACGTGTGCCACTAGCTGCTTTTCTTCAATCCTTTTCTTCCTTGTCCCTACAAAATTTGCCAAACTCAAACCCTGAACTACTCCCACCATCTGCCTCCACTTCTATTAAAGTATTGTCTAGCGTTAATCAAAGAAGTCATGTAGCCTTGGTGACTGGGTCCACTCCAAATGAGCAGATCTTAATTGGGCCCTCACTGCAGCAAAACAATCCTTTTTCTCCTTCCTAATTAATTAATTCTCAATCAGATTCCCCATAACAGCTGTTTCAAACCTTCTCTTCTCTCCTCAAACCTGTGACAGCAGCCCTTTCTCCACCCACTCAGCCAGAGGACCTCGACTCATACTTTGCTGACGAAATAGAGGCCATTTCCTGCCTGCCCCCCCCCCCCCCCGCCCCCACCAGCTCTTGCTCTCCCTCAGCCCACATATCCATTCAATTAATTCCCAAGTGTTTCTTGTTGAAACTCTTTCTACTACATCTTTTATTCTATCCCCTCCATTTCACTCATATAGCCAGTTCAAGCCCTTATCACTTCCTGCCCGTATCATTGGCAACCAGCCTCCTTCCTAATTGGTTTCCTGTCTCAAGTGTCCCCTGACTCCCAATTCATTTTCCACACAGCTACCAAACTAATATTTCTGAAGCTCAGGTCTGACCATGTCACTCCCTTGCTCAATGACCTTCACTGGCTCCCTGCTAGCTCCAGGATCAAATACCAGTTTATTTCTCTGTTTAGCATTTAAAGTCCTTCACAGTCTGGTTCTAACTTACCTTTCCAGACCCGTTATGTATCACTCCCCTTCACGCTCCCTCTAAGCCAGCCAAACTGGCTGCCTTGCTGTTCGTCATACGTTCGGTCTCCCACCTCCTTACCTTTGTACAGTCTGGCCCCCATGCCTGGAATTCACTCTCTTCTCACTTCTGTCTCTTAGAATCCCTAATTTCCTTCAACGCACAGATCAATCACTACCCCCTAAATGAAGCTTTTCCTGATTTCCCTCTCCTGGGTCCGTATCCCAACCAAAATCACCTCATGTTTATATGTTGTATACAATTATGTATGTACATGTTCTCTCCTCCCTCTTGAATGTAAGTTCCTTGAAGACAGAGACTATTTGTTTTTTGTCTCTGTATCCCCATGACCTAGCTCAGGGCTTGGCACATAGTAGCCACTGAAGAAATGCTTATTGATGGATTGAGGACCCACATCAGTATGATAACAGATCTATTGAATTATGCAAAGATGAGAGCTAGATAATTAACAAATTGATCTGACTTTGTCAAGGGTTATTGATGCTTGTGAAGTATTGGGGCACCCTTAAGCTGGTGCCTTAGAACTGTGGTTTTTGTTGTTGCTTTTTTCATTTTTGTTACAATATCAGCAGAAGTAGTCATGGCCCTGTTTTGTAGATGAGGAAACTGATGCCGTAAAAGAGAGGTAAGTTTCCGATTTGGGGTTTGATGGACCATCATCATCATTGACCACCATCAACATTACTAAGAGCCTAATTAGATGTGCTTGAGGTGGTGCCAGAGAGGCACTGGGTGTATGTTGGGCAGAGAAGTAATAGAAGAAAAGCCCTGTGCCAAGACCAAAATGGATAAGAAAGGGTCTTCATTATGGCTGAGCATCCATCGCCTGGCTGATGTCCATCAGACATTAACAAAGATGTAGATTGTGCTTATTTGGAACTTCTCGATTTAATGATTTTATTAAATGGTAGCTTAATATTTCATGGGCTGTTAGCACGTCTAAATGATGTGTGTTTAAGCTGAGAAGAGGGATCCTGAGTATTTACTCTCTTGTTCCCTGGGAAAATTGTTAGCACAAGCATTAGAACAGACACCGTGTACTCCTTTACTGATAAATGTGACCTCTTGGGCATACTCATACATTGGAGCTTTGAATTTCCACCCATATTAAAAAATTGGCAACAGGTAATTGGTTATAATAATGATGAGCAGATAGAGAGGATTCCTTCCCTCTTAAATGTACTCTGCTTCTGACCCCTTAGATCTAACCCTAACCTGGGGGTCCATGGATTTGTTTTTTTTAATGATTTTTTTTTCTTCTGTTAAGTTTTGTTTCCTGTTTCTGGTGGTTCCTCCTAATGGTTCTAATTCTTTTTAAAAAAATTTAATTTATTTTTTATTTTTTTTTAATGGTTCTAATTCTTACAACATCAGTAATGTGAAAATATGTTTAATAGGAATATATATGTATAGCCTGTATCAGATTGTGCGCCATCTTGGGAAGGGTGGTGGGGAGGAAGGAGGAGAAAAATTTAAAACTCAAAAGCATATGGAAGTGATTGTTGATAAATCAAAATAAATTAATTAAAAAAAAAGTCACCAAGAAAAAAAAAAAAAGATTTGAGAATTGTCTTTCAATATAGCTGGTTTCCTCTGTAACCCGCTGTATTTTATCTTATGAATTTCAAAACACAATTCTGAGAAGGGGTCCTCATGCTTTTCCAGACTGCCAAAGGGGAAGGGGTATCCACAACACAAAAAAAGGTTGAGAATCTCTAGGCCACGTCAGCCCCTGTCTGTGACAGAACCAGTTCCCCAGCACAACCAGTTTAGATGTGGCAGAGACAAATCTCTCTCTGTCTTTAAAGCCGAGCACATAAAATCTGGAAGTTGATGCAGGCAAACTTTATTTTCCCTAGTCAAATCATGGAGGCCAGCAGCTCTTGTTTAACCCCCTAAAGGTAACATCAGGTGTTTGGCTAATATTCGAAACAGTTTTCTTTCCTACATTATTTCAAAGCTCTTAAAGGACCACTTATGGCAATGGTTCCCATTTAGTGGTTCAGGAGCTTGTAGGGGTTCACAATGGTGGTCCAAAAGGTTCACGCTAAAAATTCTGAAATGGCTGCTTAAGTAGTAAATAATTGCAGAATATTATGTGTAGTATATTAAATTTCTCCAGGGGTTCACAATACATTTTTTGGGGTTGTTTTTTGAAAAGGATTTACAGAACAAAAAAACATTGGTAAGTAGGAATTCATGGCATAGGGGAATAAATTTGGAATTTGAAGTTAAGATTTGGAGTCAGATCCTAGCTCTGCTAGCTGATACCTGTGAGACCTTGTCACTTCTCCTTGCTGGGCCTCAGTTTCCTCATCTGGAAAACAAAGGGGTTGGATTATATCGGAGTCTTTTTTTGTGTCGTGGAACCCTTTGTGTGGGCTAGCGAAACCTATAGGCCCCTTTTTAGAATCATGCCTTATTACCTACATTCATAATTGAAAGAAATTCTGACTTTCTGTTAGAAGTAGTGAAAGTAAAGATGCCATTCTTCCCCTTCACCAATCAAAGTTCACAGCTTACATCCTGAATTCTGTCCCTTTGGGATGTGTAGACCCCAGTTTAAGAACTTTTGGACTAGATGATCTCCAAGGTCCATTCTAGCACTAATAGTCTGTAACTCCGATCTTACATGGTCATTGTTTTAAAGGAGAAAACATCTTTCTTGGTTAGAGTGTCCAGAAAAGGGCCTCCATTCTGTGCCACATGAGAATAGGTTAAAAGAACCAGGGATGTTTAGACCAGAGAAGAGAAGGCTTGGGTTGCATTTTAGCTGCCTTCAGTTGCCAGAAGAGCTGTTATATGGAAGAAGGATCAGTTTTGTTCTACTTGGGCCTCAAAGGGCAGAAATGTAAGCAGTAGGTAAAAGTTGCAAAGAAGTAAATTGAGGATTGAAATTTGAGCTCTACGGAAATGTAGATGAGGGGGCTGGGGGCACAGTTCTAGCAGGGGCTAAGTAATCTCTTAGCACTGGTATTGGGGTAGGCATTCTTTTTCAGATGTAGCTTTTGATTGGATGCCTGTTGAAATCCCTTCCAGCTCTGAAATTCTGTAATTCATTTGTTAAATGCCATCATTTGGGGTCGTTTAAAAAAATCTTGAGATTTCCCAAAGACAATCGAGCCCTCTCTCCTCCTCCTATTTGATTCTGGGGCCAGCTCAGTACCCATTTACAGTGTCTGTCCAAAATACACACACACACACACACACACACACACACACTCATTTCTTTTGACACAGTAATATTCTATTACATTCATATTTCACAATTGGTTCAGCTGTTTCCCAGTTGAGGGGCACTATTTTGCTTCCAGTTCTTTGCTACCACAAAAAAATGCTTCTATGAACATTTTGTGATACAAATCTATATCTCTATCTACATATATATGGAAAGAGAGAAAGAGAGAGGGAGGGAGAGAGAGAGAGAGAGAGAGAGAGAGAGAGAGAGAGAGAGAGAGAGAGAGAGAGAGAGAGAGAATATGAGGGGGGAGAGATTGAGAGAGATAGAAGATCTTTCTTTCTCTACTTGACAAGAGTGAGATCTAATAAGGAAGGTTTTCCAAATTATATTTTTCACTGAAGAAATTGGATTAGAGCTCTATAAAACTAGGTGACAACTGTAATAAATAACTTAAAAGCTACCAGCTTTAAAAAGCTTCCTTTATCCAACTTTATGTAGCATAAGCAGGGTTTTTTTTTGTGACATGACATTTAAACCATAATGATAATGTATAATTTTCTGTGGCATTTCTTAAGTATCTACTTTGTGCTAAGAAAGTTTGGGAGTTGGATCTTGGCCTCAGATCCATAAGAATGACCTTAACTGAGTCATTTTCCTCTGTGCCTGTTGCCTCATCTGAAAAAATAGAGATAATGCCCACCCTGCCTCTCTTGCCAGGTTCGTTGTGAAGATAAAAGTAGATCACTGATTAAAGTCTCTACTTTTTTCAGAGCCCTAGACACATGCCATGAAAAAGATGGCATAGCCACCTCTACTCTTCTTCTTTTTTTGTTTTTGTTTGGCATTTTGGGGGTTTTACCCCACAGATTTTTTCACCCCAATTCCTTTCCACTGTCCATAATGTAGGCTAAATATTATTATAAAAGGCATAAACCTATAGACTTTACATTTAGATACTCTCTCTCTCTCTTTTTATTCTCTTTTTTGTAAAACTAAGTTTATTAGCATCATAATTTGGGCTATGTTTAAAGAAGGCGATTATCTCTTTAGCATTTACCCTGTTCAGATTTGTGAGGGTCAGTGCTGGGCTTACAGGCAATATTACTTGCCCTGAATACTTGGAAACAAGAAAAGAAACCAGGCTGGACAGATTTGATAAAGTAGTTAGACTAGAGCAGTGGTCCTCAGAGGTCAAGTGAACCTCGAATTGAATAGAACTTAGATGGGTAATCATATGCTGCTGTTTCAGCTTCCTGACTGTCTCATAGTGCTCAAAGTAAGGAATAACACAGAGCAAAAAAAAGAAAGAAAAAAAGTTTGAAAACCAATGGACTAGAGAAATAGCAATGGAAAATTACTTCCTTCTGAGAAGTGAAATACAGGTATGTCGGGGGCAACAGAATCCATGGGATGCCACTGAATCGAGGTCCAAGTGACCATTTTAACCAGAGGAGATTAGAACTGGGGCTTAGGTGAAAAGGATTTCCTTTCTAAATGGTCAAGACTAATACAAAAAAGAGCTTTTGATTAAACTGGAAAATGAAACCAGAAATTACCCTTAAATATCTATACTATACATCTATAATTTACCAAATCTTTCTGAGAAGCCTTGACTGAAAGCTCCCTGAGGCTTCTGGCTGGCTATCTCTGTATTGAAAAGGACCAGGAACACTTGATTTGGCAAGTAGAAGACAATGACCTTGTCTTCGCTTGCCACTGTGTCTTTATTCCATCTATTCATCACACAGGAAGAGAGAAGAAACTTAGAGTTTGAAAACTGGAGAGCCAGAAATTCTGAAACTGTTTGGAAACTATTGGGCAAAACCATTACCTAGCTTATAGTCTCCCTCAGAGATAAAAATTGAGATGTATATGGAATGCTCACCATAAGCTAGAATGAAGGTTCTGACAGAGGGACCCAAGACCCTGGACCAGGAAAAGACTGGAAAAAAAAAAGACTGAGCCTGAGGGCAACATTAGCTTGCTGGGAGTAGCTGATATTTTGTTCTAAGGAGTTTTGGCACCTGGGGTTAAGAATCTCCTGCTTGGCCAGGAGGGACCTCAGAAGCAATTCAACATAGGAAAATCTCCCCCAAGGGGAGGCTTTAGCAGTGTGTAGCAAGTAGGTTCCCAAGGAGACCTGTCCTGCCAAGTCCTATGCAGTGGAGGCAATGAGACCCATTCAAGCAGAGGCTATTCCACCATTGGGGAGCCATGCAATGATATCATGGCGCTGCACTGTCAGCATCACAAGTTGCCCCTCCTCCACACATGGGCCTTGGCCACATGTGTTCCCAACGTACGTGCCTTTCCATATGTATACCATCCATGGGTCCTCTCTTCCCACTTGTGCTGTATTTGTATAAGAGTCTATCCCAGGTTTATAGGGGAAATATTTTGTTGCAATTTTTCTTACTGTGCCTATTCATTCAGTACCCTTGCTTTGAACTCATTATACTCTCTGGCCAACTATTAGAGGTAAATACATCTGGGTCCTTGGCTATGGTTTTTTTAGGATACTCAAGAGAGTATCTTGAACCTGTGGTAGCTATTCCCTGGAATACCTGCTCTGTGAGTTATAGGGGGTAGCTCCAGGTGCTACATTTGTAAAGATTTTATCCAGTCTCTCCCACATTATGGTAAACAGTTTGTACAAATGAACCAACCAATTGTGGTTTGCTCCACTGGACACCAAGTTGGTAGCAGCAAAAAATTACCCCTGAGGCACACCAAAATCAATAGGGGAGGCTTCTGTTTTCGGGGCTGCCCAGAGACATGTTGTATCAGAGAACAAAAGGAAATCACTAGGAAGCTTTAGGAAATAGAGTCAGGAAGCTCTAATCTCTGGTGGGAAGGCTTCAAACTGTCCCCAAGCAAGAGGATTAACACCCCAATTCCTGACATCACTAGCTTCTAGGGCACTAATTTATATTAACAAAGTGTATCCATTGAAATTAGTGAAAATTCTGTCAGAATTTTTAAAAATTCTTTCCTGGAGTCCTAGAATTGTTTTTAAAAGAAACACAGTTTCATAACTTTCCAATAATGCAGCCACTTGCCCTACTTTAATCGTTCTGTACTAGAAGACCTGAGACAATCTGCCTAAACAAAGAGGTGAGGCCAGTGAGTAAATAGAATGTTAAGTTACATAGATAGCTGCTTTCTAAGCCTAGTACCCAGACGTCTTAAGAAGTATTGAAAGTGCTTAGACTAAGCAATGACAACCTTCAGCATTCCCCCTCCAATAGTACTTTTGCTACCTGGTCTTCATTTTTCTCCAGTGAAAATTGATTTCCTGACACCTCTCCCATAAAAATGTTGAATGACATTTGTTTTTTAATGAGAAGAAACAAAAATTAAAAAAACAAACAAACAAAACCAAATACTTCCTTCTCTGTTATTTTCCCCCAAGCTTCTCTAAGGGGGAAAAGTGGCGCCTTTCCCTTAAACCAAAATCTCCCTCCAAAGGCAAAAACTCCAACTGGTTGGGAAATGTACATAATGAGCAGGCAGCTTAATCTATATCTCCTCCGCCTTGCATGTTGTTAGGCATGTTTTCCTTGTTTACATTTTTACCTTTGCACATTCAATTCAACCAAGTTCCTGCTGCTTAGTTGGGCAGCCAAGTTGGCAGGAGTTCATCCTGCCTTGCACGCGGCACAGGCCCAGTGAGCCCTCAGTGTGTGATTTCTAGAAGGTTAGGGCACAGTGGGACAGTCAGCCTCAGAAGTCCTGCCTCTGAACAATACGACCTCTAACCCATTCAGCCTTGGCCTTTTAGTATGCCAGCCCTATCACTATGGGATGTTAAGAAAATCACTTCAGTGATTTTCCTCAGTGCCTCAGTTTCCTGATTTAGAAAATCAGGAAGTTCAGCCTTATCATCTCTGGGGTCCCCTCCAACTCTAAAATTCTGTGATATTTCCCAGATAATTTTATTAAGAGTGTGACCAAGATTCAAGAGTCCATGAGCTTTGTTTCTACATTTTTTGGTCGAGAGAGAAAGTACTTTTAATATTAGTATTGACAGGTGGTATAAAAAATTACCTTTAACTGGTATAGTAGAAGGGAGTGTTTTGACAGGAATTGGAACAAATTATAGTAGGTGCTTGTTACTGAACAGGATTAAATTTTCAGATCTCCTTCCTTCATATGTTAAGGACAACTTGATATACAAAGAATTAAAAATGATACTAACAAGATTCACTTAATACCTGGTCTGAATTCAAAGAGACAATCCGAAAGTTCCTTTCTTTGCTTCCCTCCCCTCTTTACAAAGAAGGCAACAGTGGCAAAAGAAGAAGAAGAGGAGGAGGAGGGAGGAGGGTGGGGGGGGGGGGGAGGAGGAGGAAGAAATGGGATCAGCTCTGGTAATTCATCTTTGAAGTGGTTTGTTCCCATTCCTCGGCCCTAAGGCATACTCTCTCACCTGAATCTCAGTTGCAAAGGAAGTCAGTCAGAAGCCATGTAGGTGAACCACAAATGTGGACAAGGATCCTTTCTACCATACCTGATGAGCTTTCATCCAAGCTTTGCCTGAAGACCTCCAGAGAGAAGGAACTCACTACTTCAGAAGCCAGACCATCCTAATTGTTAGGAGAGCTCTGACCTTGGTTTTCTCTCCCTCTCCCTCTCCCTCTCCCTTGCCCTCTCCCTCTCCCTCCCCCTCCCCCCCCACACACACTCACACTCACACACACAAGCTTTGATCTTGAACTAGTGTTTGATCTCTTTGATTCCCCAGGCAACTCTGAGTTATAGGAGAATTGCTGATCTGTATCAGTACTGAGATCACTGGCCCTAAACCGAATTGTTCCGTTGCTATGCTGACATCAGGCCTAAGTCTACTTTTCTGCTACTTCTTCTGCCCTCCTGGGGCCAAGCAGAACAAGTCTAAACCCTTTTCCATGCGACTGCCTTCCAAATACTTGAAGACAAACTCTCCCAAGTTTTCATTGGATGAATATACAAGGATTTCCTTGTGAAGGATCTGTGATTTCCTTAGCATGGAAACTTCCCAGTGTGGAAACAACATAGCGGTGATTTTTCTATTAAATCCTAGAGAGTTACTTGGGATGCATATGTTTTTGTTTTTTAATTTTTGTTTCTCCTCATTAAAAAACAAATGACGGGGCAGCTAGGTGGTGCAGTGGATAGAGCACTGGCCCTGAAGTCAGGAGGACCTGAGTTCAAATCCGGCCTCAGACCAAACACTTGACACTTACTAGCTGTGTGACCCTGGGCAAGTCACTTAACCTCAATTGCCTTAAAAAAAAAAAACCCAAATGACTAGGGTTAAACAGGTAGTGTCAGAGATGAGGTTTTGAACTCACGTCTTCTTGATTCAACACCCAACTCATTCACTACAGAGAACTGACTCTAGTGGAAGAATATTGGTATTAGGATGATAGCCTTTGTTTCAGGGAAAAGGGTAGAGTCAATAAAAGCACCATGCAGGTTCTCAAATATAATCCAGTCTTTTTTCTCACTTTTCCATTCTAGGCCTAGGGTGGGCTCTATGACTGTATAGAGCCCACTGTATATGGGCTGTATATCATAGTCTGAACAATAGGCATTCTTTATCCACTTGGTTTTTCCTGTGTGGATAGTTAGGCTAAACTTCTGTGAAATATTATAGATCTCCATAAGGCTCTGAAATATTCTAAGGCTTGATGTAATAGCACAATGTCATCCACAAACAACATCTGAAGGACTTTATCATCTGTAGGGAGTCCCTCTTCCATTTGGACTCTGTGCTGGACATCTTCCATGATAGTGGTAAGCCCTTTTGGGTTAAGTCTAACTTGGGTTAAGTGTAACTTACTTCATGCCTCACTTGATACTTCTGCTTGGAGGGAAGTCAAATAAAATTATCTCTGTGGCTCTGTCATAATGCATGGTGGGAAGAGAGATACCTTGTTGGAGAAGAGCCTTCAAAGTCCTATTTCATTCTCCAAAAGAAAGTCTCCAAACAAGCAAATATTTCAGGTCACCCAAAAGGCAATGACCATGGAGGACATGTGATTAGGCTGCAGCATTTTACTAGCAGCTATATAGGACATGTGGCCTTTTGACTGAGTCCAAGTTTTAGAGAACAAATCCCCTTAATAAAAGGATTTGTTCTGTGAAGTGTGGATTCAGTCAAAGGACCGTACTTGAAGACCTAGAGGGCCACATGTGGCCTTGAGGCCGCAGATTCCCCACCCCTGGTGTAGGAGAAGTGGTGATAAGATATTAAGAGAACAAAGTACAACTGAAAGAACAGGTGGCCCAGTCATGTGAGAGCAAGGGATAACCAATGGACAGCCTACAATGCTTGATTGGTATCTATCCCAGGTTGAAATTTTGACAAAGGACCCCAGCATGTCAAGTGGATCCCCTGTGGAAGATTTGTGGGAAGACATGGCAAGACTTGTCTGGGATGAGAAAGTATTGATGGATTATGATCTCTGCCACACCAGTGAAATCATGGAGACACCACAGTGATCAGTAGACGAACATGCATTTGTTATTCTTTATTACCACGTGCCAGGCACTACATCACTGTCTCGACTCATTGAGCTCATCTTTTCAAATGATCTGTTTGTTGCCTAGCCATGCCTCTCACATCTTATGCTGGTACAACTTAGGAAGTCAGTTTTTTTGCACTCAAGCACAAACTTCCTATTGAATCCTTATGGAAGTTCATCCTACTCACTTTGACCCAACACTCTAGCCCAGGGGGCTGGTAAGCTAAGAAAAAATTTTTTTAATATTTTTAAATAAGATTTTATTGTATCTAAAAATGTCAAAATCCTTCTTAGTGGGGGCAGTTAGGTGGTGCAGTGAAGAGAGCTCCAACTTTGGAGTCAGGAAGACCTGAGTTCAAATCCAGCCTCAGACACTTGACACTTACTAGCTGTGTGACCTTGGGCAAGTCACTTAACCCCGATGGCCTCACCAAAAAGCCAAAAAAAAAAATCCTTCTTAGCTCATGAGCTGTACAGAAACTGGCAAGAGGCTAGATTTTTCGCCTTTGGCCATCATTTAATGACCCCTGCTCTAGCCTTTGGAGATTTTTTTGTTCTTCCTCTGACATATCAGCTATCCCTCCTGTCTTTGCATTGTTTGGGCTTAACACCTGGAAAGTCTTTAAAAAAATGCTTGCTGATCCACTAATAATTGTGCCTTCATCTCAGCCATACACAAAAATATTGAATAGCACAGGACTAAGCACAGATCCTTGGGTCCCTTTACTAAAGGCCTCTTTCCAATTGGAAACCAAATCATTAATGACTATTCTTCAGGTCCAACTACTCAACTGATTTTAAGTTCACCTAGCCCACATCGAAAGTCCCACCCTAGCACTGGCCCTGGATTCAGGAAGACTTGAGTTCAAATCTGGCCTCGGACACTTGACACTTACTAGTTGTGTGGCTCTGGGCAAGTCACTTCACCTCATTGCCTTGCCAAAAAAAAAAGTTCCATCATTTCCACAAGAATAACATGAGACCCTCTTTAAAAATTATTAGCCAAAAATTAAAAAATAAATAATAAATAAATAAAATAGTAGAAAAATAAATAAGTAAATAGAATTATTAGCTAACATGTATGCGCATAGTGTTTTTAAAAAGTTTATAAGAGCACTTTAATACTCATTTTCTCATGTGATTTTCATTACACTATGAAATAGGTTCTACTGATATTATTATACCCTTTTGTGGTGAAGTGGATAGAGCACTGGATTGGAGTCAGGAGTTCAGAGCCTCCTTCTGGCATACATACATACATACATACATACATACATACATACATACACAGGCTGTACAACCCTGGGCAAATTTACATAGCTGTTCTTAGCCTCATCTTACTCATGTAAAATGAGGATAATAATGGTACATACCTCCCAGGGTGGTTGTAAGAATCGAATGTAAAGTATGTTATAGAAATACTGGCCATTAAGTTTAAGTTAGATGACTTGCCTCTGGTCACTCATCGTCAAAGGGGAGACAAACAGGCCTCTCTGGATGTCAGGTCCAGCACTCTGTATTCTACTATCCTTCTTCCATGTTATTTAAATTAGATGTAAAAACTGAGTTACATATTTGCATATAGCATGTCCCAAAAGTCTTAGTGCAGTCTTAAGCTATTATACCTATCAAACCTTAAGACTTTTGGGCCATCCTGTATGTGACAGTCTAGTTTCACTAAATGTAGCATATTTATAATTGAAAGTGCAGTTAGGGCTAGAAATACTTTTATTCTTGTTTGTGCTAGGCAGGAATGCCCCCCCCAATATATAACATAATTCTGATGCCTAGCTTCAAATGCTTCTGTTACTCCTGTGATTTTCCTCTTCTGTTCTGTGGCATTTGAGGAAGAAAAACAGCAGGAAGGAGGATGGTTACCTGAATGTCACTTAAACTTGGTAACCTTGATGCTGCCCTATATCTCTTGGGGCACATCATATGAGAATTGAAGTCCAAAAGGGATATACATGCGGATTGTGTTCATTTTTCTCCTGTTTACAATTGCCAGTGTTTGTTCCAAATTTCTAATGAAAACCTAACAAAAATGCAAAGAATTTTCACTGATGGAAATTATATTTGTTAGGCTATGGTCCCACGCTACCTTGTATGACTAAGTTCTTCAATTGGGTTCCTGGCATCTAAGTAAAACGATTTAAAACTCACTAAGGCAGATGTTCAGGTAATTGGAAAAATTCATGTTCTTTTTTGTCTTCATGGACCTAATCTGAAGATTGATGTTTGCCGCCACGTAACTGCATCCAAGAGGCTCAGGAGACTAGAGAGGGCACGTAAGGAGAAATCTATTACGTTGGCTCTCGATGAAGTAAGTCACTGAGTCATACAGTTATAGAGCATGAAGGACCTTAGAGATCATCTACAGTTGGCCAAGTAAGGGAAATAAGACCCAAAGAACTTGCCCAAGGTCACAAGTTAGTGGCTAAAATTGCCACAGGAAAAAAAATTAAAAATTTAAAAAAATTTTTAAAAATAAAATTGCCACAGAAACTAGGTCTTCTGACTGCCCTGAGCCTAATGTCTTTTTTTTTTTTTTTGTGCCACAGTCAAGTCCCTTTAGCTTTGCAGCTTAAGCTTTAAGAACAAAGGGGAAGTGGATTTTGGTCCTGATTCCCTCTCCCTAGTTGGTGATGGTCTTTCATTCATTCTGATTCATTCCCCAAATATTTATTAAGTACCTACGCTGTGCCCAAACCTATGCTACTCACTGAGATGCAAAGTCAAAAAACAAGTCCCTGACCTCAAGTAAGTAGAAAACAAGAGGTTCATAGGTAAATATGAAATATATACAAAGTGATTATCCAAGAGGAGAGCCCCAAAACCATGGGAGATAAAGATAGTCCTGATAGTAGGAAGATAATAGGAAATAGTGCTTCTTCTTGTTCATCCTTTGTTCTCAAAGAGTATGAATGACATCATGGGGTGATGTCTTGACTTGTGTGTGAATTGGATTTAAGTGAGGCAGAGCTGGGAAAAGTCATCACCTCACTCTCTCCTCCAGAGTACTTGAGCCACGCATCGAAGGAAGCCCGGGATTCTAAGAGATGGAAGAAAAGCAAGTGCATTCCAGGCAGGGGGGACAGCCGGTACAAAAGCACAGAGGTGGGAGATGCACATTACACAAGGCGGGTAGCAAGTAGTTCAGTTTGGCTGGCAATTAGAGAGCCTGAAAGCATAAGCTTCCCCTTCCATCAGATCACCCATAGAACTTGATTATATAACTCAGTAATGGATTTAACATTTAATATCTGGCATCATAGCTCTCTCTGTTGGTGCCTTTTCTCCCTAAGACTCATTAAACTCTTTAAATAAACAAACCATATTTTATGTCTCTTTTACGTCTCCCCAAACACAAAGCATAGTGTTCTACATGCAGTGGAATGCTTCATATTTGCTGTCACATTTGTCTCACTTGGAAATGGGGGTATTTCTTGTCACCGGGTTATTAAAGTCTCTTCTTTGTAACCCCATTTAAATTTAACTCTGTTACAGCTCAGTGAATTACATGGACAATTAATCATGTATGAAGACTTTACAGGGAGTAACATCTGGGTTTGAACTTTGTCTTTGTGTCAAAAGGCAGTCAAGTCTCATGTAACATAGAAAACCTTAAAGAAATACTGTTTTAGTACTGTTTTACTGAAACCTGCCCAGTGAGATGTCTCAAAGGTTGATTCTGTGGTAAATAACTTTAGCTCAAGGATACTAAAATTCGTTTTATTTGCTAACTTCCACATTTAAGGTGGCAAATTTGAGCAACTACCATGTTGGCATACTGAAATTCTTCAAAGTCTTTGTAAGGTTGGAATGATGCCAGATATATAGGGAAAGTACTGGTTTCCCACATGACTAGGGAAAGTCAGGAAAGCCACCACTGAGTAGAGGTTAGGGACCTCTTTCCCCAAATGCCCCTCCAGCTCCAGCTACCATTTTTTTTTCTTTTTTTAAATTCAGTATTTTGCTTTTTCCCAATTACAAGTACAAACATTTTTTAAAATTCATTTTTAAACATTTTGACTTTGGCTACTGTATTTTAAAACAGAAAAATGCTTCCCTCTTTTAAAATATGGTAGCTGAAACTCAAAATCTTGAAAAATAGCTGCCATATTTTAAAACAGGGAAGCCTGTTTCTAAAAGATTTCCATCCAAAAGGTTAAAAAAAAAACCCAACACCTTTTGCAGTTGGTATTTAAGTAAGATGCACAGTGGTGTAGTGGCTGGCCTTAGAGTCAGGAAGGTATGAATTCAAGTCTTGCCTATGACACATACAGATTGTGTGACCCTGAACTTAGCCTCAGAATGCTTTAAGACACATCTCTTAGACTATAGACTTGGTTATCTGTGTCAGTGGAGGGAGTCTTTCCACAACAAAAAATCCCCCCCCCCCAAAAAAAAGGAAAAGAAAAAAATATAAATTTTAGTCTTTTATTTAGCTTGGAAATTTACTGGATTCAACAATATCACTTTCCAAAGGTACTGGATATAAATGAAACCTTTCTATGGCTAACTGAGATCTTTTACCTAAGAAAAAACATTACTGTCTTTAATGTGACTTTACTGATATTTGTCATTCCTTTTATATCTCATTTCTGTAAAAAAAAATACTGTTTTCCTCATTTTTGTTTATATGTTTTACGACAGAGACAACTGAAAGCGGATGCTAAAAGAGCTATTGGGAAGCTTCAGCTACGGGCTCTGAAACACGGAGACAAGGTACTTGAAATGCTTTGAATTGCTGTTTAAAACACCACTATCCAGACCCTGAAGCAAGTTACTTTTTTTTTTTTGAGGCAATCAGGGTAAAGTGACTTGCCCAAGGTCACACAGCTAGTAAGTGTCAAGTATCTGAGGTCAGATTTGAATTCAGATCCTCCTCACTCCAGGGCCAGAGCTCTATCCACTTCACCACCTAGCTGCCCCTTACAAGTTACATTTTCCACCAAAGCATACTAGACATTGACTTCTGTAAGTCCAAAATGTTTCCTGAGAGGCCACCTAGAGTACTAGACAGAGGGCAGCCAGCCTTAAGTTAGGAAGACCTGGGTTTGAGGCCTGACCCTTGTATGTACTAGTTATATGACCATGGGAGAATCACTTAACCTCTCAGTGCATCTGGCTACTCTCTAAGTCATGGGTCTTTATTGGTAGAGGGAGTTTCCACACCAGGAGTTCCCTCCACCCATTGAAATCATAGCTATGAACTCCAAAACAAAAGTATGTCTTCATCTCCTTGATGTCTGAGTAGTGAGAATTGGATGACAACTTTTCAGGAAGTAGAATAGCTTGTCCTAAGCTAGGACCGATTAACGAAAAAGTTCCCCATTAGAAATTTGAGTAGAATTTCTATAAAAGGGTATTTTGTGGATTACAACTCATACTGAAATATCAAGGGAAGTTTTAAAATCAGTGCCAAATGTTGCTGTGATTGTTACCTCTTCAGTTGGCCAAATGGTCATGCTTTTTGAAAATTTACTGGTCTATGTGTATAATGGGTATCATATTTCTTGCCTTCTCACTGGGTGGGGGAAGGGATGGAGGGAGGGAAAGAATTTAGAAATGAAATTAAAAGGAAAAAAAGAAGAAAATTTACCAGTCTAGTTGGAACTTGTAAATTAGATAGTCCCTCGGTGATACTTTCTTCTATCGTGTTTCCCATTCCCAGAAGAAGTTGTGTCTGCTATACAGGTTATATTCTGACTTTACCATATAATTTGATGGATTTTTAAAAATCAAAGTCCTAGTAATAAATATCAGAGAGCTTGAGAAAATAATAAAAATTCATTTGAAGAAACAAAAGGTCCACATTCTTAAGGAAGAAAAATGGGAAAAAGTAGGAATTGAAGAGGGTTTGGCACAACCTGACCTTGATACTGATTAAAAAATACAAATGCAGATCGGTAGATAGGATCGACAAACAAGACCCAGAAGCTGTCAAGCACACTAATCCAAGGTCCAGTAAACCCAAGAATACAAGTAGCTTACTTGGGAAAGGACTCCCAGGAAATCAGGAAAGCAGTTTATCCAAAAATTAGGTCCAGTCGGCATCTCACAGAATATATCCTAAAATGCTCTAAATAGATGTGTGACCTAAGCATCAAAGGTCACATCATAAAAAAAAACATTAAAAGATATCTTTCAAAACTCTGGTTAGGGAGAAATTATTAACCAAGCAAGGGATATATAGGTGATCATAAAAGAAAAATAGATGATTTTTATTCCATATCCAAAAAAGCTAGTACAAAAACAAAATCATTACATCTATTGGGAAAACCTCTTTGCATCAAACCTCTAATAAAAATCCACTATCAAGATATATAGGAAATTGATTCAAATATATAAGGCCACCATCAATTCCCCAGTAGTCATCAAAGGAGATAAACAGTTTAGGGCAGAAGAAATGCGAACTACCAGCCACCATATGAAAAAATGCTACAAATCACTAATAATAAGAAAAACAATAAAAAACAATTTGGAACTGTGATAAGGAAGTGACTAAATTGTTCATACACTACTGGATCCTACACCCAAAGGAGGTCAGAAACAGAGGGAAAGGGGCAGTGCAGTGGATAGAACAGTGGCCCTGGAGTCAGGAGGCCCTGAGTTCAAATTTGGCCTCCAATGGTTACTAGCTGTGGGACCCTGGGCAAATCACTTAACCCCAATTGCCTCCAAAAAAACAAAAACAAGTCACAAATACAAAACAAAGTGGATATTCATCATTTCGGAAATGAATTAACAAACTCTGGTATTTGTGTTGTAAGAAATGACAAATGTGAAGAATTCAAAGAAATTTGGGAAGCTTTGTTTGAATTAATGCAGAATAAAGTAAGCAAAACCCAGAGAACAATAGGCACAGTAACCATAATAATGGAGAGAAAAACAACAGAGACATCAGAATTCAGATCAATGTGATCGCTGACCCCTATTGGTGGCCAAGGACTGATGATGAAACAGTCTTCTTTCTGGGTGGAGAGGTGGGAGACTCCAAGGACATAACATAGTCACTGTGTCATTTTTCTTTTGGGTTTTGGGGGAGGAGTGGATTTAGGAAATGATAGTGATGATTTTTAAAAGAATTTTTTAAAAAAGATAATGAATGTCTATACGATTCCTCTAGGAAACTGGACCTGATGGAGACAGCTGTGCCGTGTGCATTGAAATATTTAGACCAAATGACATCGTGCGCATATTAACATGCAAGTAGGTTTGATTTTCTTTTGTATCCTGGATAATGATTCTTGAACTGTACATATACTCAAGGCAGAGGAGGGAGGGGAAGGTAATTATACATACACACTACCAGAGCAGCATACTAGTTAACAGAAACTAGAATCGAAGTGAGTGCCCATCAGTTGGAGAATTACTGGGGAAAAACCAAGCAAACCCGTGGTATACGAATGGAATGGAATATTTTTATGCAGTAAGATGAGAAATTCAGATTCATGGGATGAGGTTGGGCAAGCCAATGCATAGTGAAGTAAGCAGAATTATAACAGTATACACAATGACTACAGTAATGTATATGAAAAGATCACTAAAAGGAAGTTGAACTCCAAAGAATCAAAAGGTCAGTAAAAGCTTGGCAGAGAATCAGACAGAAGTTTGCCTCCTTATGGCAGAGAGGCGGGGCACTAGCAGGGCAGAATGGTAGCTACATAGGCAAGTGTGGTAGGGCTTACTTATTTTTCTTTGTTATAAGGGAGGGTTCAATCTGGAGGAAGGTGAGGATTTGGTCCTTATTCACCCACCCAAATGTTTGTGATATAAAGAAAAAAGGCATCAGTAAAAGATATTTTTTAAATAAAACACAACAAATGGATTTTTTAAAAAAAAGAATAGTTGGAATTGGGGGGAAAATTATTTTATCAAGGTTTCCAAGAAATAGAAAGATTAAAAACATTTTGTTTCTCTATTATTCTTTAAATGTAAATATTTTAAATTTTTTAATGCTACTATATTCATGTTATCACTTTTATGTGGTTTCATTCATCTAAGACTGCCATGTGGAAAAAGTAGAAATCAGAGTCTCTGGCTAGTTTGCACCCCTCCTCCATTACAATTCTGTCATTTTTTTTTATATTCCTTTAACCCAGGGGTTCTTAACCTTTCTTTGGCAGCCTAGGGGAAGCCTATGGGTCACTTATCAAAATGATGATTTTAAATGCATAAGATACAGAGAATTAAAAAGAAAACTAAATATATTGAAATATCATTATATATGTGTGTATATATATACATATTTGTAAATAGTATTTTATTTTTTCCAATTACATGTAAAGATAGTTTTCAGCATTCATTTTTTATAAGATTTTGAGTTCCAAATTTTTCTCCCTCCCCTAGACAGCAAATCTGATATAGGTTATACATGTGCAATCATGTTAAACATATTTCCACATTTGAAAGAAGAAACAGAACAAAAGGGAAAAACCACACACACACACACACACACAAAAAAGCAAAAAAAAAAATGAAAATAGTATTACTGGCTTCATTTTCCATTCAGACTCCATAGTTCTTTCTCTGGCTATGGACAGCATTTTCCATCATCAGTCTTTTGGAATTGTCTTGGATCACAAAATATAGATTTTTTTTAAAGTTCACAGACCCCTAGTTAAGAACCTTTGATTTAGTCTGACTTCTACCTGGGAAAATATGCTAGCATACAGAAAGAAAATTCTAAGCACAAAAGTCAACATAATAATAGCATTTATATAGCACTCTAAGGTTTGCAACTTACTTTACCAGTGTTCTCTCATTTAATCCTTACAACAACCCCGTGAGTGAGGTGCTATTATTATTCCCGTTTTATAGATGAGGAAACTGAGGCAGACAGGTGAAGTGACTTGGCCAGGGTCACACAGCCAGTAAGTATTGGAGGCAGAATTTGGACTGAAGTCTTCCTGACTACAGGCCCAGCACTCTGTCTACTATGGCGCCACCTAGCCATTCTATAAATGTTAGCTTTTATTATTCATATAATATATACTGAACTGACTTTGCATTATCAAGGAAAGACCCTGATTTACATTTCTTGACAGCTTTGAGGATAGTTTATTTTAGCTCGTTTTTGTAATCATGTTCTGTCCATCTTCAACTATGTCCAGTTGCCAAAAAAAACTTAGGCCCTTAAGGATTTCATTATCTAAGAGGTCTAGTGATGCTATACTTTACAACTAGGGAATGTTGGTCCCAGTTACCTCATACACAGTAGCCCTGGGTTAGCCTTTTTGCTTAGTTGTGAGTGAACGGCTCCTTATGAAGCTATAGGGAAGAGATTTTCGTATGTAGAACTCAGAGGAAATTTCTTGAGTTTACTTGGACTCTCCCATAGATAATAATGCAGTGACAAATTGCATTATTGCATGCATTATAAAAGGAGAAAATGGCAGGCAGGGAGCACACACCAAAGAAAATGATAACATCGGAGCATACTACTTGCTATTTTTTTTCTTCTGTTGTGTTTTGTTTCCTCTTTCTGGTGGTTCTTCCTATGAGTTCTAATTCTTACTTACGACATCACTAATGTGAAAATATGTTTAATAGGAATGTATATATATAGCCTATATCAGATTGTGCACCGTCTTGGGGAGGGAAGGAGAGAAAAATTTAAAACTCAAAAGCTTATGGAAGTGATTGTTGATAAATCAAAATAAATTAATTGAAAAAAAGAAAATGAGAATGTTATCCATAACTAGTTTGGATGTTTAGTGACAGATGGAGGCACAGTGCTTCTGAGTTTAGGCAAATGGCAGTTGAATGATGAGATATTTCTTTTTATCACATAGCCATCTTTTCCACAAGACCTGTATTGACCCTTGGCTCTTGGAACACCGGACTTGCCCCATGTGCAAATGTGATATCCTCAAAGCTTTGGGGGTTGAGGTAAATAAATCTTACATTTTGCATGCCAAGGAAGCGAAGGTATTTGCTGCAAATGTACTTGGGCTGCAAAGAAAACACTATTTTTATTCTTTACCTGTCTTGAGTATTAGACTCAGACTGTTTATCTTTGAGCAAATATAAAAATCTTGAAAGCATGAAGAAAAAGATCCCTGCTGACTTGTTCTCTTCCCTCCCTAAGGGAACATGTAGTTCAGTCAAAAATGTGTAGCATTTTCCTGGTGACCTGAGCGGGTGGTGGCAACCAAGTATGGTGGAGACCCAGCTTTCAGAAAGGTCTGAGACAGGGTTCTAACTATTTCTGTCTCTCTAGCTGGCTTGGCTAATTTACCATCCAATCCAATTTTATGTCTTCTTTCTTACCCTCTGCGGACCCAATTTTCTGGCTGATTATAGTGTGTTTAGAAGTATGTCATTTGAAGAATAAAGCAAAGATAATGATGGTCATTTGTACACAACTCCATGAAGTCTGAATTTTTTTTTTAAATGTTTGCATGCTCTCTGAAGGCTGATGTTGAAGCGGGAACTGTGTCGTTCCAAACCGCTGGATCTAACCCTAACATCAATGGATCACCAGAGTCTTATTCCCCTCGTGAGGAGGATAGCCACAGCGAGACAGCCTCTTCTGGGTATGCTTCGGTCCAAGGTGCAGACGAGCCACCCCTGGAGGAGCGTGCTCAGTCCCAGAGCAAGTATTAATTCGGGTTCCTTCTCAAGCATCAGAGAGCCCCCCCAAAGCAACTCACTCTTTACTGCATACGCTGCCCACTAACCCCCTGCTTTATGGGCGCATGCCATAATGTTTTTTTTATTGGAGAGTGAGCCTAATGTAGAATACCCACTCCCACCCACCTCTATACACACACACACACACACACACACACGCACACACACACACACACATACACACA
>NW_020954760.1:715876-791049 GCF_900497805.2 Vombatus ursinus | reverse complement strand
ATATGAAATTAATTGAAGACAATTGAAAGATCAGTATTTCCACCATCACAGCAAGAGCTTAGGTTTATTTCCATGGTGATAAACTAGGCTTTTACAGCACTCTCTCCCTCATTTGGACCTTCTTAACAAAGCTGTGGAGACAAGGATTGTTATCTCCTTTTTCGAGATGAGACAATAGAGGCCCAGGGAAGCTAAGTGACTTGCTCTAGGTCCGACAGCTCCTCGGTGGCAGTCTCAAACCCTGGTCTCTTGACTCTTAAGTAAAATGTTGTTTCTCTTGCATTGAAATGCCAAAGGAATTATTATGAGGTTCCTCTATATGAGAAGACCTGTCCTTCGATGTGTTTAAATGTTGGTTTACAGGTCATTAACTATGTGCAAGAGAAACTTGTACAGAGAAACTTCAATGTTGATTTACAAGCATTTATTAAGCACCTATTATGTGCCAGGCACTGTGTTTGATGCTGGAAATACAAAGATGAAATCAGAAACAGTCCATACCCTCAATTAATCAATCAATCAACAAGCATTTATTAAGTGCCTCCTGTATGCCAGGCACTGTGTTTGATTCTGGGAATACAAAGATGAAATCAGCCCAGTCTATGCCCTCAATCGGTCAATCAGTCACCAAGCATTTATTAAGTACCTGCTATGTGCCAGGCACTGTACTAGGTGCTGGGGATGTAAGTACAATGAATGTAACAGTTCCTACTCTCAAAATCTTACATTCTAAGAGGGAGGCTGGATGGCATGTTCTAATGTGCTGGGCTTCAAGCAACAAGGCCCTTCACTGGGTCTGTACTAAGCGACAAGGCCCTTCACTGGGTCTGTACTAAAAGCCCATCCAGCTCAGGAAGACCTGCTGGAGCTTGAGCTCTGTTGGCAGAGCCTTCAAGAGGCCAGGCCCACCTCTGCATCATAATAATGCATGGTATAGGCCTTTACTGAAAGCCTTGAATTATTCAAATTAACCTGGATTATATCTTGGAATTCCAAGACAAAATAATTAATGGACAACAAGAGTTGTCAAGCCATGAGCTTTCCCTTAATATAAATCTTTGGCACCCTTACGACCATTGGTGGCTTCTTCTAAGCGCCATATAGAAATTGGGTTTGAATCCATTGATGTTTTCTTGGAACATTTCATTGGAAATACTACCATGGGAGAGAGAGCATTTCTACTTCATCTGACTCTGTCCCAGCCCTAGGAAAGCTTTGCTGATTGTTCTGGAGAATTCTAATAAAACAAGTGGTTCTACCCACCAAAGTAAATTGCATACCTCCCATGATTGTTTGACTTCCCAACTTGGGGGCATGGCAGGCATAAAAACAAAGACAGGGAAACAAAAATGGGCAGGGTTGGGCGATTCCATTGACTGATATCTTATAAGCTCAAAATACTATTTAATCAATATATTTTTTTAAAAATACTTCTTCACTGAAACTGTGGGATGGGGTGGGACTGTCTGGGACTGGACCTGTGATTTCATTGGTGTACGAATGTATGATGAGGTAACTCCTTTTACCAATGCAGGTTGGCACCTTTTCTTCAGTTTATGGTCTTAGAGATTTTTCCAGGGCTTGTGTGCTTAAGTGACTTGTCCAGAGTCACTTGAACCCATGTTCCCTGGGCTCTGAGGTTGGCTCTCTCTCTACTATACCATGCTGCCTCTCACTAAAGCTCTAACTGAGATTTATTTACAGCTTATGGTAATGAATTGCTTTGACACCACTACCTTCATCATTGTTATTTAATTTTGACTGTGTCCTGTAGAGAAGGCCAGATTTTCATGAAGGAGATGCAGAGAGAGAGAGGAGAGGAGTGGCGGGGAGTGAATGTTTGGTGCAGGTCTGATGTAAACAACTGCTATGACTTGTAGTTCTGAATCTCCAGTTTGGGTGCTTTGTATATAAACTATGCCCTTCATGATCATTCAGTTTGTAGAATTTGGTTTCCATATGCTATTGGTCTCATGGATGGTCATTCAACAAGTATTTGCTCTCCTCTGAGCCATAGTACTTGGCCTCTTGTGAGAATATACTGAAAAAAAAAATGGCACAGCCTCTGATTTTGGGAGGTTACTGTCTAGGTGGAAAAGCATTCCCAAAATAAGATAATAACAAAAAACAAAAAAAAGTATATGGCAATATATAAATCATAGGCATTACTACTGAGATATGGAAGAGGAGAAGAGAAGAGGGAAATGAGGCATAGTCTGATATGCCCTGTTTGGAGGACAGCAGATTTCAAAGAGAGCTAGATAGGATCCCATGGCCTCCAACTTTGCCAGGCAGCCCGGAAAGCGATGGGTCACTCTCAGGAATACAATTCTGAAAATAGAGAGCAGCAACTCCAACTGGGAGTTAGTTCTAGAGGGAATTGCCTAAAGAGACCAATCTGAATGCACAGGGAACTTCTTAGCCAAATTTGGAGTTTGAGAAGGCCATATACAACATATGGAAGCAAGGGTGGGTACAGAAGATGAATGCAAAAGCCTGGCGCCTGTAAGAACTGTATCAGAAGTAGTCGAGTTCAGAATGAGCTCCACTGGCAAGAAATGCTAAGAGAATGGTGAGGAGACTTTAAAGCTCTTGGAAAAAAAAAAAAAGGAGAATCATTACTGGGTTAGGATCACTGCTAAGCAGGGGAGATAATAGCAAAGTGGTGGCAGAGAGAAAGTAAAACTGCCCAAATCTGATTTTACTTCTATTTTTTCTACCAAGAACATGCAGATTAGACATGACAGAAAAAGATGATGCATACCGAGTTAAAACCCAGATAGTGATAGAGTACCCAATTGCCACTGATAAGTTCAAGTCACAAGGCCCAGATAAACGACATCAGATTATTGATTTGGACTTGGAAGGGACCTTAGAGGTCGTCTAGGCCAGCGCTTCTTAAATTGTGGGTTGTGACCCGACCTAGGTGCGACCCAAAGTTTAAGAAGCGGTGAAGCGGTAGCGAGTGGAAACAGTTTAAGAAGCCCTGATTTAGGCCAACCCTCTCAATTCAGAGATGAGGAATCTAAAGCCAAGAGATGTGTAGTGACATGTCCAAGGACACACGGGTGACACAGCTGGGGTATGAACCCAGCACGTTCCGAAGTACTGAAAGAACTGGTTGACATGATCTATCGTCTGAGATTGTGGGTTCAGTGATCTTTGAAAGAGCATTGGAGAACCAAACAGGTACTATAGGGCTGGAAAACAAATGCTTCAATCTCCAGAAGAAAGGTAAGAGTCCAGGGAGGTTGACTTTGGTTACTGACAAAGTTCTAGAACATGTTATTTAGGGAATGATTTTTGAATGCCTAGAAAAGGAAATTGTGATCACGGAGAGTCAAGATGGCTTCATGCAGAACAGTAAGACTAACCATATTTCCTTTTTAACAGGATTACTACTATAAGACTGGAAAGTCAGTGGAATGCTAATGGACCAGGGGTTTCTTAATTTTTGGGGTCCTAGACCCCTTCAACAGCCTGGTAAAGCTATGGACCCCTTTTTAGAATCAATTTGAAAATGCATAGGATAAAATATAGAGGTTTGCAAAGAAAACCAATTATACGGAAATACAGTCATCAAAATATAGTTTTTTTAAAAAATCACAAGTTCATGAACCCAGTTAGGAACCCGTGCTATCAACTTAATTTACCTAGATTTTAGCAAAGTGTCTCATTATGTTTTCATGAACACAATGGAAAGAGGGTAGAAGAAAAATTCTTTACCCTGTATCTGTCCAGTGTCTCTCAGAGACAATATATGTGTGTGTCTGCTTGGAGAGAGGTCTCTGTTTGGCAGATTTCCCCCTGCTAGTTGGAATTCTCTCTGATCCAAGCAGTGGTCACTTATCTTTTAGGGTAGTCATGAATGAAAATACAAAATTATACCGTAACAGAAGTACATAGTTTATTCTAGGGTTTTGGTCCCTTCACCAATTATTTTAACCACTCCCTCTAATGATTCCCCCTCCAATCTGATCAAAGATGTACAAACTGATGCCTCTCTTAGTTGGAATAAACCTCAGTGGGGTCACAGGACTAACAAGGTTAGTTTCAGGGAATTAAGATCCTCCCCAGAAATTGAGGAAGTCTTATATTCAAGGAAGACTAATTGGGTCTTTGAGGTGAGTCCAAGGTCACAGGGCACTGTCATCCTATTTTTTTTAATATTTTATAACCCAACTGAGGCTTTGGTAGTGTATGCTTCCACGAGATATAGATAAGAATTTGGAACAGGTTGGATGGCTAGACCCAAAAGAATAGTCATCACTGGTGTGATATGGACTTGAAGTTGAGCTCTTAAGTGGAGTGCCTCAGGAATCTGGGCTCAATCTTGAGCTCTTTAGTGTTTTTATCAATGACTTAGATAAAAGGTTAGCTTGAAGTCAGAATCCAAAAAGATCTTGACAGGAAATTGAATAAGATGAAATTTCTTAAACTTGGATTAAAAAAAAACAAAACAAAACAACTTTAGGAGCACAATATGCAGCTAGCAAAATGACGTTTCTTAAGCACAAATCTGACTATGTCACACCCTTACCCTGCAAATTCCCATGGCTCTCGGTTGACAGGAATATAAAATACTGAAGTCATCCATTTCGTTTTTTAAAAAGCCCTTTGCAACCTGGCCCCAACCTGTCTTTCCACCTTTCCACCCTCTGTGATGTAGCCAAATTAGCTTCTCTCTGTTCCTCACTCCGAGCATTCTGTCTCCCATGTCCATGCCTTTGCAATGACCATTAGCCATGCTTGGAATGAATACATGACCTCCTCACTGCTGCCTTGGAGAATCCTCCTAGGCTTTCAAGACCCAGCTCATACACCACTCTCTACCTGAAGCCTTTCCCAATCCCTCCCAACTGCTATTACTCACCCTCCCCTAAATCCCTTGTATTTATTTTGCGTATATTCATTCTGTTTATACTTACATATGTGTGTGTATGTGTGTGTTGTTTCCCCTTCTAGAATGGAAGCTCCAAAAGGGGCAGGGATTGTTTCATTTTTTTTTGATGTGTATCTCCAGCGCTTAGCACAGTGTCCAGCACATAGTAGACCCTTAATAAATGTTTGTTGATTGATTCAAGGTTGAGGTAGGCATGACTGTACAGCCATTCCTCTGAGAAAGATCTGGGGGTTTAGTGGTCTGAGTCAACAGGCCAAATGCAATCATAGAATGCAGGAAGAGGGACCTGATTCAGGATGAGAGGAGGTAGTTCATAGTTCCACTGCCCTATGGCCTGATCAGACCACATCTAGAACATTGGATTCCATTCTAGCCATCCCATTTTGAGAAGGTCATTGGGAAAGTAGAGAGTGTCCAAAGTGGGGCAACCAGGATAGTGAAGAGCCTAAAGTTTGATGCCATATGGATGACTTGGAGGAAGTAAGGGTACTTAGCCTGGAAAAGAGGAGACCTATGTTGGTAGGGAGGGAGGAGGAGAGAAAAATTTGCTAACAATTTAGAACCGTCCAAAAGTGGAATGGGGAAGTCCCAAGTTCCATAGGATCCTAAATCTGGAGCTGGAAGAGGCCCCAGAGGGAGCTAGTCCAACATCCTCATTTTGCAAAGGAGGAAACTGAGGCCCAGGGAGAGGAAGTCACTTGTCTTAATAAGTAAATAAAGTGGAATAAATAAATGGAAATAAATAAATAAATAGAAGAGTCAGAATTTGAGTTCAGGTCTTCTTCAAATCTGGTGTTCTTTCTTCTATACTTTTGTAAACAGGATTCTTTTTTTAAGTACAGGTCAGACTAGATGACCTCTGAGTTTCCTTGTATTGCACCTGGGGCAACATCTTACTCTCAGTGCAGGTTTTCAGCAAACAGCTACCCCAGGGTCAACGTTCTTCATCTCCACAAGCCCCCACCCATGTGTTTACCTCTAATAGTCTGCCAGAGGACACAACTAGTCCAACGCAAAGGCACATCATGAAATGACATAGTAAGAAATAGAGCACTAACACACCTCCCACAAATACATACACTGTCAGTGAGAAGAGCGGCGCATTCAAGGAGAGGCTCACCACTGGCGGAAGGGTAATGCACACCTCTCATGCTTCAGGGCTGGCGATATCTTCCAGGGGCTTCCCCTGGGCCTGCTTCTTCCTGGTCTCTGCTGGATATGGAGCCTCTAGTGAATAGTCTTCTGCCTGGATTCCACCAGCATGTGGCTGTGCTGCTTTTTTTGCTTCTAGCTTCAGTTGAAATTTTTCACTATAAGAGTTCTCTTTGCTGTGCTGTCTTAATTCAAAGCAAGGGGCTATACATATATATGTATATAATATGAATATATATGATATATATGGTATAAAATAGATCTATCTAGACCTCTTTTAGGAAAGCAGCCAGCTGAGCCTTGGATCAGCAAAAGTCCTGAGGAAGAAAAAAAAAAAACAAACCCAAACCTTTCTTACCTTTTTTTTTTCTTTTTGGGATCTCAAGCCCTGGTACCCAGCTCTTTAGAACAAAGAATGAGACACTTCTAGCTAAGTAGCTATTACCCTCAGGCTCAAGTCTATCTTCAGATTAAATTTTCCCATGCTGGGACTTTGGTGTGGCTCCTGGTCAGCATTTTGTATATTTCATCATTTTCATCTCTGAAGGCTAGGCACTATCTTTGCTCTTTATCCACATAAGGGCTATTAACCTAATAATTAACATACAGCTCTGGGGTTCCTGGCTGCCCGGCTTTCTAACTCCAAGCCCCCCCCATCAATCAACAAGCATTTATTTGTTATCATCTATTTATTGTCTCCCATGTAGATGTTTCATGGTACCCTCACGATGTGAGGAGAAAGCGAGGAAGGCTTCCAGCACGTTGGGTGGACCCCCCTGTGGAGAACTTTTGGGAGAACCTGGACCGAGTCTCTCAGGATGGGCAGGCATGGATGGGTTGTGATCTGCATCCCTGGAAGGAACTCCTAAATGATGCGATTGCAGATCCATTTGAATATGTAGATGAGTTGGAGGGGAAAAGGGCCCAAGAGACAAGCCTAAGGCCCAGGGGGCAAGATCTTGGTCTGTTCTACCTGCCTCCCCACCCTCTTAGCCCTTCAAATGTAGTTACTGCCACCCAGGCTGGCAAAGGCTTTGAGCTCCCCCTTAAACTACCACCTCTTAAGACTGGGATTTGGTGAGTAAGGGAATGATCAGAGTAAGGTAGGATTAATTAGGTAAAGCTTCTTAGAAATGCATCTTCTGTTTGAACTTAGGTCAAGAAAGAAGGAAAAGATGAAAAAGCCTTGATAGAGTATGGCATAGGACTGCCCAGAGTCCTATCCTCTGAGATAAAATCCAAACTACTGGGCCTGGCATCTAAAGCCATCCCCAAGTCTGATTCCCACCTATCTTTCCAGTCTTATTTCTTATTATTCTTATTCACTTTGGTGTAGTCTCCAATCGATTAAATCAATCAACAAGATTTTCTATGTGCCAGGTACTGCGCTAAGCACTTGGGATACAAAGAAAGGCAAAAACATGGTCTCTGCCCTCAAGGATCTCACGTTCTAATGGGGGAGACAAGATGCGAATAACGACTTATGTACAGTGGAAATGGAAGGTATTTTCTGAGAGAAGTCTCTAGCAACTGGGGGGACCAGGAAAGACCTCCTATAGGAGGTGGGATTTGAGTTGAGTTTTAAAGGAAGCCAGGGAAGTTAGGAGTCAAAGATGAGGAGGGAGAGCATTCCTGGTGTGTGGGACAATCAGTGCAAATGCCCCGAGATAGGGGATGGAATTTCATGTGTGAGGAGTAGCAAGTAGGCTGATGTAGCTGGATCATGGGGTCTGTAGAGGGGAGGAAAGTGTAGGAAGGGGCCAGGTTATGAAGTGCTCTGAATGCCACTAAAAGACTAGCTATTCCTCAAACGTGTTATGCCACTCCTATCTCCGTGCTCTCCCACAAGCTTTATCTGGGGCCTGAATCCACTCCCTTCTCAGATACACCTTTTAGCATCCTTCAAGGCTTACTTCAGGTGCCTCTTCCTCCGCGAGGCCCTCCCAGATCCCTACCACACCCCTACCCCCCCCAGTTGTTAAGGAACTCTCCTCAAATGACCTTCTATTGACTTGCCTCTGTGAGTGTCCAATGGATCTCTAGGTACTTTGTAAGGTCCAGGTACCTCATAAGGTCTTTGAGGGCATGGCCTCCAGGTACCACGTAAGGTCTTTGAGGGCATGGCCTGCTTCCTTTTTTGGTTCTGTGCGCAATGCTTTGCTCGACATTTGAGTTGAATTTGGGAAAAGGAAATAATTAAACTTTGGGGTCATTCTTGGCTACATCTAACCATGATATGGTCCTAAACTTTCCATTTCTTTTCAAAGATGATCACCTACGTCTAGTGAACCACGACGCAAGTTCTGTGGCAGTGGATGTCCTTCCCCAGCTTGACAACCCCGCATTTGAAGCAGATGAGCCTTCCACTCTCGAGGCTCCCATTCATCCAATTAAGTCCTGAAATGTGTACCAGTGGAAAACTTGAAGCTTTGGTTAAAGATAGAATTGCCAACCAGAGTACATTTTGCTATTAATGACCTGGTTTAACATAGCAGCAGGGATACTGGAAATGTTAAGATTATTTAATAGATCATGCTTCAATGGCTCATCATATTTAACCTATTAAACTATCTCATTTTCCACCAGCTCATGTTAACACTTCATAGGTAAGATTCCTCTCAACAGTTTGTGATGGAGACTTTCAGCGTTCAGGAGAGCTTTTCAAAGGATTGTTTTTGCATTAGCAACAATTTTCTTAAGAAAAAGTTGACGTTTAAATATGGAGCAGCTAAAAATTAAATCGCTTACGGTAGCTCCTCGCTTTAATTAGAAAAAAAATCCGTCGGAGACTATAAAGACATCAGTTTTTTCTCCAAATGGTTCTATTGATCTGATCTTAAAATCAATGCAAGCATTAGATAAATAACTATTTAATGAAACGCCTACTTTAAGCCACATTAAATGCATAGCCACATAAATTGATCAACTTTCAAATTCAAGTTCAGTCCCCGTTTAGTAATTTCTGGTTCTCAAAAGCAGGTTAATCAGAAATTCACGAGCGAAATGTCTATTATCAGACACAGATGAACTCACTAACAGAATCTGGAAGAATCTGGCATATGATTTACTAGTCAAAATTTTACTAAAAGAAAAAACCCTTTAGGAAAAAAAAAATCTGATTCAGTTCCACAGTATGTCAATTCACAAACTGTGTACCCATCCCAAACTTGACCTATGAGATTTTTTAAAAGCACACTATATAAATTGGCACAAAATTTTAAATATGAGTATAGGAGAGTATGACAGTTCAGTATATTCATTTTAGTCTGCAAGAATGAGTCTACAAAATGGCTTATGTAGAGAGTGGTTCTTGGAGGTGGTGACATTCAATTTGACTTCACTGAGTTGAAGTTGTGACATTGAAACCGAAATTCTTTAATGTAGCTATACGCTTGTTAGATAGATTTTCTTGAAGTTTGAGGGAGAAGGGAGAGGACGCCAGGTGCCTTAATATAAAGTTTGCTTCATCCACCAAAGCTAACTAGTGAGACTTTAAAATGCACTTTATTTTTATTCTCTGTGGCTTAACTTTTACTTTAGAATGTTTCGCTTGTTTTTTAACCCCAGTACTGACGCTTGCAGAATTTCACCAACTAACGTATTTTGTTCAATGTATTTGATATGAATGAAATCATCACATTCTAACTTGATATTGTGATTGAAGTACTGTAAATACGTTCATGATTTGTATTGACTTTCTTGGAAACTAATGTAAATAAGATAATAAACGTCATAGCATATTAAGTGTTTGTGCCTTCATTGAAAGGAGTAATCTTATAATAAAGCTCTTATCTTTTCAACCATTCAGGGTTGGAAGACCAGTCAGATCTCCCTATCCACCAACCAAGATATACATGGTTGCCTAGCTTAGATCTCTATTAACATCCTTGGAGATATTTAAAATGTAATCATAGATTTAGATCCAGAAGAGATCTCAGAAGCCATCTACTCCAACAGTAGAGGAAACTGAGGCCCAGGGATGGGAAGGGACTTGCCCAAGGTCATACAAAGGATCATTAACGTTGGAACTGGTACTTCAAAAACCATCTAGCTAAACCTCCTTCTTTTATACATGAGGAAACTGAGGCCCAGGGAGGGGAAATGGCTTACCCAAGGTCACACAAGGGATCATAGCTCTGGAGCTAGGATTTCAGAAACCATCCAGTCCAACCCCTTTCTTTTACAGATGACGACACTGAGGCCCACAGAGGGGAAATGACTTACCCAAAGTCACACAGATAGTAAGTCGTAGAACAGGGATTCAAACCCAGGTTATCTGACTCTAAACCTAGCACTCTTTGTACGCCCTAGGTATATGTTTGTGGCAAGAGACAAGAACTTCATAATGGGTTTTGTTTAGGGGATTTACACTTTAAGAGACCACATTCCCTGAGAAAAGCTTGTACTTCCCAGGAGAGCATCCCACCCCAAAATCAGAACATAAGGGTTCCCAAGAGCTACCAGTGCTTAGAGTGCTGGGGAGAACAAAGAATCAGAGATAGATTGGAGGTGGGCTAAGGGTAGGAACGCATTCCCATCTGACATTGCCTCCATCTTGAATTGATATTTTTTAGAGTAAGCACAAAAGAAATTAGGGCAATTGAGATAAGCCTTCCAGATTGTTACTGATAATCTTGAGGCAATAGTGATTTTTTCCCCCCTCAACTGTTTCTGTTGAGCTATGTGATCATATGGCAGAAACTCCTTGAACAATTGACTACGCAAGTACAAATGAACTCAGTGGATGTATTCATATGTAAATCATTTTTAAAACAGTCAAACAGGTTTAAATTGACTTTGGAAACTTATTAATCATACCATGTTTGGCTTTTTCTTATAAAGCTGCATTTTCACCTATCTAGTTTGCTTAAAATAGGGCATAACCACAGATATTATCAGCATCATGATCATTAACACTTCCAATATTTGAATGAGTCCATGATCTCTTAGGGTTACTCTACAATGGTACAGGTCCCAACCCATCCCATATTCCAATGGAACTGTCCTCCCATAAGACCATGGTGGGATCTTGGATCATAGATTTGGAGTTGGAAGGAATTTAGAGGCTATCTGATCCAATCCTCTCATTTTACAGATGAGGAAACTGAGGTCCATAGAAGTGAAATGACTTGCCCAAGGTTGAATAATATCTTAGGATTGAAATTTGGGTTTTTCTGCCTCCAAGTTGAGGGCTCTATCTGCTGAGCCATCTAGCTACTTCCTCATCAATGTGGGTATTTTTCCCTAGCAATGCAAATCCCAACCCATCCCTGCCTGCCTATCCTGGGTGCCTCTGTCCATGTCCTCCCATAAGTTTGCCACAGGGAGTACATCCAACATGCTGGGAGCCTTCCTCATTTTCTCTTGACATTGTGAGGGTAACAATGGAGTACATAGACTGCACAGTGTCTATCCCTTGGGCTTACCACATGACAGGCCTGTTTTCTTTCTCATTCACATTTCTTCAATCATATCCTCTTCATAATTCCTTGTTTGTAATGTGCTACAGCCTACTCATACCCATCATGAACCTCTCCATTGCCTTTTGGGCAATATTCACTTTTAATTATTTGGAGACTATAGTATTTAATGCCTGATAGTCATACAATGACATTGAAAAAATTACTGGCATAAAAAATATAGACCTTCATTTCAGGAAGAAGCTTGGAGTATTTTTTAAGCTTCATGGTTTTCTCCAGCTTCATTCAGCAGCACATCTGTAGAAGCAAAGGCCGCAGATAGTAGGAGTGATCCAAGTCTGAGGCTTGGAAGGGTAAGATCAACAATACAGTAAGGGGGCAAGGAATTCAAGAGGACAGCATAGAGTTGAACTGGTTCACCAAGGGGTCAAGATGGAGGAGGGAAGAGATGAAGCCAATGCAGGGGTGATGGCCTGGGAGAGGACTGAGGGGTGGAGAGATAAGAAGTCATGGTATGGACAAAGAACAGGGTTTAGGATTGCAAGGAACAGGGAGAGATGGGAAGCCAATAAATTGTGATCAGATAAGAGAATTTCAGAATTCATGAATATGGAAATGGAACACTTGTGAGTGATGGCTAGGTCAAGGGTATGACCATCTCTGTATAGCTGAGGTGGGGTGGGAGGAGTCGATCATGGGACATGAGTAAGTTGAAGAACTGGGAAGTTAGGGTGTTTGAGGGAGTATCAATATATATGTCAAAGTCCCCTAATAGAAGGACAGGAGTTGGGAAGAAGAGAGAGACTGTGAGCCAGACACTGAATTCATTAAGGAAAAAAAGGGCAGTGTCCTAGAGGTCTGTAGACAACAGCTACCAGAATTTTGATTGGGTGGTTGATACGAACTGAGTGATCCTCAAAGGAGAGGTTACTAAGTGATGAAGGTAGAGGGCGAGTTTGGAAGTGGCAATGGGGAGTAAAGAATATTCCAACTCTTCCACCTTGACCAGGGAATAGAGGGAATGAGTGAAAATTCTTGAGAGACCAGGGAGGCTGTATCATTAGGAGGTAGCCAGGTCTCAGTGAAAGCCAGAAGATGGAAGGAGTGGGAAAAGAAAAGATGTAAGATGAAAGCAAGTTTGTCACCTATAGGACAAACTTTTCAGAGATCGCAGTGGAAGGGGTAGGTAGCCTTAGAGTATGACATTGAGGGGTTGGGCTGAGGAGAATGGGCAGAAGGGATGGGGCAATGGGGGATGGAGAACAAGTTTGAATGATGACAGCTAGGGATCAGAATCACTGCAATGGGGAGGGTATGAGCAGAGAGGAATTTCTTAATCACTGAGAAATGAATTCAGATGGGTTTTCAATGCCCATAGAAGTTTGGTCTCACAATGATGCTCTCTCAGGATCTTAGAGAGATCAGATGAGTGTACAAGTGCTGGAAGCAGAGAGAATGGTGTTATTCCCTCCCCCCCCCCACCCCAAGGCTGAACATCAGTGTGATGAGCTTTTTGTGCCACAAGAAATGATGAAATGGATCATTTCAGAGGAAATTGGGGAGACACCTATAAACTGATGCAGAGCAGAACTAGGGGAACATTTATTTAATCTCTTATTTTTTAATTATATTTTTACATTCATTTATTTAAAATATTGAGTTCAGGGCAGCTAGGTGGCACGGTGGATAGAGCACCGGCCCTGGATTCAGGAGGACCTGAGTTCAAATCTGGCCTCAGACACATAACACTTACTAGCTGTGTGACCCTGGGCAAGTCACTTAACCCCCATTGCCCAACCAAAAAATAAAATAAAAAAATAAAATATTGAGTTCCAAATTCTCTCCTTCCCTCCAGTGGGGCCCTCCCACCCTTTGAGAAGGCAATCAATATGATACCCAGTATACATGTGAAGTCATTCAAAATATATTTCTATATTAGCCATATTGCCAAAAAAAGGCAAGGAAAAGTGAAAAACAATATGCTTCAATATGCACTTAGAGTCTGTCAGTTCTCTCTCTGAAGGTGGATAACATTTTTCATCATGAGTCCTTTGGAATGGTCTTAGATCATTGTATTTATCAGAGTAGGCAAGTCTTTCCCAACTGATCATCATTACAATATTGCTGTTACTATACATGATGTTCTCCTGGTTCTATTCACTTCACTTTGCATCAGTTCACATAAGTCTCTCCCCATGTTTTTTTAAACCATCCTCTTCATCATTTCTTTCTTTTTTTTTAAACTAGGGCAATTGGGGTTAAGTGACTTGCCCAGGGTCACACAGCTAGTAAGTGTCAAGCGTTTGGTCTGAGGCCACATTTGAACTCAGGTCCTCCTGACTCCAGGGCTGGTGCTCTATCCACTGCGCCACCTAGCTGCCCCTTCATCATTTCTTACAGCACAATAGTTCACCACAACTTGTTCAGCCATTCCCCAATTGATAGGCATCCCCTCAATTTCCAATTCTTTGTCACCACACAAAAAAGAGCTGCTATACATATTTTTAGACATATAAGCCCTTTTCCTTTGATCTTTTTGGGATACAGACATAGTAGTGGTAGAATAACTTATACAACCTAGACAATTTATAGAGAAAAACAACCTGGAAAGACTTTAGAGCTTTGATCATTGTAATGATAAACCATGAGTGCAAAAGGATAAAGGTGAAACATACCACCCACTTCTTTTCAAAGAGGTGATAAATTTAAAATGAAAAAGGAGAGTTAACATTTTTGGACACTGTTGAGGTGGGAATTTGTTTTCCAGGCTACACAGCTATGTAGTGAGAGATTTGTTGCGTGGGTGTGCTTGTTTTTTATTTGCTTAGTTGTGGGACGGGAGTAGTGGAAGAGACAGATTATTTTTTACAATACTTTTTAATTTAAAACTACGAATAATATAAATACAGATAAACTTTTTTTTTTTGGCTGGGCAATGGGATTAAGTAACTTGCCCAGGGTCACATAGCTAGTAAGTGTTATGTGTCTGAGGCTGGATTTGAACTCAGGTCCTCCTGAATCCAGGGCCGGTGCTCTATCGACTGTGCCACCTAGCTGCCCCTACAGATAAACTTTTTTAAAAAGACCTGTGGGCACCTGCAAGATCTAGTGTGTGACCATCTCTATATGTGGCTGAGGTAGAGTGAAAGTCATGGGACTTAAGAAGGTTGAGGAATTGGGAGGGTAGGGAGTATGAGGGAGCCTCTATATGGATATTAAAGTGCCCAAGTATAAGGGTAGGAGTTGAGGAGGAGAAGAAGATGGTGAACTAAGTACTGACTTCCTTGAGAAAGGAAGGAGCTTGGTATACTTACAGCTACCATAATTTTGATTGGGTGGAAAGTTTGAATTGAGTGAACTTCAAAAGAAGAAAAGGGTACTAAGTGAAAGAGACAAAGGGAGGGTCTGGAAGTGACAGTGGGGAACAAGGAATATTCATTGGGATTCCATCTCCAGAACCGGTGTTTTTTTTGTTTTGTTTTTGTTTTTAGAACCAGTGTTTCTGTGTGGTAGGGGGAGATATGAGAAAAGGTACAGCCAGTGCCAGAGAGAATAGCCAAGGATATAGTGTCTTCAGAGGGCAGCTAGATCTCAGTAAGGGCTAATTAGGTTTAAAAAAAGAGTGGGAGATGGGGCAGCTAGGTGGTGCCGGGGATAGAGCACTGGCCCTGGAGTCAGGAGGACCTGAGTTTAAATCTAGCCTCAGACACATAACATTCACTAGCTGTGTGACTCTGGGCAAGTCACTTAACCCCAATTGCCTCACCAAAAAAAAAAAAAAAAGTGGGAGAGAAAGTGGCCCAGGACGAAGGGCAGCCTTGCTCACTATAGAACAAGAACTCTACAGGGCACAGTGGAAAGTATAGGCAGGATTGGATTAGGACATGGGGATGAGAGAACATGAGGAGGGGTAGCAGACAGTTTTCCCCTAAATGGCAACTGATTAATTATTACAGACACAGGGAAGAAATAAGAGCCATAAGGGTAATAGTGGGTGGCAGGTGTGGAAAGAAGCTCGCAGTTTCCAGGGGATGTTGAAGAAAGAGCTGGACCACACCTGGGGATTGTTCCTTCACATGAGAGGCTGGCAGAGGGAGGTAAGGCTTGGTGGGGGGGCTGAGGCATTAGGCAGTAAAGCACTGGGGACTCTTCCCTTGACTTGTCCTAGGTAATCATTTAAAATGGTGAAATACTCTCTTGATCCAGAGAACCCCACAAAATCATGCAAATCAAGGGGTTCAAATCTCCGGGTCCACTTCAAGAACACCTGTGAAACAGCCCAAGCTATCAAGGGCATGCATATCTGAAAAGCTACCAAGTATTTGAAAGATGTCACATTGAAGAAACAATGTGTTCCCTTCAGGCGATATAATGGTGGAGTTGGCAGGTAGGCCCAGGCTAAGCAGTGGGGTTGGACACAGGGTCATTGGCCCAAAAAGAGTGCTGAATTCTTGCTGCATATGCTTAAAAATGCAGAGAGCAATGCAGAACTGAAGGATTTGGATGTGGATTCTCTTGTCATTGAGCATATCTAGGTTAACAAGGCTCCAAAAATTTGACAGCGTACTTATAGGGCTTATAGGGCTTACAGTCGAATCAACCTATACATGAGTTCTCCTTGCCATATTGAGATGATACTTAGAGAAAAGGAACAAATTGTTCCTAAACCAGAAGAGGAGGTTGCTCAAAAGAAAAAGATATCCCAGAAGAAACTGAAGAAATAAAAGCTTATGGCACAGGAGTAAATATGACATTAGAATGCAAATAAAAGTGAAATGAAAACATTTGTTACAGTAAAAAAAAAAGCATTGAGGAGCAGGGAGGTTGGAGGTCCTCCACTGAAGAAGGTGTTAGTTGGCAACTGAACTTGGGCCTGCAGAATTCAGGTGGCCCTGATCTTCTTTAGGATGTCTGATAGAGGTTTTTGCACAAACAGATTCAATGCAACTAAGATTAGAAGGAAGGTAGAAAATTGGGAAAGAATTTTTACAACCAGTGTCTCTGATAAGGGCCTCATTTCTAAAATATATAGAGAATTAAGTCAAATTTATAAGAACACAAGTCATTCCCCAATTAATAAATGGTCAAAGGATATGAACAGGCAGTACTCAGATGAAGAAATTAAAGTCATCTATAGTTATATGAAAAAATGCTCTAAATCACTATTGATTAGAGAAATGCAAATCAAAACAACTCTGAGGTACCACATCACACCTATCAGATTGACCAAGATGACAAAACAAGAAAATGACAAATGTTGGAGAAGATGCGAGAAAACTGGAACACTAATGCATTGTTGGTGGAGTTGTGAACTGATCCAACCATTTTGGAGAGCAATTTGGAACTATGCCCAAAGGGCTATAAAAATGTGCATACCCTTTGACCCAGCAATAGCGCTTCTAGGGCTATATCCCAAAGAGATCATACAAATGGGAAAAAGACCCACATGTACAAAAATATTCATAGCAGCTCTTTTTGTGGTGGCAGAGAATTGGAAATTGAGAGGATGCCCATCAACTGGGGAATGGCTGAGCAAGTTGTGGTATATGAATGTGATGGAATACTATTGTGCTATAAGAAATGATGAACAGGCTGACTTCAGAAAAACCTGGAAAGACTTGTATGGTCTGATGCTGAGTGAAGTGAACAGAACCAAGAGAACAATGTACACAGTAACAGCCACGTTGTGCAATGACTAATATTGATAAACTTAACCCTTCCTGGCAATACAAGGATCTAAGACATCTCCAAAGGCCTCGTCATGGAAAATGCTATCCACATCCAAAGAAAGAGCTATGGAATTTGAATGTAGATTGAAGCATACTATTTGCTATTTTTTTTCTCTTCTGTTGAGTTTTGTTTCCTCTTTCTGGTGGTTCCTCCTATTGGTTCTAATTCTTACTTAAAACATCACTAATGTGAAAGTTTAATAGGCATGTATATGTATAGCCTATATCACTTTGTGAGCCATCTTGGGGAGGGTGGTGGGGAGGAAGGGGGAGAAAAATTTTAAACTCAAAAGCATGTGGTAGTGATTGTTGATAAATCAAAACAAATGAATGATTTTACTCAAAAAAATTTTTAAAAATTTTAAAAAAGGATGTCTGATAGGGGAAGAGGTCATGACAAACCAACACATTAGTCATATTTGACAACCTCATTTTGCATCCATAATCTACTGGAAGGAGGGAAGTCTGTTCCATCCCCAGTCTTCTGGTCATTGCAGTGGTCAAAATGTAATGCGCAGTGCACACTTATAGCCAGTTTACCAATTTTATTTACCAATTTACTAGTAGGAATTTACCAATTTTATGTTAACTTGTGCCATGGAAAAACCAATTAGACTTACACACCTCAATGCATGCAAGCAGCTGGGTGGCTCAGTGGATAAAGTGCTGGGCCTGGAATCAGGAAGACCTGAGTTCAAATCCAGCCTCAGACATTTACTAGCTATGTAACCCTGGGTAAGTCATTTAACCCTGTTTGCTTCAGTTTCCTCATCTGTAAAGTGGAAAAGGAAATGGCAAACCACAGCAGTATCTTTCCTGAGAAAACCCCAAATAGGATCACAAAGAGTCAGAAATTAACAACAAGAACAACATAAAAATAATGTCAGTATCAGCCCCCTCTAACAACAAACTGCCAACCTGAGTCTTTGAGGTCCCAGGAATTATCTTTCATACCAATACTCACAACAAGTTTCTTTCTTTACCCAGATGAAGATCATGTGTCTATGGTAGTCTGACATGTCTCTGTCAATCAGCACCACCCTCAAGTGAAGAGAGGCAGTTTGAGTCTCAAGCACAGAATTCAGGAGTCTGTCCTAGTCTTGACCCAGGTGTCTGGGACCTTTGGTTGATTTCTTATAGTTTTTAGCCACAGGTATTGATAATTTGTTTACCACATAATTTGATTGGCAGCTTATTACATAAGCTACTGATAATGATATTTTTCTGTTGGTGGTTTGTGCAATTGGAGGGTCTACACATATTGTTTATGATATACTACGTAAGTGCTTATGACTTATTCATAACAACTTATTCATAACAACTCAATCACAAAATGAAGTTTGTTATGCTAAATTAACAAATCTATCCTTATGATTTTTATTAAGGTGCTCAGTAAACATTCATTAAGCACTTGGCCATGTGCTAGGCACTGTGCTAAGTGCTGGGGATACAAAAAGAGGCAAAAGACAGTCCCTGCCCTTAAGAAACTTGTAATCTAATGGGAGTGACAAGAAGCAAACAAATACGTCCAAATAAGCTATATAAATAAATAGGAAAATAGGATAAATAGGAAATCATTTAAAAAGAGAAGACACTAGGATTAAGAGGGGTCAGGAAAGGCTTTCTGTAGAAGATAGAATTTTAGTTGAGACTTAAAGGAATCCAGGGAAGCCAACAGGCAGACATGAGGAAAGAAGGTATTCCAAGCATGGGACATAGACAGAGAAAATGTCCAAAGCTGATAAATAGTGTGTCTTGTTCATAGAACATCCAGGAGGCCAGTGTCACTGGATTGAAGAGTACATGGCGAAGAATAAGGTATAAAAAGACTGGAAAGGTAGGAGGGGGTTAGATTACAAAGGGCTTTGAATGCCAAGCAGAGAATCCTGGGGGCAATAGGGAGCCACTGGAGTTTATTGAGTAAGGGGGTGGTATGATTAGATTTGAATTTTAGGGAAATCTGTCTGATTTTACAGTTATCTCTTCCACATTGTGACCTTCCCCATTGTAGTTTTGACATACTACGGGTTGGCATAAGAAATTAAATGGGAATTTTGGGGGGAGTTTTGTGGAAGCCACAGACGATGCCAGGTGATCACACAGAAAAAGTTCAGAAGCTCAGAAATGCATAAAATGTATGTATGGTATTGTATAATATCAACATATTTTGTCTTTGAATACCATAATAATTCAGACTTCTTCTTTGGTACAAAGGGAGGGCCAAAAACTTTTACCCAGATATATGCAGGCACCATGCCCCCAATTCCTGAGATGTGGAAGGGATAACTGTAGTGCCTGATTGGAGGATGGATTGGAGTCGGGAGAGACTTAAAGCAAGCAGACCCACCAGAAACCTCTTGCAATAGTCCAGGTTGTAAAACTTATTCTTACTACACAAGAATCCTGATGTCTTTTAGTATTGTCTTCCTTTACACTGCGGTCATTGTGTATATCGTTATTTTGGTTCAATTGATACGTCTTCCCAAGTTTCTTTGAAATCCTCAGAGTCGTCATTTCTTGCATCATAATAATACTTTTACATTCACATGAGACACAACATAGCATCATGGACAGCAACTTGGCTTTGGAGTCAGAAAGACCTGGTTTCACAGCTGACACATATTAGCTAAGTGACCTTAGGCAAGCACCATAGGCTCTCAGTGTTGCAGGCAGCTCTGCCAAGATTAGGAGTGTCAGAGAAGGTGCTGATCTGTTACGGTGGAGGGAGTTTCCTCATCTGGGACTCCCCTGTACCAATGAAATCCTAAGTCCAGTTCCTATCTGACCCCTATATCTATATACCACAATTGGTTCAACCATTCCCCAATCGATAGATCCCTACTTTGTTTCCAGTTTTTCGCTATCACTGCTATGGTTGGTTGTTATCCTTTGTTCTTGAAGAGGACCAAAATGACATCACTATGTTAGAGTCAAATTCCAATGCATCTGACTGTGGCTGATCAGAGCAACGCGAGCTCGGAATGCTCTACCATAGGTCGGGCACAAATAGTCCACGTGAACATTTGGGGTGGATTCTCTAAATTTGCTCATCTCATGTTTCTTTGGAGCTACTCCAATTCTGCTTTGCTCATAGAACACAGCGCCTTCTTTGATGCAGGCACGCCATGCTGGGCAGTCCTGTGCCAGTGTCTCCCACGATCAATGCCAAAGTTCTTTTTTTTTTTTTTTAGGCAATTGGGGTTAAGTGACTTGCCCAGGGTCACACAGCTAGTAAGTGTCAAGTATTTGGTCTGAGGCTGAATTTGAACTCAGGTACTCCTGACTTCAGGGCCGGTGCTCTTTCCACTGCACCACCTAGCTGCCCCTTAATTCCAAAGTTCTTAAGAGAGACTTAGAGAGTGTCCTTGTTTTGCTTCTTCTGACCACTGACCACCATGTGAGCACTTACCCTCTGTGAGTTCTCCATAAAATAGTCTTTTAGGTAAACATACTTTTGGCATTCAAACAACATGGCCGGCTTATCATAGCCGTGTTCTCTGCAGTAGAGTTTGAATGCGTGGCAGTTTTGTTAGAGAAAGGACCTTAGTGTCCAGTACCTTATCTTTCCAGGTGATCTTCAGAATCTTCCTAAGACAATTCAAATGAAAGCGATTCAGTTTTCTTGCATGGCACCATATGTGGAACCATCAGTTACGGCAAATGGAGAAGTTTTGAATGCTGTGGATAAGTTCGCTTACCTTGGCAGTGTATTTTCCAGGGATGTACACATTGATAATGAGGTTGATGCACCCATTGCCAGAGCTAGCTCAGTGTTTGGGAGGCTCCAAAGGAAAGTGTGGAAGAGAAGAGCTATTAGACTGACTACCAAACTGAAAGTCTGTTTATAGAGCCGTTGTGCTGACCTCATTGTTGTATGCCTGGGAAATCTGGATCACTGCTATAAGTATTTGCATACATATGGGACCCTTTCATCTTTCAAGTAAGTTTTTCATAAACACATCATGTAAAAACAAAAGGTTACAAAAGCAGAAGAAAATGAAAATGAGGTCTTCAATTTGGGATAAGGTTTCCATTCTTCCCTCTCAGTGACAGTAGCTGTCAGAATAGATTCCAAATGAAAGCAGTTTTTAGGTGTTTATTTTTTTTTTTCGTACAGTTGAAATAACTTATAAAGAAACTCTTTGATCTTCCTCTGGCCAAATTGTCCCAGCCTGTGTGTCTCCCTTCTGGAGATTGAAGGGTGAGTGCCTCAAAGAAGTCTTACCCCTCTATCAATCATCCATGGCCTAGGACACCCCCCCCCCCCCCCCCCCCCCCCCCACCCCCCCCCACCCCCCGCCACCTCTCCCCTGATCATCAGACAAGACCAGGGACTCTCTATCTGTCCTCCTACCGCTTCTAAACCCTCCACACCCAACCACAAGTCTAGGATTAGAAGTCCTTCCTGAGACCACACCCCCTCCCCTCCAGCCTCCAATAGATACCCTAAGGGAGAAAATATGTTCAACATAGGAGTGAGCCCTGGGGTAGAGTTGACTTTGTTGAGGATTGGAGAATGAATAATTCAAACCTATCTTACTCCTCAATAATCAGACAGATGTACCCCTCCCCACCCCCTTCCATTTCTTGCTCAGGGATTCATAAATAAATCAACATTACCACTGCAACTGTGAAGGGAACTGTGTGACAATAGTTGCCCCATGGCTCCACTGGGAATCCTCGCTACAAGAGGAGTCTTAGCACCTAGCATGAAATTGGCATTTAATAAATAATTATTGAATCAAATTAGGAAGGTACTATTTTTCAGAGATTGAGGTGTTTCTCCAATTGTCAAAACTTTCTTTTTTCCCTGGGGAGGAACATTGTATAGAATCCTATATCTAGAGTTTGAAAGGACCTGAGAAGTTATGTAGAGGGTTAGAACCCCCTCATTTGACAGAGGAGGAAATCAAGGCAGACAGAAGTGCAGTGACTTGTCTAAGGTCATGCAGGTACTAAGTGCAGCTAGGAGGCGCAGTAGAAAAGACACTGAGTCTGAAATCAGGAAGACCTATGTTCAAATCCAGCCTCAATCACTTACTAGCTATGTGACCCTGGACGTGTCCTTTCGCCTCTGTCTGCCTCAGTTTTCTCATCTGTAAAATGGGGATAATTAATAGCACCTTCCTCACAGGGTTGTGAGAATGAGATGAAATAATATTTGTGAAGTACTTTGCAAACATGCAAGCACTATACAAATGTTAACTCTATTTGGTAAGTGGCAGGGCCAGGATTCAGACCAAGGCCTTTTGACTCCATATCCAAAACTCTTTTAACCAAGGCGAAGAATATCGAAGAGAACTCATCTTTGGGAGAGGATTCTGGGAAAATGGCGGAGTAGGTCAGAAAATTCCAAGTGTTCCAGATTTAGCACTTCAAAATAGCACTTCAGGGTGAACATAGAGTGGTAAAAATAAACAAGAGTTGGGGCAGAGCAGTGGTCTTCCCAGGACAACAAGATAACAGAAGAAAAATCTCAGGACTGAGGTTTGGTTCCTGTGAAGAGTAAATATCTCCAGGCTAGTTCTACTGAAACAGCAAATGGAAGCCCTAGGGCTAGCTGGGTTGGGAGGTAGGTTAGGCCCAGCCACACAAATTTTCACATCCCAGACAGTGTGGGGAGTCAGGAGTCTGAGCAGGGAAAGATTGAGGGAATCTCTGCTGATAAGGGACCAGGCCCAGCTGTGCTGCTGAGACAAGGCCCCTGGGCAAGAAGGAACCAGCACAGCACCTGGTGAGTGCAGAAGCAGTGGGGTGGGAACATGGCTGGCTGTGGACACTTACAGGACACTTACAGTAGAGTTCTTGGTTTCAGTTCCAGGACAGAGGGGAGAACTGAAGGAGGATCTGAGGCCAGAGGCACCATCCCCCATACCCCAGGACTAGAGGCAGTTACAACAAGTTGCTATAAATAATTTTTTTTTTTTAATGATCAGGCAAAGGAGAAAGAATCCAACCAAAGAAAATTACTTTGGGAATAGAGAAGACTGGGGTTCGTCTTCAGAGGAGGATACTGAAGCAAAAAAAAGCCTTTCCTACCCCAAAGAGTAATGTCAAATGGTCACCTGCCCAAAAAAGAATTTATAGAAGAACTTTAAAAAGACTTTAAAAATCAAATGAGAGAGATTGAGGAAAAAAATTTTAAAAATATAAGAACAATCCAAGAAAAACAAGAAGATTACAAAAAGAAAGTTAACCAACTGAAAAAGGAGATCCAGAATCTTAAGGAAGAAAACGACTCCTTGAAAATCAGAACTGGGCAAGGAGAAGCCAGTGAAGTTATAAGAGAGCAAGAAATAATAAAACAAAACATAAAGAATGAAAAAAAGAAGAAAATGTGAAACATCTCTTAAGAAAAATAACTGATCTAGAGAACAGATCAAGAAGAGAAAATATAAGAATAATTGGACTACCTGAAAGCTATGATCAAAAAAAAAAATCTTGATATAATAATATAAGAAATAATTAAAGAAAATTGTCCTGAAGCATTAGGACAAGAGGGGAAAGTAGAAATAGAAAAAATATACCAATCACCACCTGAAAGTGATCCTATGAGGAAAACCTACAGGAATATCATAGCTAAATTTTGAAACCCCCAGCTCAAGGAGAAAATATTACGAGAAACAAGAAAAAAGCAACTCAATATGGGGGAGCCACAATTAGAATCACACGAGATCTAGCAGCAGCGACATTAAAAGATCACAGGTCTTACAACACTATATATCAAAGAGCAAAAGAACTGAGGTTGTGGCTGAAAATATCATAGCCAGGGACAGCTAGGTGGTGTAGTAGGTAGAACACCAGCCCTGGAGTCAGGAGGACCTAAGTTCAAATCCAGCCTCAGACACATAACACTCACTAGCTGTGTGACTCTGGGCAAGTCACTTGACCCCAACTGCCTTACCGGAAAAAAAAAAAGTGAAAATATCCTACCCAGCAAAGTTAAGCATAATCTTGAATAAAAAAATAAATGGGCATTCAATGAATTGCCAGACTTTCAGCACTTTATTGCAAAAAGACCTGAAATTAATAGAAAATTTGACATACAAGACCCAAGAGAAATATAAGGTAAACTTCAAAGACTAATTATTAGGGACTCAATAAGGACAGACTGTTTACTTTTTATATGAGGAAATGTAAACTGTATGTCTAAGATTGTAATTAATAATTGATTAGTTAAAAAAAGATTGGGATAGAGCTGAGAATGATGTGATTCTAAAAAGTAATACCATCTAGGAAAAGGTAAAAAGAGTAAATATCTTAAATGAGGTGCGAGAGGAAGAATTGATACAGAGGAAATAGATGGGGGAGGAGGGCTGACAGTTCTGAAACCCTATTCTCGTCAGGAATGGATTAAAGACGGAACAATACGTATAAAATTCAGAAAGAAAAAAGGCAAAGGGGATAGGGACGGGGAGAAGATAAGGGAGGGATTTTTTTAGAGGGAACCCTACTCACATCAGATCCGGGTTAAGAGAGAACAATATATACACTTAGAAAGGAATAAAAATCTTCTAAATTTATAAAAAAAAAACAAGTAAGAGTGTGAGGGAAGAGGATAAGGGGGGGTATAAAAGGGTGTCTAGATTAATGAGGTAAGGGGAAAGGGTGGGTGGAAGAGGATAAGGGAGGGATCTTTAGAGGGGGGTAGGTTAAGTAATAGGAGGGCAAGGTAACGCATAGAAGTAAAGTAGGAGAGTCAGTAGGGATAGGAAGTAAGATACACACAGACATAAAATAAAGATTAGTAGTAGAATTTATTAGAGAAAAAAAGCAGAGTTAGTAATCACGATCTCAGACAAAGTTAAAGATATCATCAAAAGAGAAAAATACGGAAACTACACTATATGTCAGCCATATTAATCGATATTGTTTTAGGCTATTTAAAATAACTAAACAATATAAGGTTGGAATCTGACTGCGGGATAGGAAATGACAAGTTGAGAGACTTAGAAAACTATGGAGACTTAGACTTATCAAGGAAGATGTTATCAGGGGCAGCTAGGCAGCACAGTGGATAGAGCACCGGCCCTGGAGTCAGGAGGACCTGAGTTCAAATCCATCCTCAGATACATAATACTTCCTAGCTGTGTGACTCTGGGCAAGTCACTTAACCCCAATTGCCTCAAAAAAAAAAAAAAGGAAGATGTTATCTACCCTCAAAGAGACAGAGGACAAATAATTATAGCAGTCTTATGTAGATGCATATGAATGTGTATATCTATATGAGGATGACTATAGATATCTAAGTATATGTATACAACTGTATGTATATGTATATATATGTTATATGTGCTTGTGTATAGAGGTCTATATATATGTATGTGTGTATATGTGTGTGTGTGTGTGTGTGCATCCTTGCTTAATTGTAGCCTTCTAGGCAGCTAGGTGGTGCAGTGGATAGAGCACCGGCCCTGAAGTCAGGAGGACCTGAGTTCAAATCCGGCCTCAGACCAAACACTTGACACTTACTAGCTGTGTGACCCTGGGCAAGTCACTTAACCCCAATTGTCTAAAAAAATTAAAAAATAAAATGAAAAAAAATTTGTAGCCTTCCGGGAGGGGGGGGGGGGGGAGAGAAAGGGGGGGGGGAAGAACAAAGTAAAAAGTGTACAGCAGAGAACAAAAGAAAACTTACAAGGAAGCAAAGAAAAGATGGATAGCTCTGAATACAATGTATAGTATTTATAGGCTTTCTTGAAATGGAAATTTATTGCTGTATATTTTGAATCCTCTCATGTTCTGCTGTGCACATGACAATGCTTTTTTTTTCTTTTCTTATTTTTGTATTTAATTTTTAGTATTTAAGTTTATAAGTTTATGTTTCTTTTTCTTTTCTTATTTTGTATTTAAGTTTTGGTATTTACGTTTATGTTTCTTTTTCTTTTCTTATTGTGTATTTAAGTTTAAAATACATTTAAAAATAAATAAAAGAAGATAACCCATCTTCACCCTTCAGAGTATCAAATGTCACTGGGGGGAAATAGAGCCCAACATGATATAAGACTGCCAAGTTTTAAAAAATGCCTCTTCACATTTGCCTATACCTGTGATAACTGGAAAAAAAAACCCAACTGCTCAACCATCAAAGGTGTATAAAAGGTTTCAGAAGGGGAGAAATGTCATTCCAACTTAATGAAACTAAAACAAACCTGGACTACACTAGAAACTTGATGTCTCTCAAGTCTGATTTTATTTTTCAGATGAGCATACATACTTCTTTATGTATATATGATATATATGTGTACCATATGGTATATACGTAGTATATATGTATACCCCTTTAGGGTACTAGCCACGAAAATAGCAAAACTTCAGCATGGAGGAATAATTTCTGCCTCCAATCCTATGGTCATTTCACTTCCCTAAACCTCAGTTTCCCCCTCTGCAAAATGAGGGGGTTATCTTCAGAAAGGGCCTCTGAGGCCCCTTCTAGCTCTGTTGTTGTTGTTCAGTTGTTCTCATGCATGTCCTACTCTTTGTGTCCCCTTTTGGGGTTTTCGTGGCAAAGATATTAGACTGGTTTGCCATTTCCTTCTCCAGCATGTCCCCATTTTACAGATGAGGAACCAAGGCTAGTAGAGGTTAAGTGACTTGCCCAGGGTCACACAGCTAGTATCTGAGTCTGGATTTGAACTTAGGTCTTCCTGGCTCCAGGCCACTGCACCACCTAGCTACTCCAGATCTGATATTATGTTCCAATGAGTGAGAGAGATTTGAAATAGTTGACATTTTAGGATAAAAGTGATCTGTTAAATTCAGAGTTAAGGAGACCTATAATTACTGACCCCTTTGAGAGGCAGTTTAGATGGTATAAAGGATGCTTCAGTAAGACCCGAATTCAAATCTTGACTCTACTACTTAATGACTTGTGTGACTTTGGGTAAGTTACTTTTTCTGGGTCTCAGTTTCCCTGTTTGTAAAATGTGAGAGTTGAATGAACTCCATGGTCTCCAAGGTCCGTCCTATGTCTATGATCTTACGAGTAATGTTGCACTTAAAAATCAAATATATTTAGATTAAAGAGCAGAATTATTTCCCCCTTTTAATAGAAGCTACTTTAAATTTAGCTTCAGTGCTTGATCCCTTTCTAATAAAGGGAGGCGATTCTAGCTATCAAATGGCAGATTGAAATGGGAGTCAGGAAACCATGGTTCTGTTGCTCTGGTGGTCTCTAGAGACTCTGTCAAGCTATGTTGTCAGAGCACCTGAATTCAAATTCTGGCTTTACAGTGTACCACCTATGTGACTTTGAACAACTCACTTTCCCTCTCTGGGTCTCAGTTTCCCCCTCTGTAAAATGAAAGAGTTAGACTTAATGACCTCTGAGGGTCCTTCTGGGTCTAGCTCTAGGATCCTATGTGTGACCTTGGGCAAGTCACTTTCTTTCTCTGGGCCTTATTTTCTTCATTTGTAAAATAAAGACATTATACTAGATAGCTTCTGAGGTCTCTTTCAACTCTAGATTTATAATCTTTTTCTGTTCTGCAACCTTCCTGATGAGGAAAGGGGCTATCTTGGTTTTAACCTACCTTTCCAGACTTATTATACATTACTCCTGTTCACCCATGCCAAACAGGCCTCCTATCAAAACATAGCACTCTTGGTTTTCATGTCTTTTCACAGACTGTCTCCCTTTCCTGGAAGGCGCTACTTCTAACTTTAGAATCTCACAGTTCCCTCCCCCCAAATTACCTTGTTTAACAATCCCACCAGGATACATCCCCAAATGCTAGCTAAGGTTCTAAGGTTAACCCTATGGGGCTACACTCATAACCCTATAGTTAGGTGAGGTGGTTTACCCAGAGACTGAGCCCCAAAGCCCATTGGTATGACACTCTCTCCTCTTGGGCAGACACTGATTATTCAACACCCTGCACCTGTGTGAGGAGTGGACCAGAGTTGGTGGGAGAGGGAGAGAAGAAATCTCTTCAGGTTCTTCTGGCTTCCAGCTTTTAGAGAGATGAACCATTCCAACCTTTCTTCAAGGACATGAAGGAAGAAAGACTGTGGGAAGAAGCTTTCATCATGTAGAGCTTTGATCATGTCCTTATTCTCAGCTTGCTACAGGGAAGATTTCAGGGAATTTTTCTCTTTGGGTGAGATCCTGGACTCTCTCTCTCTCAGTTGAGTCGCCTTACTCTCAAAGGGAGAGCTCATTCAATCTGTATTGTGTGGTATATATTCTCCTATGTCAACTTTCTCTGATTCCTGTTTTGCTATCAACTTGGATAAATGGGTTTCTTTGCTATTTGCTAAATGTGTTCATTGTGGAATTGGTTCATTGGTGGGAAAGAAGTCAAGCCTTGAATATAAAGCTTGGGCCCCTCCCTTTCCCTCCATTAATTAAAAAAAAAGTTTTTTGTTGATGTGTTTTGTTTTAACATTACAGTTACAGATTACCTCTACTTCGTGAGAGGTCTCTTTGAACAAATTAAAGCAATTAAGTAAAACAAAACAATGACCACATCTGAAAGTGCATGCAACATTTCCCATCTGTAACATCCTGCCACCTCTTTAAAAAACAAAACAAAACATCTAATTTCTCTTTTTTCCCCCCACTTCCCACCCCACTGGGAAAAGAGGAAAAGAAAAACAAATTTCTTACAACAAATATGCATTATTAAGCAAAACAAATTCCCTCGATGGCTGTACACAAAAATGTATGTGTCTCATTCTGTAACTAAATCTATTACCTCTCTATAATGGATAGTATGTTTCTTCATTGGTCCTTTGGAATCATTGTATTGATTATATTTCTTACAGCTTTCAAAGTTGTTCATTATGTGTTGTTATTTTATAATTTCTCATCTTTTAAAAAAGAGAAGTTTTTATTAATGCTTTTTTGTTTCCATACACATTCATTTCTAGGTTCCCCAGAATTGAACCTTCACTGTACCAAAGAAAAACAATTACGCAAAAAACAGCCTACCCAGTGCATCTGACAATATAACCTTTTTTCAAACATTTTTTAAAAATATTATGTATTTTTAACTATTTTTTTTTACATTTTGAGTTACATACATAACTTCTTTTGGCCATTGAGAAGGCAAACAATATGATATCAATTATACATATGAAATCATGTAAAACATATTTCCATATTAGCCATGTTTTAAAAAAAAAGGCAAGAAAAATAAAGTGCCTTTTCCCCATTAATAAATAGCAATCAGGAGTTTAACTTGAACCTCAAAGTTATTACATCCTCTAGATTACTAACATCTAAGGGAACAGATAGCTATAATTCCAGTGTAGTTTCCCCTCTCTCTGAGGAAAGCGGAGAAGCCAAGCCTCTGGCTTCAACCTCCTGCTTCCTCTCCTGGCAGGAATTAAAGTCTCCCTTGGAGAAGGGTTGAGGAAGGCAATGTCTATTCTTACCTCCCTGCAGGTCTCACACAACACCCCTTGTTCCGCCCGTTAATGATCAGCTTGGACTTCTGGCTGTGATGGCTGACTAAACACTCCCACTCCTATTCCAGCAAAACCCTGAAATTTGCACAGGACTGCATAATGATCAAGAAATCTGCTGAGAAACTATAGTGACTTTTTTCACCCCAGAATAACACAAAAAGTCAACTGGAAGCCAATGGGCAACAAGAAAGGAGCCCCCAGCAAAGGCAAACAAGCAAGCCAGCAAAAGCCCAGAAGGACCAGATGAGCCAGACTGTGTAGCCTGAAGGGCTTTGTGTCCAAAGGCAGGAGAGTGGGGAGCTGTCCCCAAAAAAGCCCCAGGGACATTGGAAACTGGATCCTGGAAGCCCTAGGGAGTGCCAATGACCAGTGTGGGGAAGCAGCACTGAAACCAGGACAACCTAGGTGCCCTAAGGTCCCCGGTACTCTGTCATAAGACACCAGAGCGGACCCTAAAGATCCAGTGCTCTGAACCTCAAAGATCCAGGGAGAACTAACCCTGGGAGGTGAAGGTCAGGACAGGAACCCAAGTGATTCAAGGTCAGGCCAAGCAGGGCTGACCACCACACTCAAAATGCAACAGGAGGCACAGCCTGACCCTGGCACAAAGCCCCAATTCAGGAACTAAAGCTGTGTAGGGGGCACTGACCAGTATCAAAAATTACCTAGGAATGACCAGAAATCCGGCCTAGAAGAAGACAGTAACTTTGTTACAACTGTAAACGGAGACTCAAAAGAAAAAATGAATTTCCCATCAGGACTACATTAATATCTACAAGAAATGAAACAAGAGCTAAAAATGTTAAATAAAACAGAGGATCCTGGGGTGGGGTGGGGTGGGGTGGGGGAAATTGGCTTTGGTCTGAGATCTTGAAGAGAGGAAACTGAGAGAAAAGTAGAAGGAGGAAGAAGGGAATAAAACTCGCTATTTCTCATAATTGGGGTGGGCAAGAAGAGCATATAAACATGGAAGAAGGCAGGAGTGGAGTGGACATCAGATGACCTATATTGTTGTCTGACTCAGACAAAGGAAGATTAAGTGCATATATGGAGTTGGGTGTGAAAATATATCAAACCTGACTGCAAAACAAACTAGAGGATGAAGAAGAAAGTTAGTTAGGGGGATATTACCAGGGAAGGAATAGTCCCAAACAAAACAAACTTCCTGATCCTGAAGAGTTGGGTTAAAAAGGGAGAGAGGGACAAAAGAAAAGAACCAGAATCCGGGGGGGGGGGGCTTAGATAGCCTCTTGGACAATTGAAGGATGGCTGAACAAATTGTGATGTGTGAATGTAATTGAATATTATTGCACTGTAAGACATGACAAAAGAGATGATTTCAGAGAATCCTGGGTAACAGGAACTGATTCAGAATGAAGTGAGCAGAACCCGGACAACAATTTATACAAAGACAATGGCATTGTAAAGAAAATCCGCCTCAAAAGACTTAGGAACTCACTGCAATGATCAGCCATGTCTGATTTCTCACCAGGGAGGAGAGGTTTAGGAGAGAGGAAGAAGTGGGGTTAGCAACAGTGACACTAAAATAGAGGGATATTCAAACTTTTTTTTTTAAAGGCAAGAAGAGAATAGATTTAAGGAAGCACAGACAAGCAGGACAGTTTTGAAAGAAAAGTGTGGAATTTCATCTTTTTTAAAAAAAAGTCGCATGAAGTAAAGATTTGTGGTTTCATATAACAATCCTCTTCTTATGTTGTTATGCATATGGAAATGCTCTTTTTTTGGTATTTAAGTTCAGAATAAAAAAAAAAAGATTTAACTAACTCTTAGCAAAGGCATTACTCAAATGGGATAACCAGAAGAGTAGATACAAAGCATTCACCAATAATCTTGTGGCACACTCTTTCAGAAACACACTCAGGAGTCATGGGAAGAGTGGGCTCAGACTAAGAACATGACAGTAGTGAGTCACAAATGTGGCAAAGACACCTCACAACTCATGGTACTGTAGGCCTTGGGAGTCCTTTCTTATATGTTGGAATCCTCTGGGTTCCCTGGTCTGCTTTTCTTCATAACCTGAATCCCACGGGGGTGAGGCAGTGTCACACTCCATGAAACTGCCTCCTCCCTCTGGAGACTTGTCCTTCTGTGTCTTAGTCTCTTTGGGGTGTGTGCCTTTCCTCCCAACCGGATATGGTGACTCTTACTGATCCTGTGGCTCTGCTTTAAAGCTACATGGCCAAAGTGGGAGGTGGAGAAGAGAGAGAAATGTCTTCCTTCACCTTACCGAGTTTTTTCTACACAAGGTAGTTTTGACTACTTTGGGTTTCTCAGGGAGTAGCTCCTTAAAATCCCAGAGGCAGGGCTGATTTTTTCTCAGCCAATGGAGTTGTTCTTTTAAATCACAGGTATTCCCACCACATAAAGGATCAGGGTAAGGCTCAGTCTTTTACAGTTACTTTAACACCTCATAAATACCTTGTGATTATATTCTTAGCCAATGTGTTGGGGAGGAGGGGTGAGGGGATGGAATGGGATGCTGGGCCTGTAATTTCACTGCAGAAAACTCAGGTTAAGCAATGAAAAGAAGCACCAGCTCAGAAGTGGCTTCTGAGGCCTCTTCCAGCACTAGGTCTAGGATCCTCCGTGTGACCTTAGCCAAGTCACTTCCCCATTCTAGGCCTCAGTTTCCTCCTCTGTAAAATGAGGGTGTTGGTCTAGATTGCCTCTGAAGTCCCTGCCAGCTCTAGAACTAGGGTCCTCTGTGTTACCTGGGCAGATCCCTTCCTCTTCCTGGGTCTCAGTTTCCTCCTCTGTAAAATGGGGGCGTTGGACTAGCTGGCCAACTCTACGCGCCTAAGTCTTAACACAAGTTACCGGCGGCTGAGCAGGCAGTGAAGCCACAACTCTCTGTCTGGGACACCAGCTGCCCCGCCTTCCTTGCCATCGCTGGGCCTTATGGGAAGCATAGTCAAGCACTCCCCTAGTCTCGAGCTAGAGCATGGGGACGCAGACTACAGCTCCCAGGAGGCCGTGCGGCAGGGCGGCGCCGTTGGCCCCGGTGGGCGGGAGCTGGCAGTGACACTGTCGACGTGGGAGAGCAGGGCGGGGTGCGAGCAGGTGTGGAGATCCTGAGCCCGAGGGAGTGGGAGCCCGAGGGAGCCGGGAGTCGAGCTGAGAGCGGCCGGGCGAGGACGGGAGGGGTGGACTGTGAGCCGGGCTCAGGGCAGCCAGCTCTGCCGAGGAGGGGGTGGCCGGGGGGAGCTGGCCAGGACGGTCCACAATGTGGCTCAAGCCGGAGGAGGTGTTGCTCAAGAACGCGCTCAAGCTGTGGCTCCTGGAACGGGCCAACGACTACTTCGTGCTGCAGCGGCGCCGGGGCTACGGGGAGGAAGGCGGCGGCAGCGGGGGGTTCACAGGTGAGTTGCTCCGGTCCCCACCCCCCGATCGCCCGGCCGTCGGACTGCGCCGGGGAGGCAGGTACCTGCTCGCCCGCCCGCGCGCCGCTCGCCGGCTCGCTCGCTCCAACGTCCGCACGCACACCCTCGACATCCCCCCTCCCCCCAGCCCCTTTGGCCGCCCTCCTCTTCCAGCTTCTCGTTGGGAGAGCCAGTGCCTCCTCCCTTGAGGGTGGGAGGGCATAGGGTTTTCACCCTGGGGATACCAGCCTTCTTCCAGTGTTGTCTGCAGATCGTTTTTTTTCAAGGGGGGAGGGGAGGGCTTCAAACCTGAAGTGCAATTCTTAGGTAAGTCCACCTTGGCCACCTTCTCCTCTTCTGTAAAGATAGGGGATTGGCCTAGATGTGGTCTGAGGTGGCTTCGATCTCAAAAACTCGCATAAAGATCTAAGTCATCAATGAGACAGTCTGGCGGTGGCCTCTGAGGCCCCTTCCTGCTCCAGAGCTAGGAATTTATGTGCGACCTTGGGCAAGTCACTTGCTGTCTGAGGGCTTCAGTTTTCTCTATTGTAAAATGGAGTTATCCATTAGCTGGCCCCTGAAGTCCCTTCCATCTCTTGATCAAGGATTCCATGTGTGACCTTGGACAAGTCACTTCCCCATTCTGGGCCTCAGTTTCCTCCTCTGTAAAATGAGGGGTTTGGACTAGATGGCCTCTCCCCTTCCTGCTTTCCAGCTAGGATCCCATGTATGACCTTGGGCAAGTCCCATCTCTTTTCTCCTGTATAAAATGAGGGGGTTGGCCTTGGAGGTTCATTCCAGTTCTACATCTGTAATGCTGTGTGTGCCTTTGGGTAATATAAATTCCACTGGTCATAATTTCCTCATTCATTCAAAAAGGAGACATTGGATTACGTGTCCCCAGAGATCCCTTTGAGTTTTACAAGGATCCTATGATCCCTGGAAGCTTTCCTTTGAGTCTTTTAATATTTCATGAGTGCTGCACTCAAGCTGGCCATTCTTTGGCCCTTGCTTTTGCTACTGACCGCCCGGTATTTCCTTGATGAGATCTTTTGTACCACTTCTCCCAAGGCATTCTGGTTATATGCTTCATTCCAGTCACAGCCACCATCCCCATTGGGTGACATTGATGCCATGTAACATAATGCTAGTAATAAAGATGATGGGTTTTGCATCAGGGAGCAGTTTGATATCATTGAGAGCATTGCAAGATTCCCCAAATACCTCTGGCCCTGTCCGTTTCACTTCTGAGGCTACCTTCAGAGAAGCCCCACTCTGATCCATGACGGTAACCCTGAGTTCTCAAAGGCCTCTGCAAGTGGACACAGCACTGGTAGGTTCTAGCAAGCTAGGAAATGTCCCAAAACAGACTCAGTAGTACTGAGCTGCATCTGCTACCAGAGAACCAACCTTGCTCATCACCAACAAGTTGGATGCTCACTAATGAATTCTTTTGGCTCTGGCAACCCATTCAATGGTTTTCTTCCTGAAAAATCAATATAACTCATATTTTTGTAAATCAAATCACTTTAAATATAACCCCTTCATAGATTAGTTTGGAGTTTCATTTTACATAACTTAAAAATAGTGCACATGTTGAATAAAAATATGCAAATATCTACACTTTGCAGTGCATAAACTACCATACTATGAGGAATACAAAGGGCCAAAGGTGTTCTTTTAAGTACTTTTGTTCAGGGGAATTAAAAGGAAACCTGCAAATCATAAACCTTACTTAGTTTAGATAATGTTGGGAATACATGCTTGGGATCCCTAAAAATTGTTTTATTCTTTTATAGTGGCCATAGATGAATAAGATGACAGATTAGCACTGGAAGGGACCTCGAACATCATGTAATCTAAACCTCTCATTTTACAGTTGAAACCCAGAGGTTAAGTGACTTGCCCAGAGTTGGCCAGCTAGAAGTAGCAGAGTCAAGATAGCATAAATATATTCAAAAGAATTCACTGTTTACAAAATGATGCTTCATCTTCTCCAAAATTCAACTGCTATTTATTAAATGTTTTCTGTGTGCAAGGTACTGGCCTGAGAAGGGGATGATGGGAGACAGCATTGGGTAATGGGAAAAGGCCTGGATTTGGAGTCAGAGGACTTGGGTTCAGATCCTGGCACTGTACCTTAATACTTGTGTGCGACCTTGACCAAGTCAACTCTTTCTCTCTGGGCTCAGTTTCCTCCTCTGTAAAATGAGGAGGGGTGGGCTAGATGGCCTCTGAGGTCCCCTCCAGCTCGAAGATCTAGGAGCCTATGTCACTTCTTTCCCTTTCTGGGCCTCAGTTGCCTCCTCTGTAACATTAGGGCATTGAGCTATATGGTCTCTGAGGTCCCTTCCAGATTGTACCCCCTTCATTTTACAGAAGTGGAAGCTGAGGCCCAGAGAGGTGAAATTGATTTGGTCCAAGTCACACATAAGAATTAAGGTGCAGAGCCAAAACTTCAACCCAGGTCCTTTGCCTCCAAATACTCCACCTTCTTAGGCCTCAGTTTCCTCTGTGGTCTCTGAGGTTCCATCGAGTTCTAGATTTATGAGCCTATAAACTCTTAAAATCTTTTAGGGCCCCAAATCCTAGCATCCTCCCATAAATCCAGTGTAGCTCCTCCAAGACATTGGAAGCTTTCCTCTCAGTCTTTTAATAAGGTTACAAACCTCATGGTCCCTGCTGTCAGCCCAGAAGCTCCATATATCTCTCTGCCTTTTATTGCTTTCCAAATCTCTCGAGGAAGACAAGAAAAGTATTGATCTGAGAAAAATGTACCAAGATTTCCGCTGTACGAGTCAGATTGATATGCTCGATGTGAGTAGGCCATTGTGGAAATGACGACCTTTATTCTTTTGACCTGATTGCATCGTCCATAGCGGTTCATATTAACGGTGGAGACAGTCAGTCAACGAGCATTTATTCAGCACCTGTGTGCTAGGCATTGCGCTGGGGCTTCTGAGAAAGACAAGAGACAGTCCTTGTCCTCTGGGAGCTCATAGTCTAATGTGCAAACAAGCTATGGACAGGAGAAATTGGAGATACTCCTCGGAGGGAAGGCACTAGAACTAAGGAAGGATCAAAATAGCCACACTGTCATGCTGCTGTTTCTAAACAGGTTGGGAATAGAAAGGGATAATAGACTAGATAGCCAGGGGCCCAGCTCTGAAAGATCTTCTCATCTTTGGAGAGATGGCTGCCAGCCCGTGGGTTTTGTTTGTTTGTTTGTTTGTTTTTTGGCCTGGAGCAACTCATTAAACCTCACTAAGGTAAAAACGGGCTGCCATCTGCATGGATGGATAAACTCAGCCAGGAGACATTTTTTCTCCTTAAAATACTGATTAAGAATATCAGGCCAACAAATAATACCAAGAGGCCCAGTGGAGTCTGATGGTTATAGTCTGAGAATAGTTTAGAAGTTAAAATTTTGAGATCCTTCCCCAGTGTGGGACTTTTCCTAGGATTATTTTTGTAAATGGTCCGTCATTCTTAGGATGTTGTGGAAATAATTGGAAACATTAGTGGGTTATTGTGGACCCTTATTTTGCTTTTTACTGATGCCCAGTCAGGATGCTTTTAACATTGTGGAATGTGTCCTGGAAGATTTTGCCATTGTTTTTGTTGATTTGTTCAAAGTTTTCCATTCGGCTCCCCTCCCTCCTCCACCTTTCTTCCAAAGGACAGTTAAACAAGGTCAGCCTACACACACATTCTGGAACTACAGTCCAGCTGTGTTCTGCAGCCACAAATCTCTTTCTCCACCCCTCTCCTACCAAGTGGAGGGACACCTGTTGAATCATCTCTTCCCTTCTCCCGTATGGAGATGGCAGCGAGGTGGCGCTGCAACGGATAGAGCGCCGGGCCTAGAGTCAGGAAGACTCCTCTTCTCGAGTTCAAATCTTACCTCACATACTTCCTGTCACTTCACCCTGTTTGCCTCAGTTTCCTCATCTGTAAAATGAGCTGGAGAAGGAAACGGCAAACCACCCCAGTATCTTTGCCAAGAAACCCCCAAATGGGGTCACGGAGAGTCAGACACAACTGAAAAACAACTGAACATCTTAGAATCTGGCTGCCTGTTGGTATTGTTTTAATTTACCTTGCCATTATGAATATTGTTTGTGGGATCACAGGATGTTCTAGATTTAGAGCTAGAAGGGCCGTTGGATGCCATCTAGTCCAACCCCCTTCATTTTACAGAGGAGGAAACTGAGACCAGAGAGAAGTGACTTGTCCAAGGTCACACACAGAATTCTAGCTCTAGAGCTGCAAGGGCCCTCAGAGGCCTTACCCTTCCCTTTACAGAGGAGGCAACTAAGGCCTAGGAGGGAGGAAGTGTCATACAGTGTAAAGAGCACTTACTCTGGAGTCAGAGGATCTGGATCCAAATCCTACCTCACCAAAAACAAAAACAAAAACAAAAAAAAAAACCCAAACAAGGGGCAGCTAGGTGGCGCAGTAGATAGAGCACCGACTCTGGAGTCAGGAGGACCTGAGTTCAAATCCGGCCTCAGACACATAACACTCACTAGCTGTGTGACCCTGGGCAAGTCACTTAACCCTATTGCCTAACAAAAACAAAAAACCAAATCCTACCTCAGACACTTTTATTGTCTGTGTGACCTTGGGTAAGTCATTTCTCCCTGGACCTCAGTTTCCTTCTCTGGAAAACGAGGGGGCAGTGTGGGGATGAACTAGGAGTCAGGAGTTTCTTTCAGATCTGTATCCAGGATCCTCTAAATGACTTGCTTCAGATCATAGAGTGGAGATTTAAACCTAGGTCCTCTAATTAATTCCCAATCCAGCCCACTATTTTCCTTATTGTTTTTAGGTTAAAGATTTTTGAAATCTTAGAAGTGATTTTCCTTGATTTGGTGGAGTAATTAGTACTTAAATTTTGCAGTTATTTGCTTTTAGCCTTTGCTCCTTTCGGCTGATCAGGATAATTTTTCTCTCTCACCTAAATATAGCACCTTCATAGATTGATTGGTTTAGAGTCTAATTTTACATAATTTAAAGATATTATGCATGTTCCCTCAAATTATGCAAATGGCTACAATTTGCAATGCATGGCAGATGGAAACTACCACACTTGGGGAACGAATAGGACTGTTTTCTCCTGAAAATTTTTGTTCATGGGAATTAAAGGGAAACCTGCCAGTCATGACAACTTAGTTTGGGTGGTTTATTGGTCATATATGTTTATGGCTTCTCAGAATTGTTATATTCTTTTGAAATGTCCATAGCTGATAATATCATAGCTTCTCATGCTTCACATTAGTAGATTTTGGGTCATGTAAATCAGAACTGAAAGAAAAAATGAAGTTTAATTAAAATGAACTTGGGAGTTAGAAGACAGGAATTTGAATCTAGGTTCTGTCATTTACTATAATGGGGAAGCCCCAGCCCTTATGAGCCTCAGTGTCCCCATTTGTATATCAACGGAAACATTGTTTCCACGGGTTAATTCTTATCCAGTCTTCCAAGTCAGAATATGTTGAGTAATTGAGGGCTGGCCTTGGAGGTCAGAAGTCCTGGGTTCAAGTTTTTTTCTTCTTGACCTGTAGTCCCTCGACTTCTGAGTGCCTCTTTTCAACACGGTAAGTGCAGACTCCAGTGCAAGTGGAAACTCCTTCAATGAAGAACATTCTCTTCATCCATCTTAACCTGGTTAACTTGGGGGCACTGAGAGGCAATGACTTTGCCCAGGGTTGCACAGCCAAAGAGGGTCTGCTTAAACCCAGGTTTTTCTGACCCTGAGGCCTGCTTTCTATCCTCTATGCCAAACTGCCTCTTTTTTTAAAAATTTTTTTGTTTGTTTTATTTATTTATTTATTTTTATTTATTTAAAAAATTTTTTTTTCAAACAGCCTCACATTGACGGCCATAGAAATAGATGCAACTGCCTCTGGTTCTGTTCTTTCTCTTCTTTCTCCCTCCTCCGCTCCCTCTTTTATTTTTCGTTTTTACATTTCTCTCCAGAAAGTCAGGGTTTTAGTCTTCCTTGATTGATTCTATCCCAATCATCTCAGCAGCTGTTCCCAACCCTTTTTCCATCTAGCTCCCAATACAATTCCGCCCCCACCCTATCAGCCCCCTAGCAGATGTCTTCACCTCCTACTTTAATGAGGAAATCCAAGCCATCCATAGGGTATTCCGTTGCCACCTTTTCACACCTCAGAAATCGCACTACTTGATCACCTGACCTTCCTTCATCCGTTCCACCCCTATTCCAGTCTCCAAGAGGGAGGAGGAGGAAGAGAAAAAGAGAACAGACCCTTTCTTAACCCAGGCTCACCTCTCTGGGCCTTTGACAGCACCCCTGCTGTCTTCTCCCAAAGTTTACCCTATCTGATCACCCTCTCTCCCTTTAATCTCTTCCTCTCTTTTGACATGCTCAGGCCCACCCCCTCCCTAATAAACCTTTACTTGACCCTGCCATCCCTGCTGCCCTTTATCTCCTCACTAAACTGAAAAGTACAGTCTCTGCTCCACTACTCACTTCTGGAGGCTAACCCCCTTCCAAACTAGAGTGAGGAAAAATTGAAAGTGCTCAATCCGATCACCTTTTCTCAGGCCTTTCTTTCTTTTTTTTTCCTCTTAGCTGGTTCCTTGCCTCTGCTTGTCTGGTTATCCACCTCTTAACCTGCCTGCCGGTCCATCTCGTGGACACGAGGCATCGGAATGGAGGAGACCCTCAAACAAGCCCTGTGTCAGTAGGTTCTGTATGGCCTTAGGTTTGAGAAGTTTAGCTTCTCCCCATGCTTCCCAGCAATTCTTTTTCCAGCTGCAAGCTCTCAGCATTCCTACCTCCTCTCCAAAGAAAGCTGCCAATAGTTAGAGCTCTTCCTATTGCAATCATCCCTTTTCTTAAAATCTGTAGAGACACGCATACGTCATGGCAGATATTTATTCTTATACATTGTTCCCTCCAACGAACCAAACTATTGAAACGCTTGCGCAAATGAGCAAGTATTTATTTCCTTTCCTATATAAAATTCTCTGTTATCTTTCTCACTTTTAAGGCAGTTATTTGAGGGTGAGGCCACTGAAGGGTTGTCCTTACATAAAGTCCAAAGATTATTCCCTCTCTCTGAAAACAACAACAAAAAACCACAGAGAGGAGGGAAATAGAGGCATACATTTTTCTCTCCTTATTTATAAATCAGTAGTGGTGCTTCTTGGTGTGTGTGTGTGTGTGTGTGGTGGGTCTGTGTGTCTATGTGTGCATATGTATATATACGTATACATACATACATACATTATATATATATATGTTAAGAATGGATTCTTTTCTTTTTTCTCCCATTCCTGTTGAGCATTTATTGCAAGAGCCAATACCACATATTGGGTGATAGAATCCTGAAGTATTGTGCCAAAGAATTTTCTACACATTCTACTGCTTGTATATACCTTACTATTTATATGATTTTAGTTAGGAATCTAGATGTATTAGAATAAGAAAGCATGATAGTTGTATCTATATAAAGATAGGAGGTTGAGTGTTGTGTATGAGAACAGCAAGAAAACCAGTTTGCCTGAACTGTAGAGTACATGAAGGGAAAGGGAATGTATAATGAGGCTGGAAAGGGAGGTTGAAGCCAGGTCATGAAGGACTTAAAGTAACACACAGAAGAATTTGTATTGTATCCTAGAGGTAATAGGCTGCCCCCGGAGCTTCTTGAGCAGATGAATGACATGATCAGAACTGTTCTTTAGGAATATTACTTTGGGAACTATGTGGAAGGTGAATGGGATAGCTGAGAGAGATAAGCTAGGTGGGTATTGCAATAGTCTAGGTAGTATAAATCAAACTGACAGGGGGAAGAACTGAGAAGTGTCATACCCCCTGTGATGAAGTGAGATCGTTTTCTGTATAGAAAGAAGGTCCAAAAGCCCCACCCTAGGCCTACTGTTTCCTTTGTTAGGACATCTGTCCTAACTGTTGGCAGTTAAACCAGTGGGTTCAGTAACAGGTCCAAAGCCAGAGATGTTGTAGGCCTGGTGAAGCATACCTGAATGAGAAGTGCCCAGGCCCCAGTTATTTGCCTTGTTCCTTTATTGTGACCCCAAGAGTCAGCCAACTGTATCTCCAGGTTCCATTCCAACAAAGTTGGCTTCAGATGTAAGTTTTATAAACTTTGTCCCAGGGCTCTGTTTTATCTTTCTGGTGTGACCACTGACTTAACATGAAATCATTCCTTTAGAAAGCATTTACTACTAAATGATGGGGTAAAACAGTTACATTCCGCCCTCCCACCTCATCCCCAGCCCTGATTCAATGTCACTTTTTGTTCTAGCTCTGGCCTAAGAATTGATTTTTTTCCCTCTCATTTTCTCAAAGTGATAGTTTTATAATGATATATTATTTCAGTTCTCATGTTTTCTTACAGGTCTTAATCTTCAGAAACATAGTGGTGTCTACAAAAACATAATGTATTTGGTTAAGAAATCATTTGTCCATATATATATATATATATATTTCTCTTTTATTTATTTATTTATTTTTGTTTGTTTTTTAGGCAATTGGGGTTAAGTGACTTGTTCAGGGTCACACAACTAGTTAAGTGACAAGTGTTTTGGTCTGAGGCCGAATTTAAACTCAGGTCCTCCTGACTTAGTGCTCTATCCACTGCGCCACCGAGCAGCCCCATTTCTTTATTCTTTCATGATAAATTGAGGCAATCAGGGTTAAGTGACTTGCCCGGGATCACACAGCTAGTAAGTGTCTGAGGCTGGATTTGAACTCAGATCCTCCTGACTCCAGGGCCGGCGCTCTATCCTTTGTGCCACCTAGCTACCCCTGTTCTTATATATTTTCCATGTGAAAACCTAATCTGTCATTTCTCACATCAATTAGTTCTCTAGAAAAATACTAAATTCCATAGTGGACCATGCTTTTAGTTAGGTAAGGAAATGAGTGCCTACAAGGATCCTATTTTCATATAAATATCCTTCTAAAAAATGCAAGGAGAAGAAAAACAAATCAAAAGCAGAATTATTTTTTGTTAGAATGCTTTCCAGAGTTTCCACTGTAAAGTTGATAGCTTTCAAAATGCTAACTCTGACTTTTATAAAACAAATTCATTGCCCAGTTTGTGTTGGTAACAAGGGCTTTTGTTGTTGTTTAGTTGTTTTGGTTGTGAGCCCATTTGGGGTTTTCTTGGCAAAGGTACTGGGGTGGTTTGCCATTTCCTTCTCCAGTTCATATTCCAGATAAGGAAACTGAGGCAAACAGGGTGAAGTGACTTGCCTAGGGTCACACAGCTAGTAAGTGTGTGAGGCCAGAATTAAACTCGAGTCTTCCTGGCTCCAGGCCTGGCACTCTATTCACTGCAGCGCCACCTAGCTACCCCTGGTAACAAGGGCAGCCTGACATAATGGATAGAGAGGCATCTTGAAGGTCAGGAAGACATGGGTTCTAATTCTTACCCTGACATTTACAACCTGTGTGACCATGAGCAAGGCACTTAACCTCTAGATGCCCTGGGCAATGCTAAGACTGTAAATTCTTAAACTTCTGCGCAGTGGAGGAAATTTCCACAGTGGGAGATCCTCATACAGCTGAAATCATAAGACTGGACTAATAAAAACAGCAATAAATATAATTCAAATATAGCTGATCATAATTTTATATACAGGCCCAATTTAATATACTGCTTTCCTTGATTTTAATTTTTCTCTAGTAATTTCATAGGCAGTTACATTAAGGAGGATTACTGGGATTTTTTTTCCTGTTTCTTTCTTTCACTAAAGTCCTACTATATAGGATCCAGGGCTGGAAGGGACCTCAGAGGACCTTTAATCTAACACCTTCCTTTTATAGAGGAGGAAATTGAGGCCCAGGGAAGGGACTTGCTGAAGGGCACAGAATAAGTGGAAGAACCAGAATTTGAATTTGGGTCCTCTGATTCCAAATTGATCTTTTCAGTGTCGTGTATAATAGAAGTGGCCCCAGGTTCTTGAAGTCTGTGCCAGTGGAGTGTAATCTTTGCCAGGTCCTGCCGTGCCGGAAGGACTTCAGCTCCTGGTTTGAGCTAAGGTTAGAGAGACTCATCAGCCCAGGACTGGCTATTGGTTAACAAGCATTCAGTAAGCACCTAACACCTGCCAGGCACTAGGCTAAGTGCTGGGGTGATAACATTAGGTGATAAAGTCACAGCAACTTATAAGGACTGGCTACTTAGGTGGCATTCGTATCAGTGGAAGGGCTCACCCACCCTAATGATGTGAGTGGAGAGAAGGGGATGTAGGCAAGAGATATCATGAAGGAAATTAGCATCATAGATTTAGATATGGAAGATACCTTTCAAGGCCAACTGGTCCAACTTCCTCATTTTACAGTTGAGGAAACTGAGGCCCAGAGAGATTAAGTGACTTGTCTGTGGTCTCACAGATAGTAAGTAGAGGAGACAGGACTCAAACCCAGGTCCTCTGACCCCAGATCTGGTACCATGATGTGTCCAATTCAACACATACTCTAAGATATTAGGTAACTAATAAGTATGGCCCTAATGCCTCAGGCCATACAGCACAGGTCTACTCTGAGGAAATTCACTGGAGCAAATGTGTGTAATGCTTTCAATTAAATGATATAATGAGGTAATACAGAACAAATAAGACATCCATTGGCATGGTGGAAAGAGCATTGACTCTGGAGCCAGAAGAGCCAGGCTCAAATCCTGCCACTTACTACCTGTGTGACCTTTAATAAGGCATTTACCTTCCCAGGCCAAAGGTTCCCCAAGTGTAAAATGATGGCATTGGATCAATTGTCTCTGAGAGCCTTCTAGCTCTAGACCCAGGATCCTTTGTGTGACCTGGGGCAAGTCACTTCCTCTCCTGGGGCCTTAGTTTCCTTATCTGGAAAATGAGGGGGTTGGAGTAGGTACTAGCTTCTAAGGATCCTTCCACTTTCAACTTTGTGATCTTATGAAAATGACTACTGCTTACTACCGAAAACCACCTGGTTAGACAGATGGAGAACAGTAGAATTTAGAGTTGGGAACTTTAGAAATCACCGAGTACAACCTCCCTGCCATCGGGATCTCTTCTGCAGCACTTAAGGCACAAGCAGATGGCTTGTGTGGGAAATGGAGGTCCCTGATTTAGGAGATGCCCTATTCCATTGGTAAGCTCTGTCAATTTTACCACCCTTCTCGCCACTCACTCGGCTACCACCCTAGCTCAGGCCCTTATCACCTCTTCCCTGGGTAGAATTTCTTCTTTCACCAAGCCTTTAATTGGTTTTGGTTGCCATTGGGATCTGCATATTTTACTATAGTGTCATTATTTACTTCTAGTTTTATTGTACTATGAGCCATATATGTAGCCATATGATTTATATGAAAATAGGATCCTTGTAGGCACTCATTTCCTTACCTAACTAAAAGCATGGTCCACTATGGAATTTAGTATTTTTCTAGAGAACTAATTGATGTCAGAAATGATAGATTAGGTTTCCACATGGAAAATATATAAGCGCTTCCACATTGGAGGGGTTAGGGGTGTGGCACCCCCTGCAATCTGGAAAATCTGAGTAAAAATTTTTGGCCCTCCCTTTGTACTAGAGAAGAAGTTTTCCAGCTTTGCAAATTTCCTTCTCTTTTTTCTTGCTATTATACAATACTTAACATATATTTTATGCATTTCTGAGTTTCTAAACTTTTTCTGTGTCATCTGCGGCTTCTGCAAAACTCCAAAAAAATTCCCATTTAATTTCTTATGCTAATCCATGATATATTGAAACCACAATGAGGAAAGTCAAGATATGGAAGGGCTAACTGTATGAATAATTTTTGTTTTCCTAAAGCACAGAATCATTAGATTTCAGTGTTGGAAGGGCAAGGGGCCATGGCCATCTAGGTAAACACATAGTGGAACACAAATCCCCTCTTCCTTTTATGTATCCTCTTCCCCCGTTAGAATGTAAGTTCTTTGAAGACAGGGGCTGTCATTTTTTTCCTACTTGTATTTGTATGTCCAGCACTTAGCACAGTGCCTGGCACATAGAAGGTACATGCTTAAAACGTGCCTGTTGACTGACTGATTCTACAGCATACTGTACAAGTGATTACCCAGTCTTTGCTTTAAGACTTTTAGTGAGGGGGAATCCACTTGCAAGGCAGCCCTTTCTACTTGGAGTGGTTCTGATTGTCAGGAAGCCTAGGTTTGCCCCTCAATGGCTGAATGGAATGTATCTCCAGTGGACAGAAGCCTGGATTTGGAGCCAGGGGAGTCTGAAGTCTTCACAGATGCTTCCCAGTGTGCCCTGAGCCAAGTGGATTCACTTAACCCTCAGGCCTCAGACCTTGGCCTTCACTTTCCCCTTAGGTCCTTTCTTTCCTCACTTTTGCCTAAAGTCCTTTCCAGCTCTAAAGCTGATTGTCAGGTTAATCCTTCTTCTGCATGACTTCCCTTCAAATATTTGGTGAGAGCTGCCATGTCCTGAATCTTTTTTTTTTCCTGGGCTAACATTTCCAGTTTTTCTAATCAATGCTTATAAAACTCCCCAGCTTTACTGTAACCTTCTTGGGATATGGCACCCAGAGCTGAACCCCAAACTCCATTTGTGGCCTGACTAGGGTACAGGACTGCAGTACCATCTTATTCTTGGGTACTCTCTAATACCTTCGGGAGCTTAGATCTGATTTGCATGTTTCCTCCAGCAATGTATGGGGAAGGGAAGGGAATAAGCATTTATGTGGCACCTATTATGTGCCCTGCACTGTGCTAAGGCTTTACAAATATTACCTCATTTGATTCTCACTACAACCCTGGAAGATGAGTGCTATTATGACCCCCATTTTACAAGTGAGGAAACTGAGGCAGACAGAATTTAAGTGACTTACCCAAGGTCACACAGCTAGTAAGTGTCTGAGGCTGGAATTGAACTCAGACCTTCTCAACCTATCTGCCTCAATGTGATGTACATCACAATCCTTCCATGCCTACTCAGCCCTGGTATTTCTTGCCTATGACACCACAAGGGGTCCCTCTACTGTGATAGAGGTCCTCCTTCCTTTCTTTTGATACCACAAAGATCCCAATGGGACACTCAGACTGTCATCCCATGTGACCAGCCTATCTTCTTTTCAGCATACATTTGCCCAATGAGATCACTTAGTTCTCTTCTTTGAAGTTCCTCATTTGTTATGTGTTATATCCTGCTCATATCCACTACATGCCCCTGTATTACCTTCTGTGTGACTCATTTGCAGTTTTTTTCTTTTTTTGAATTTAATTTTATTTTCAGTTCCAAATCCTCTCCTCTCACCCATTAAGAAAGTAAGAAGTTTTTAATTCATTTTTTTTTTAGTGAGGCAATTGGGGTTAAGTGACTTGCCCAAGGTCCCACAGCTAGTACATGTCAAGTGTTTGGTCTGAGGCCGAATTTGAACTCAGGTCCTCCTGACTTCAGGGCCAGTGCTCTATCCACTGCACCACCTAGCTGCCCCGAAATTTTTAATTCTTCATAGACTGTTGTGCTGCATGTCTTGTAGCCACACAACAAAAGTGTTAGAATATTGGTATTAAAAAGATAGACCCTTGTTTCTGGGAGAAGTTTGAGGTCATTAAAGGAGCTTTGCAATTTCCTGAAGGCAATCCAACCCATTCTCTTCCCTCTGTTTTGATTCTGGGCCCAGCTTGTTCATGTGGACTCTCACTCCCATATAGACTCTCACACAGATGGACAGACTAAGTTTTCCATCCAATTGCATGTCATAATCTGGGCAATAGACATTTTGTATCCACTTGGTCTTTCCTGTGTGGATGGTCAGGCCAAACTCCCTTGAGTGATTATGGCTCATTTCCAGGAAAGTCTGCAATATTCTGAGGATTGATGTGACCAGCATGATGCCATCTGCAAACAGTAGCATCTGGAAGACCTCAGTAGCCACAAAGGAAAACCCTTTCAACTTGGATGCTTCTGCCTGTTTTACATATTACCTGTTTGTGATCATAGGATCATTGAACAAGATTATCAGTATTATATCTTTTGAGGAATCTCAAATTACTTTGTTAGAAGAGAGCCTTTCGTAGAAAATTGGGAAAGAATTTTTACAACCAGTGTCTCTGATAAGGGCCTCATTTCTAAAATATATAGAGAATTAAGTCAAATCTGTAAGAATACAAGTCATTCCCCAATTGATAAATGGTCAAAGGATATGAACAGGCAGTTCTCAGATGAAGAAATTAAAGCCATCTATAGTCATATGAAAAAATGCTCTAAATCACTATTGATTAGAGAAATGCAAATCAAAAAGACTCTGTGGTACCACATCACACCTATCAGATTGGCCAACATGACAAAACAGGAAAATGATAAATGTTAGAGAAGATGTGGGTAAATTGGAATGCTAATGCATTGTTGGTGGAGTTGTAAAATGATCCAGTCATTTTGGAGAGCAATTTGGGACTGTGTCCAAAGGGCTATAAAAATGTGCATACCCTTTGACCCAGCAATAGCACTTCTAGGACTATATCCCAAAGAGATCATGCAAATGAGAAAAGGACCCACATGTACAAAAATGTTCATAGCAGCTCTTTTTGTGGTGGCAGAGAATTGGAAATTGAGAGGATGCCCATCAATTGGGGAATGGCTGAGCAAGTTGTGGTATATGAATGTGATGGAATACTATTGTGCTATAAGAAATGATGAACAGGCTGACTTCAGAAAAACCTGGAAAGACTTGTATGGTCTGATGCTGAGTAAAGTAAGCAGAACCAGGAGAATGATGTACACAATAACAGCCATGTTGTGTGATGACTAATATTTATAAACTTAACCCTTCCCAGCAATACAAGGATCTAAGACATCTCCAAAGGTCTCGTGATGGAAAATGCTATCCACATCCAAAGAAAGAACTATGGAAGATGAATTGCTATTTTTTTCTCTTCTCTTGAGTTTTGTTTCCTCTTTCTGATGGTTCCTCCTATTGGTTCTAATTTTTACTTACAATATCACTAATGTGAAAATATGTTTAATAGGAATGTATATGTATAGCCTATATCAGATTGTGTGCCGTCTTGGGGAGGGTGGTGGGGTGGAAGGGGGAGAAAATTTTAAACTCAAAAGCATATGAAAGTGATTGTTGATAAATCAAAATAAATTAATAAAAAAAATTTTAAAAAAAAGAAAATGCTATCCACATCCAGATAAAGAACTGATAGATTCTGAATGCGGATCAATACATATTTTTTTCCCATTTAAAAAAAAAAGAAGAGAGCCTTCCAAGGGCGGCTTCTTTCTCTATCAATTCAAATAATCAGTAAATAAATATAGTAGGACCTTATATTCTCTACATCAGGCATAGGTGACTCAGCTTCCTGTTTCTGTATGGCCCATGAGCTAAGACTAGTTTTTACATTTTAAAATAAAGTTTTATTGTATTTAAAAATATCAGAACCATTCTTAGCTTGAGAGCCGACTCCTCCTCTCCATCTTTTAGCCAGTGGCTTAATGGCAAAGGTATCTCCTGTGGAATATTGTTTGTGAAAGCATGCCTATTTGTTATCCCTCATCCAGGATGCCCTCAGTGCATGTGTAGATGATTCTTATAGAAGTCTTATAAAGATAGAAAAGTAGGCACATGTCCTGGTAATTGTTAATGTTCTCTCAGTTGCCTTTTTTGTAATTTGTAAAGTCTGAGATTTTCCCCATACCTTTGTTGTCTTTCCTTCCTTCAGGGACCTTGTAAATTTATCCTTCAATGGCCTCACGATTACATTGCCTCTATCACAGATCTTCTCTGTACACTTCTGGTCTACTCTGTGTTTCCTATTTTCATTCTCTTTAGTACCCTTTAGTACCTATGAACATTGGCACATCTGGAGGCTGTGGCGATATAGTCCAAATGTGATGGTCACTGTTCTTGAAGGTGAAAATAGTAATGAAAAGCTTTGCAAATAGTTTTCGTGTTTCTTCTGTTTCTTGTCGTCCTTTCATTTTCATCCTTAAATGGCCTTGGGATGACTTTGCTTAGTTGGGGCTCTTGCCAAGCTTTCTTTAAGTTGGTTTGCCCTCCATTACTTCTTTATGAGCTTGATGAGGCTATACTACCCATAATCTTTCATCATCCTTCTTTGTGAGACTTTACAGACAAGTTATATTCTAAATTGGCATTGCCTTTGGCTACCATCTCTTGTCTTGGCAAGTAAGCCAAGTGTTTTTCAACTAAGGTTCTTCTTAGATTCTTTTGGGCTCTTTGTTAGAGCAATTAATTTTATATTGGTTAAACTTCTATATAAAATTAAAATTGGTGGCTCTTATTTCTACTGTCCGTTGCTAGTTTTCATTGCCAATAGTTTGTTTAAATATGCCAGGATTGAGTTGTTTCAGTTGCATGTCATGTCTTTTTTTTTTATCGTTATTCTTTCTTCTTGCTTTATGCTAATGCTGATCTTTGCTCTAATAATTTTGTTGTTTAGCTGTACAAGGATTGATTCACGAATGATACTATATCAATAACAGTCTTTTCTGGTATGTTAAAATACAGACAATTCTAGTATAACACAATAATTAGCATGTGCTCCCCAAAACCCCTGTACTGTGCAAAAACCCCACAGTAAAAACCATGAAGCTCATGAGAAAAATGGGGTTAGATGTGCCGATATCCATAGGTGCTAAACAATATTAAAGAGAACAAAGATAGGAGAAGCAATCAGATTGGACTGAGTGTGCAAATAGGAGATCTGTGCTGGGGGCAACATAATTATGTAGGGCGCGGTGCTCAAAAACTTTGTCAGTGACATATTAAAAAAAAAAGATAGGAACCCAATAAAAATGGTAGCACAACTTTATACATGCTAAATGTTTAAGAAATACATAAATACTGCAACAAATAGTGGCCACACCCATGGCCTTGGGCTGCTGCTCCCCCTGCACCCTGTTCTCATAGGGCAGCTTGCAAAGTCTCAGGCAAATCTGGCAACCTGCAGCTCTGGGCCTCATTGGGTGGAGGGGAGACCATGCTGAAAGGGGTGAGGATGGCATAGAGTCATAGACCAGGGCTTCCTAAACCTTTTCCACTCGTGACCCCTTTTCACCCAAGAAATTTTTATGTGACTCTAGGCATATAGATATATAAAATAGGTATACAAATCAAACATTTATTGATAATAAATCATAAATTTATTTTAAAACAATTCTTTGGTATACATATAATTTTACCATTTATTAAAGAAGAAAGTAGATTTGCATGTAAATTAGATAGATATGCTTGTTTATTTTTACATAAAGAATTAAATCTTGGCAGAATGTTTGATACTGCAGGACATAGAGCATCTTCAATGTTTTTTGAAGTTCAATATTTTGATTTTATAATTGTCAATGCTGAGAATGCCACTTCTCATAAATACATAGTACAAAATGGCAGAAGTATGTTTAGGGCCATTTCAGAAATTGTTGGAAATTCTGTCCTAATCCCAAGCCAAACTTAATTTAATGATTTTTTTTTTTTTTTAGGAAACTCAAGTTTTAAACCTGTGTCACTTGATAACTCAGCAAATTCTTCTTGAACTTTTGATGGTAGCTGATTGACGTTTTTTATTTCAATTGAGTATGGTTTATGAAACTTAGTTTTTTAGAATCAAAATTTTAAGGGAAGTATTTCTGAAACTGTCTCCAGGCACTTCAGATTATGTGGGACAGTGATGACCCTTACCCAAATTAATTCAGAGGCTTCTCCAGGTAGAAAGTAGAAAGGATTTTATTTCAATCTCGAGAAAGGGTGACTCACACCAAAGGCAGTGCAATGCAAGACTGGGGGGTGGGGGTGGGTGGGTGTGTGTGGTGTCAGCCAAGCAAGCATTTTTATAAGTTCTAACCACAACCCCTCCCTAGCCTCTACCTCTCATCCCATTGGCTGGGCTTCAGAGGGCACAATCTAAATGCAACAAAACTACCCCAACAACAGCAGTGGAAATTACAGAATCGTTACATTGTTTGCACCTGCCTCTCCCTCCTTCAAGTATCCCCTTGGTACATCCTGTTTGTTCATTTCAGTTCCTGGAACAATTTGCTTTATACTTGTCTTTGCAACAATTTGAGCATATTTATCCGGGCTATTTACGAGCATCCTGACCTGGATACACATATATTATTATTACTAAGGGTCTTGACCTTATTTTACTTATTTAAGTTTAGATTTTATGAGAGGTCTTCACCAATCTCACTCAAGATGAATAATTATAATTCTTACAATTAAAACTTTGGGAAAGTTATTTTCAATTATAAAATCATCTGTAGCTGTAAATATTTCTAAAGAACCATTTTCTACCCTATTCTTCCATATGTTAACTTTTTTAGTAAAACATTCAATTTTATCTTTTAACATAAATGTTACAAGTTCCTTGAAGTGACATGTTTAAATCATTGAGTTTTTCGAAAATATCTGGCAAATAGCAGTTTTGAAAGCTATAAGTCATTATGAAAAAAATGAACAAAATAGGATTTCTGCTCAGTCAAAAATATAACAGCTTCATCTTTCAATTTCAATAATCTGTTTAAACTTCGCCCTTTGAGAGCCACCTTACCTCTGCATGTGGTAATAAGCTTTTGTCATCAGAGATCATGTCTTTCCAAGGGTTTGAAAACAAATGACTGTTAAAGGCATGGCTTTTAATAAGGTTAATGATTTTGTTAGCATTTCTAAGCACAACATCTAACTGGTGATTTTTTTTTCTTGGCTGTGAGTGCCTTCCAATGGATCATGCAGTGAGTAAAGTGATACATTCATTGCCACCAGTTTTAACTTTTGCTACAAATCCAACATTCTCACCCATCATTGCACCAGCACCGTCTGTACAGATTCCAATGAAATTTTTTCCACTGTAAACCTTCATCTGTGAAAAATTCATCAACTTTAAGATATGTATCTTCCCCTCTTGTGTGCCCTTCCAAATGGTGACAAAACAGTAATTCCTTATGTATGCTTCCTTCATAAACATATGTTACATAAAGTAACAACTGTGCCATGTTAGAAGTATCAGTTGTTTCATCTAACTGAATTGCAAACATTGAGCTGCCCTTAAGCCTGGTAATAAGTTGCTGGAATTGGTCATTGCTAATTTCAGAAATTCTTTTGGAAAAGTATCATTTGATAAAGGAATTTTACAAATTTCAGCCCCATACTTTTTCCTATGAACTAGTTCTGGCATTTTAATAGCAGCAGGTAACACGAGATCTTCTATCGTGTAGGGCTTTTTAGTTTTTGCAGTTAAATAAGAAGTTTCATCAGATGCAAGTAAATACTTTTCATTGACAGTAACAAATTTCTTAAAACATTGTTTTTTCTTTATTTGAAGATTTTAAAAGTCATTCAAAATATTCCTTTGGTTTATTGCTGTACACCACATGCTTAGTATTAAGATGTCGTTTTAGTTTGGCTGGTTTCATGCTCTCTGCAGCCAAAACTTCGTTCCAAATTAAGTGAAGAGGTTTTTCCACACCATCATCATGAATCCATATTGCAAAAATTATTTGACAGATTTTCTTTTTCTTGTCAATGTAGGTGTACTACAACCTGGTAGCAAAGACTCTGCTTCATTGTCATTAGTATTTTTACCTCTTCTGTCTAAATTTAGCCACTTATCCATAACCAAAAAAAATTTTGTCCTAAAATAGAAACAAATATTACTAATAATTTCTCAAGTAAATACTAGTTTTAGTTTATGAAATTACATTTGTGCTTAATTTAGGAAATAGATGTTCACACTTACATACACATACGGTGGTGATGGTGGAGAAATATTATTAAAGGGCTTTTGTCTTTACTTGCTGCAATTAATTTTTCTTTAATTTTACTTGCTGCACTTATGTTTCTGTAAAAGAAGGAGATAACAGTAATTTTAAAAATCAAAACATTCTAACACAATACAATCCAAAGATATACTAATTTGATACTTACATGCTGAGAAATGATGGTAGGAAAATATTAAAAGTCTTTATTTTCCATAATTAAACCATTATGTTTCTGTAAGAGCAGAAAAATTTGTATGTACAGTAAAAACACTGCAATTCATAACATATAATAGTCTTGAATCTGAGCCGAGGTGTTTCTTGCAGTGTTTGTAGGCGTTGTATAGCATGATGTTATGCGCAGTGCGCAGTGTGCATGTTGTGTGTTCAGAACCAAGGCTGCAATGAAGTCGCAAGATGCAACATGGGCAAGTGCTGCCAGAAACACCTTGTATTCATTATGTGTTTGATTTTTAATTAATTTTTTGTCATTGTACATTCAGAAACCTTCTACTATTGCCAGAGTTTTCGTGACCACCACATTGTCATTGTACATTCAGAAACCTTCTACTGTTGCCAGAGTTTTCGTGACCACCACATTCAGTTATGTGACCCCATATGGGATCACGACCCACAGTTTAAGAAGCGATGGCATAGACCAGCCCTTCTCCGCCAGCAGTTCCTAAGTGAACCAGAAGATATACAATACATATGATACTTTACCTTGACAAAGACCAGAAGTTTGCTTATGGAAGTGGGTGTCAGAAGGGTTGTGGCTTGTGAGTTATTGTGAAGTGGGACAATTTTCTGCATTCAAGCTTTTTCTTGTGGAAGAAATCACGTAAAAGCAAACTCAAAATTTGCATTTTCGAAATTTGTGTTGTGGCAGAACTGCCTTTGTGTGATGTTATGTGGTGCTGTTGGTGTCCAGCATCTGCCAGTCCTTTTCTCAAAGAAAGTATTCATGATATAAAGGCATGAGCCTTCTGTATAGCCTACAAGTCTTTGACCTCCCTCATTACTTCTTCCGGACCCTTGGTTTTTGATATTTTTCTCACCATCCTCACTTGTTGCAATGAAGTCATCAAGTATCAAAGAGTAGATTGATTTAATTTCAAGGGTCTTATTGAGCTCTTCCTGGAATTACTCTACCTCTTCATACTCTGTACCCAGTGTGGATACATAAGATGCATTCATTTCCATGATGGCTTTTTTTCAAATCCTTATCACAATTATTGCAATGCAAACTAGCCAAACATCCCATAAAAAGGTGCTCCTCGTTACCTTTAGGCCTGCAACAAAACCAATTTCTCCTTCCTTTGTTCCTTTGCACAAAACCTGGCCTCTATTTAGCTTCCACTGTCTTCTTTCTAATGGTTTTGCTTATGGAAAGAATGTCAAGATTGACATGATTTGTTTTCCTCCGGTAGCCCATCTGCTTGGTCATTGGACCAAAATCTTACATTTGGAGTACCAAAATCCAGGTTAAAATTTGTAGATGGTCTAAAAACTATGTAATTCTTAATAATCTTCACCCCCTTTTCTGCAGCTGTCAATACAGAAACAGAAGGGGAGGGTCATTTTTACATTTTAAAAAAATTTCCTCAGTTGTTGTGGTCAAAGAATTGATCTAGCCTACTTGTCATTGATGAGACTCTCTCTATACTGAGCTAGGCTGGGTCTTGGAAATCAACATTGGGCTGTTCGGTTCTTGAAGGCTTTCCAGTGTAGGCCCTGGAAGCTCTGCTTCTCTTGATGCAATATAAGGTGACATTGGTGTTCTTGGCTGCCTGATCACCCTGTTGACTCATCTTGGGATTTAAGTTCATTAAAACCTTAAGATTGTTTTCAGATGCACAACTATCTAGTTGTACCTCCTCTGTGTTTTTGCTTGTGAGGTTGACTTTTTTGAAGCCAAGTATAAGATCTGTCATTTAGCCCAGTTACATTTCATGTTATTTGATCTGCGCCCATTCTTCTAGCTTATCAAAATCTTTGGGAAACTGTCTGGATCTACACTGTGTGGGACAGTGACGACCCTTACCCAAATTAATTCAAAGGCTTCTCCAGGTAGAAGGTAGAAAGGATTTTATTCCAATCTCCTGAGAAAGGGCGACTCGCACCAAAAGGTAGTTCTGATACAAGACCATGGGTGGTGTTGGCCAAGCAAGCATTTTTATAGGTTCTAACCGCATCCCCTCCCTAGCCCCTACCTCTTATCCCATTGGCTGGGCTTCGGAGGGCACAATCTAAACGCAGCAAAACTACCCCAGCAACAGCAGTGGAAATTACAGAATCGTTACATTGTTTTCACCTGCCTTCCCCTCCTTCAAGTATCCTCTTGGTACATCCTGTTTGTTCATTTCAGTTCCTGCAACAATTTGCGGTTATACTTGTCTTTGCAACAATTTGAACATATTTATCCAGGCTATTTACAGGCTTCCTGACCTGGATACACATATATTATTATTAGGGGTCTTTACCTTATTTTACCCATTTAAGTTTAGATTTTATGAGAGGTCTTCACCAATCTCACTCAACACCTTGTACCTCTAGTGCGGATTGTTTTTCATATGGGCTAAAGCGAGTACCTTATGCTCTAAGTATGAGTCACCAATGGAGATTTGTGTTTTTCTTATCCTTGCTACATAGACTGTGTCCCAAAATGTGTACTTTCAGTTGATTCTGACAAATTGACCTATCATTGTTCTGTGATCTAGCATGTGGTGGATTTTGGTGCATATTCCATGTGTATTTGGGAGGAATAAAGTACATTCTTTGCTTTCCCCATTCATTTTTGTCTGCTAGATGAATTCAGCATTGTGCCTTCATTCTTGTGTATCTTTTTGTTGAAATTATATTCAGATAGGAGTATTCAAATCTCCTACTATTATTAATTTTCTGTCTCTTTCTTATATGACTTTGAACTCTTCCTTTATAAATTTCACTGTTTCATTATTTGGGGAACAAATATTTTAAAATGATTGTGTTCTCCTTTTGAATACTACCTTTTAAGCACAATTTCCTTATTTGTGCCTGTTAATACTTTCTGGTTTGAATTCCATTTTCACTGTCTGAACTACTACATTGCTGTTCTTTGGCCAACTTCATGCCACATCACGGGGCAGGTACCTTTCCGCTTCTCTCTTCTTCCCTCTCAATTTCTAGCCCTGAAACCAGTAATCAAATCAACACTACCATTTCTTGAAAGGACACATCAATCATTTGCCCTTTGGCTTCACTAAACACCTATGTGACTTCTCAATTTAGAACACCCCTCCCTGGGGAGTCTCCCCCCTCCCCACCTCCAGCTTGTTTTTCTCTGTCATTCACTTAAAGGTAAGAACTGTCTCACTTTTTGTATTTGTGTCCCCAGTATGTAACACAATGTCTGGCACCTAGTAAATTATTTATTTATTTATTTATTCATTCATTTCATTCATTCTGATCTCCTCAAATACTACTCTTGCTTTTCTTGAGGAAGTTTTATGCATTTTGGTCCCCAAGGGTGGGGAACCTGTGGCCTCTAGGCTGCACATGGCCTTCTAGGTCCTTGTGTTGTGGCCTTTTGACCGAGTCCAAGTTTCACAGAACAAATCCTTTTATTAAGGAGATTTGCTCTGTGAAATTTGGATACAGTCAAAGGGCTGTGCGTGAGGACCTAGAGGGCCACATGTGACCTCGAGACCACAGGCTCCCCATCGTTGGCTCTAGTGTCTAGAGCACTGGCCCTGGAATCAGAAAGACTTATCTTCCTGAGTTCAGATCCAGCCTCAGACACTTCCTAGCTTTGTGACCCTCGCCAAGTCACTTCACCCTGTTTGCCCCAGTTTCCTCATCTGGAAAATGAGCTGGAGAAGAAATGGCAAACCAGTATCTTTGCCAAGAAAACCCCAAATGGGGTCACAAAGAAGTGGACCCAGTGGAAACAGCACAATAACAACTAGTCTCTCGGTTGAAATCTGTGTCAATGTTTTCTGTGTTGAATGAGGATTGGGTAAGGGAACTGGGGATGATGGCCAAAAAACATGAAGAGTTAGAGGGAAAAGACAGATAACTGTCTTCAAGCATTTGGAGGACTAGCATACAGAAGAGGAATTTAACTTTGTTCTGCTTGACCCAAGTGGGCAGAACTGGGAACAACAGATAGACATTACAGAGAGATGGATGGAAGGAGATGTTGAGGTCTAGGGGTGATGGGAACCCAAAATTCAAGGGCAAATGACACAGGTCCTGCCTCAAATTCGACTCAAGCCTTCTTTCAGTCAGAGACAAGGTTTATTAAAGCATCGATTGAGGTAAGAAAGATTTTAAGAATCCTCACATTTGTTTTTTGTTTTTTTTAATAATTATTTATTTTTAGCTTTCAACATTTGCTTCCATAAGATTTTGAGTTTTAAATTTACTCCCTCACACTCTCCTCCCTCCTCCCCAAGACAGTGTAATCTGATTTAGGCTCTACTTATACATTCATATTAAACATATTTTCATATTAGTCATGATGTAAAGAAGAATTAGAACTAATGGGAGGAATCACGAGAAAGAAGAAACAAAACAAAACGACAGAAGGAGAGGAGAGCAAATTGTATGCTTCCATTTGCATTTAGACTCCAAAATTTTTTTTCTGGATGTGGATAGCATTTTCCATCGTGAGTCTTTTGGAGTTGTCTTAAATCCTTACATTGCTGAGATGAGGTAAGTCTATAGAAGTTAGGAAATTAGTCATCACACAACATGGCTGTTACTGTGTACAATGTTCTCCTGGCTATAAATCTTTCCAGGTTTTTCTGAAGTCCACCTGCTCATCATTTCTTATAGCACAATAGTATTTCATTACATTCATATATCACAACTTGTTTAGCCATTCCCCAACTGATGGGCATCCTCTCAATTTCCAATTCTTGGCCACCACAAAAAGAGCTACTATGAATATTTTTGTACATGTGGGTCCTTTTCCCATTTTTATGATCTCTTTGGGATATAGCCCTAGAAGTGCTATTGCTGGGTCAAAGGGTATGCACATTTTTATAGCCCCTTGGGCATCGTTCCAAATTGCTCTCCAGAATGGTTGGATCAGTTTACAACTTCACCAACGATGTATTAGTGTTCCAATTTTCCCACATCTTTCATTTTCCTGTTTTGTCATGTTAGCCAATCTGATAGGTGTGATGTGGTGAATCCTCGAATTTGTGATGCTTATATTGACAACCAGGCCAGACTCTTAAAGAATCTGAGCACCTTTATGGAGGCAAGATGGACCTTTTATGCAGCCAGACTGTGGGAAGATTTGGATGGGAGTGGACAGTAGGCTGGGGTGACTCTGGGAGGTAACAGAGAGGAGGTCTAGTTGGAATGAAGGAGTGGTGATCTAGGGTGGGACCAGGAGCAAACAATGACAGCAACAGTGAAAGGACAGTTGAAAAGATTAACTGGGAAGGGCTGGGTGCCCCAGGCAAATGCCAGGGATCTGGGCCAAGTGGAAAAGTCCAGGGCCTTTTAGGGGGTCTATCATTAGTGCCCCATCATTCCCCCCTCAAACAAATGAGACCCAAACTCTTTTGGGGTAAAGGTGAAGGTCTTGGCTAATGAAACTGCTTCCTGGCATAGAGCTTACCCTACTTTGAGGGGATCCCAAAGAGGAGGCTGACTAGAACTGAGCACTGGCTGCATCCAGGGGATGATGGGGGGACATTGGCTGGTACCCATTGTTTGCTGCCAACTGTAGGTGAATGGTCTGTAGTCTGGAAGACACAAATCTGACAAGCCTGAGGGCCCAAATATAGGCAGAAGTAAAAGTGCAAGAGCCCCATTAAAATCATTTACACTTGACCTGCAGGATTATCTGACTTTGTTACTTTCTCAAAAGTTTAAGTAACACTTTTGCAGGTAGAAGTTTTCTACCCTTGGCCAGAGACTGACTTTTACTCCAATTATAACAGAAGACTTGGGAGGATACCTTAAGTAATGATTAGGTCAAATAGATTACCTCCCTCTAAGAAAATTGATTGCACTGAAATTCTCTTCCCCAAACCAAACTAAAGATGTTTCTGATTTAATTTCAATAATTTGGGGTATGAAATGACTACACATTCAGGTCAAAATATCAAGATCTCACACACTTGCATTGTGCTTATATCTTTTACTGACCACTTGCCCTGATTATAGAGATTTGCTATAAAAGGATAAAGCAGGGACAAGATTTAAACCAAGTGTGTGGGACAAAGACCCCCACCCAAATTTGAATCAGAGTCTTGACAAGAATTTGTAAAAAAGAAAGTTGCTTTATTGGCTTTCTCGAGAAAGGACACCCCAGTGTCGCCTAAATTGGTGTCAACAAGGGAGTGCAAGAGTGCTTTGTTTAAAATAGGTTTATATAGATCCTAGTGCAATAGCCTACCTTAACCCCCTCCCGCTGGCCCATTGGCTGAGCCTCAGGGGTACAATCTATTCGAGTAAATTTTCCCCAGCAATGAAGAGAACAAAGGAGTACAGAAATCGCAGCAGGTTCCCCTTTTCGGGGCCTCATGGCTTCAACAGTCTTCTACTCAAGGTCATGTAGCTAGAGGATGAGGTAAACAGGATACACTGTAGTTCAGGAATTTCTGCTTACACAACTAAAGAAGAGGAGGAGGATCATGTCCTGAGGGGTCTTCACTGATACTGGTACGCACGTACCACTCACAAGGATGACGGGATTTTCCAACCATGCAGTATCAATTCCACCTCATAGCCAGACTCAGGAATAGCCAGGTGGGTAACATTCGTTTTCAAAGGAACATAATGGGGAAACTGGGCCAGGAGGATCCCATCTTAGATTGAAGCTAAAATTGTCCTCTCAGCTTTTCCTGATGCTGACCTCCCACCTGTATCACCATTCTCTCTGAGTAGCTTGTGGCTTTTCTCTCAGATGGTGGATTATTGACTATTGGTTATGGATGGATTATTATGATCCACCAGAAGACTCAAAATCAGTTATGGTCCCATGAGTTTTTACCTCAAATAGCAAGTTTCACTAATCACAGCTTAGGGAAAATTTTTCCAGGATTTACATCTCAAATTTAAATTTGTCCTGGTGTAAAAGCCAATTGTTAGAGATAATTTCTACATACTTGCAAATTCTCAGCAAACCAAGGACATTGTTTAAAAGTTGCTTGGCGTAACTGATACAAAAGTTTACCAATTTGAAACTTGAAACAAACCCATTACCAATCAGGTGACTTCAGTACTCTTGAATGCATTTCCAAATTACTTTACACAGAGAATGGGCATCTCATCATTAACATGTTAAAACTACAACTTTAAAAGAATGGGCTTACCCAAGTTCAGAGACTGACTGGCTTTTTACCTGGTACTGTCTTGATGAGATCACTTTCTTCTCTCCCCACAGTTGCTGGGGGTGGGGTGGGGTGGTGAGCAGGATGTGACAAACCTGGGTGATACTTCCAGGCTTTCTGGGTTGCTTTGGAGCCCAAGGCCATTGCCAGTGGGGCCCACAGTGTAGCTGCTCTCCCTGCCCCCTCCCTCCTTTGACCAGGTGGAGGAGGGTGAATTTGTAGGGGAGGGGGAAAGGTGAAACTCTCTTTTCCTAGTCTGATCTGGGATGAGAAGGGTTAACAGAAAAACCCAGGGCTGTTTGCAGTCCCTGCACCAAGATACCCTCTTTACTCAAGGGAAAGGAGTGGGGGAAGGGTATGATGGAAGGGAATGACCAGGCTAGTAAGGAGGTATTTCAAAACTTCTTGATGATCAGTCACAATACCTCCAGAATCTGCTAAGATGTTTTTAGTTGTTCTAACTGTGTGGGACAGTGACGACCCTTACCCAAATTAATTCAGAGGCTTCTCCAGATAGAAAGTAGAAAGGATTTTATTCCAATCTCCCGAGAAAGGGCAACTCGCACCAAAAGGTAGTTCTGATGCAAGACCATGAGTGGTGTTGGCCAAGCAAGCATTTTTATAGGTTCTAACCACATCCCCTCCCTAGCCCCTACCTCTTATCCCATTGGCTGGGCTTTAGGGGGCACAATCTAAACGCGGCAAAACTACCCCAGCAACAGCAGTGGAAATTACAGAATCGTTACATTGTTTTCACCTGCCTTCCCCTCCTTCAAGTATCCTCTTGGTACATCCTGTTTGTTCATTTCAGTTCCTGCAACAATTTGCGGTTATACTTGTCTTTGCAACAATTTGAACATATTTATCCAGGCTGTTTACAGGCTTCCTGACCTGGATACACGTATATTATTATTAGAGGTCTTTACCTTATTTTACCCTTTTAAGTTTAGATTTTATGAGAGGTCTTCACCAATCTCACTCATAACTTTTCACTGTAGCCTTAGCCTGGGACTACAGAAAGAAGAATCCTAGTTTTTCTTTGAAGTTTTACAATTTATCTTGGTCCTCTAGATCATAGAGGCCAGGCACAAAAGCTTTCCTTTTTAAGGTTTTGGAGACCAAGCTTTTCCAGTTCTAACTTAGGGGCAAATCTTGGGGAAGTCTTGAGAGTCTAGCTTTGAGGATCCGGTAGCCATGAGACCAGAAAAGAAGAGGGATCCTGAGGTGGGGAAGGAAGGGTAGAAAAATTTAAAACTCAAAAGCTTATGGAAGTGATTGTTGAAGGGTACCCATTTTATTTCCAGGATTGCTTGGTAATTTGTTTGTTTTGCTGCCATAAAGAGTGCTGCTATTAATACTTTGTTATATATAGCAGGGCTTCTTAAACTTTTTCCACTCAAGTCTCCTTCAGTGCTTCTTAAACTGTGGGTTGCAACCAGGACCTTTCTTTCAGTCATTGATCTCCTTGGAGTATATACATATACACCCGGTAGAGGTATTGCTAGGTTATAGGGTATGGACAGCTTAATGACTTTTCTTACATAATTCCAAATTGATTTCCAGAATGGTTGGACCAACTCTGAGCTCCACCAACAGTGTATTAGTGTACTTATCTTCCCACAGCCCCTCTAACATTGACTGTTTCTATTTGTCATTGTCATTGCCACTCTTTCTTTTATTTGGAGTTAAGTCCATTTACACTTAGTGTTATTATGGTTTACTTGGTCTTCTTCCTTCAATTCTTTTCTTGAATTATTATTTGATTATTCCGAAGGGAACACAAACTTTTATTACTTGCCACTAAAGCAAATGACAATACTAAACAAGATTCATATATTTTATGCTATTAACAATTTATTTCTCTAACTCTACCCCTTCCCCTGCCCTGCCACAAACCCATTTAATAAGAAATAGGAGCTTCACTTTGAGTTCACTTTATTCTCCCACACCCTAACTTCCACATTCTTTTTCTTCTCTATTTATCTTAGATGATTTATCCACTATAATACTTAAATTAGATTAACAGTTAATTTATCTTAGTTTAAAGATATATGTCTTATTCTAAGCACTTATCTCTTCCATTCCATTCATAAACCAGAATTTATTCAGTTATCCTCCCATGGATGAACACCCACTTGCTTTCCTGCTTTGTGATAATATAAAAAGAGCTGCTCTAAATATTTTAGTAAACATATATGGGACCTTTCCTTTTGCCTATGATCTCTTTGGAGAATTATGTCCATTGGTGGTATTGATGGGTCAAAGCATGTGAACAGTTTGGTGTCCTAACATAATTTCAAAGTGTTTTCCTGAACAACTGGACAAATTCAGATCTCCACTGACAGTATATTAACAGTGCCTTTCAGGTTCTCTCTTATATTCTCCATCTCCTCTTTTTTTCGTTATTTTTCTCTCTTTTTTTAAGTTTCATTCACATAGGCTTCAGTTCCTTCCCTGGTAATTTTTAATTGTTCCAAGTTCTTCTATTACCTTTCATGATCTTCTCAGTGTTAATTCTTCCTTGAATTATTGAAGCATGTCATTTATCCATTTGAGAATGTCCTTTGGGATAGCTTGCACTGTTCCCTTTTCTTTCTGCATTGCTACTGCTGCTTTTGGAGTTTACTTCAGTTCATTCTTGAATTTTAAAAAATCATTAGCTCTTTTTTGGTTTATTAATTTTCTTTGGAGAGGGTAAATTTCAATTTTTCTTATGTAATTTAAAAATCGTTTCCCTTGTTTTTGATATTTTGTTTGTTTTTACAGGCGATTATAAAGAGGCAAGCTATTCTATCCTTTTTCTGAAAGCCTCCTCTTCTCTGGGCTAAACATCATAAGTTCTTTTAGCCATTGTGCATATGCCATGGTGGGGGAGTGGGAGAGAGAAGGAGAATGAGATTCCTTTCCCTACATGCCCTCCAATGGACATGCTCTAGTTTGTCACTGTTCCTCTTAAGATGTGATGCCAAGAATTAGATAGGATACTCCAGACATGGTCGAGTCTGGGCAGAGTCAAGATGACTACCTCCATCTTTCAGGATGTTAGTCTTTCTTAACATAGGCCACAATTCCCATTTGCTTTTTTTGGCTGCCACATCACACTCTTGACTATGAAATTTTTTATCTGATCGTAATCTTTAATCATTCCATCTTTTACTCTGTCTTACAAACCTTAATCCTGTTCTTCCTCTTCACCACAACCTACGATCCCTCTACCCCTTTATTTTTTTCCAAGGCACTCACCTCTGTACTGGCTATACTTCCCTATATTGACTCCTTGGTGATTCAGTTCAATTCTATGCTGTCATCCGTACTCAAATCCTTTGCCCCCTTATCCTTTCCTTGATCATGCCTTGCATTATTCTCACCATCCACCATCCATTACACCCCAATTTTGTATTACTCCCACCATCCACCACATGCTGCTAAACATGTGTCCACTTCCAATTTACTTGACTCTCAACTGGGTCCTCACTCAAGCCTCCCATGGCACTGCTCCACTCTCCCACCCCCACCCCCCATCCTCCCAGCTGAAAAAATTGAGCCCATTCATTGAGAACTCCTTATCTCTTCCTTATAATACCATCTTCTTCCATTATATCTTCTTTCACTCCTGTCTCGCGTGAAGAAATGGGCTTTCTCTTTGCCAAGGCATGTATCCTTGATTCCATTCTATTCTGCCTTTTGCAACAGATCAGCCTTTCTGTCATCCTTACTCTCTTTCTAATCTTCAACTTCTCTTTGCCTACTACCTGTTTCCCCTATGCCTTCAAACATGCACATGTGTCCCCCATCTTCAAAAACCGTCACTTGATCCTACCATCTTTGCTAGTTGTCATTCTATAGCTCTTATACTTTTTTCAGCTGAACTTCTTAAGACAGCCTTCTACACTAGGCACCTGCACTTCCTCTCCTCTCAATCACTTCTAAAACATCTACAATTTGACTTTTGACTTCATCGTTTAACTAAAACTACTCTCTCCAGTGTTAGCACTGATCACTTAATTGCCAAATCTAATGACTTTTTTCATTCCCCATCCTTCTTGATTTCTTTGCAAGTTTTGACACTATCAGTTACTCTCTTTGATTTTTAGGGAGTTTGTTGGTTGGGCAAGGTTTTGTACTTCTTGTGCCAAGCTATTACTTCTCTTTTCAGTTCTTTCTTCCATAGTTCTCTTTTCTTTTCCATTTTTCCCCTTTAGTGCTGTCATTTCATTTATGAAAAACATTTTTTAACTTTTTCAAAACCCTCTTGTTTTATGTCTTCCAGACATAAAACCCTCTTGTTTTATGTCTTCCAGAAATTCTGTGAATTTGTGCCCAAGCTGTGTTTTTCTTTGAGAGTTTGCTTGTAGCTATTTTAGAATTATTTTCTCCTTCTGGATTTCTGTCTTGAGCATCTCTGTCACCATAATAGTTTAATGGTATTCTTCTTCTTTTTTTTGCCTAATGCCTCTGGGAACTTCTAGAGGGAATGTCTAGGTTGGTTCTGCTGCTGTTTTCTTGGGGTATTGAGTGTTGGATTATTCCTGGCTCTCAGGGACAGCTCAGGCTGGGATGCTCCCAGAGCAGTCTGATCCAGAACAGAATCTGATGGCTGCCCCTTTGGTCTGAGCTCTTCAACTTCTTGACCTGGATTTGAGTCTGAGCAACAGGCCTGTGGGTTTGCCACTTTTGGAGTTTCAGTAGTTTGCTGCCGAACTCAGCCCTTACCAGCCAGCGGGAAAGCTCTACTGATCCAGAAAGATCTGCAGGCTCCCCTTTGGTCTGGGATTTCTGCCCTGGTTATTCCTCTGTAGGCGTCAGGCTGGATTAGAACTGAGATGGAACTGAGCCCTTGCTCTGCTCCTGGGCTTCCGAGTCTTCTTGCTTCTGAACTTGCTCCTCTCACTCAGTACATAATGTAGAGTGTATGACTACTCCTTCCCCTAACATGCCGCTCCTAAGCAGTGGTTCCTTCCTTAGGTCTCCCTGGATCTGTGACCTGGAACTGGTTAGTGAGTAACAAAGATGAGGATTTAGCACCTGTTTTCACAGCCTGCGTGAGGTCATGGTGTCCCAATATGGGTGTGGGACCTCATCTTGTCTCAGTGCACAGCCCTGTCCTCTTTTGGTCCCTGAGTGCATACTCTGGCCAGACCCTGTCCCCTGTGTCCCTAGACCTCTGACTGCCTTCCTATGCTCACCTGTGCTAGAAGAATGACTCACTGTGAGTAATTTTATTCTATTTCTTGATCAGGATTCAGTCTAATGTGTTTTCTAGATCTGTTAAGAAGAGGGTGATTTTTTTTGGAGCCCACTCTGTTTCTTCCTGCTGCTTCACCGTCCTGGCTCTGTTCCCTCTTCTTCCATTTTAAACATTTCCAGTGCCTTTGGCTGATCTCATATGACCTGAACTCAAGGCCCTTCACCATCTTGGTTGCCCTTCTCTGATTGGTAAGCCCTCCAGCTTACCAATGTCTTTGTTAAATTGTGTTGCCCAGAGTACTCCACATGTGGTCTTATCAGGGCCAAGTATAGAGTGATCATTCCTGGAAACTATATCTTATTCCTATACCTTATATAAAAAATATATACTTTACACCTAGTCCTTATTTTTGGATGCTATACTTCTTGATGCAGCTCAAGTTTACATTTGCCTTTTGCCTGCCACATCACACTACTGATTCATATTTTCAATCCACTAAACTCCCGGATCTTTTTTCAGAAAAAAATTGCTGTATAAATTGCCTTCCTTTGTCTGATTCTTGCAAAATTGAATTTCTTGAACCCAAGCATAAGGCTTTATGGGCAGCTAGGTGGCACAGTGGATAGAGTGCTGCTGGGCTTGGAGTCAGAAAGACTCGTCTTCATAAGTTTAAATCTGGCCTCAGACACTTACTAGCTATGTGACCCTTGGCAAGTCTCTTAACACTGTTTGCCTCAGTTCCTCATTTGTAAAATTAGCTGGAGAAGGAAATGGTAAACCACTCCAGTATCTTTGCCAGGAAAACCCCAAATGGGGTCAGGAAGAGTCGAACACAACTGAAAAACGACTAAGCAACAAAAACAAGACAATGTTTACTCCTATTGAATTTCACCTAAGTAGATTTAGCCTAATGCTCTAGCCTGTCAGGATCCATTTTGGATTCTGACTTTGTCATCCAGTGCAGTGGTAAGAGCCTTGGATTTAGAGTTAGGGGACCTAAGTTCAAATCCTCACCTTGCCACTACTTGTAGTCTTGGGCAAGTCATTTCTCCTCTCTGGGCCTCAGTTTCCTCATTCATAAAGTAAAAATATTGGACTCAGTGGATGTGGACTTCTAAGGTCTCTTCCAGATCTCTGATCTCCACCATTAATGAGCATGCCATCAATGCCTTGATTCAAGTCATTGTTCAAAGTGTTAAACGTTAGCCCAAGGTCAAACATTGCTCCTTAGAGAATTCTTCTGGAGACTTCCTGCCAAGTTGTCTAGAAGAACAATATGTACAATCACTCCAACAGTACGAATGAAAAGATCCCCCAAAGGAAGCTGGCCTGGGAGTAATTGAAAAGCCAATAATGGTCCCAGAGAACAGATAATGAAACCTACTACCTTCCTTTGAGGAGCGAGGCCGGGACTTCAAGGATAGAATGTTGCATGCACGTAACGTTATCAGAAATAGTCACTGTATTAGTTGTCTTAGCTTATCTCCTTTTCTTTGTTATAAGGGAGGATTCAGTCCCCAGGGTAGAGGGGGCAGCATGTACCCCAAAATGACCCTGATGTTAAAAATACAAGGTATCAATAAAATGTATTTTTTTTAAGTAATGGACTGGTAAGTGAGATTGCTACTCACATGTGACATCAGTCCCCTTGCTCTTTGTTTGTGCCTGTTCCCTTCTATCCTGTCTCAGCTGTTGTCTTTATCCTCTTTCAAAGCTTGCTTGAAATATCACTTTTTCCAAGAAACCTCTTTGGTAGGTGAAAATTGAAAACCTGTGAAAAACCTGGTTTAAAATGGATTACTCTTATAAAGTTTGGTCTAGAATGCCTACTCTGAGTGAAGAGCTTGCACCCAACAAAGTAAAACACCCCAAAATGCCAGAGTAAAAGGATGCATTTGTCTTGTCTTGTTGGATTTGCATCATCTTATTGGTAGAGTGGGCAAAGGACTCTGGAGCTGCATTCGAAGCCTGTTTCTGGTGGATGAGATGGCCTGGGGCGAGTCACTCCTCCTCTGGCCTCTCAGGTCCCTTCCAGCTCTGGATCTCTGATCCTGAGAATCATAATGGGTATTCAGAGGGAAGGTAGCATTGGGAAAAGTGTAAGATTTGGATGGTGTGGTGTCTGGGGGAGGAGATTTGAGCTTAATCATATTATGAAAAAAAAACCCACTGAGGAAAAAGGCATGAATAACCTGGGAGTTATCATTGTGATTATTAAAGAGACTTGCCTGACTAGCATAGTTTATTTTTGTTGGAGAATGACTCAAGATAAGACTGTATTTGTAGGGCTGAGCCGGTCAACTAAGAGCCTTAGATTCTTAGCTGAGACATTTGGACTTAATTGTTAAACAGACTCCCCTCCCTTCACACCCCCTTTTCTGTACCATTCTCCTTAGTCAAGATTTTACCACCTTTAGACGATCACTTCTGTGTCTCAGTGATTATGAAATAGGCTTATAACTGGTATGATATTGTGAGATTTGGGTAATTGAGCCTAAGTTACTCCTGCTGAAATGTGATTTCCTCAAGAGCTCCACTCATAATACTACTATGGTATTATAATAGAAATGTAGTAGACTTGATTTCTTTTGATGGGGACTTCCTGGGCTGGAAATGGAAATGCTCGACTTAAAAATGACATTGTTACATCTTTTGTTTTTGTTTTGTTTTTTAGACTATACCTATGATTTTATTGGTCTGGGGAGGCCCCCTCTGCCTGCAGAAATCATCCGTCACCTGTTCTGTACATTCTAGTCTTAGAAGATCTACCCAGAGTCACACAGCCAATGGATGGCAGAGGCCTGGTCTTTCTGCCTCTGAGGCTGGCTCTCTATCATCTACTCCACATGGCCTCTCTTGTGCTTCTCATAGGAGGTGATTTTTTATTTTATCCATTTTCTATAAAAGTCCTAATTTCACCCATCTCTCCATTGCCACAGGCCTTCTGGTTGGGACACTTGATTCAGTCTTAGACTCAACTGCTAAAGTGGCTCCATTTCGCATCCTCCATCAGACACCAGGTTCTCAGGTTTATTGGTCCATCGCATGTGGTAAGTGGGGCTTTGAGAATGTATTTTTCCATTTTAAATGAAGAAGACTAAGAATTTGTCTGTTTGGATCCATCATTTTTATTTTCTAGTTGTCTTGGCTCATGCTACGAAAACCCATCTGTTACCATGCTGGGATATAATAGTAAGATTTTCTGTTATTGTATTTTTGACAAAAATGACATACTACTTTTCTTTTTTTTTAACCCCTTACCCCAAATTCTCATCTGGTGTGGAGGGCAGTCCATTAGCAGTACAGATTCTCGCCCTGCCATACTAGCCCCTCTTTCAAACCTAATCAGTCAGTCAATAAACATTTATTAGGCACCTGCTATGTGCCAGGCACTGTGCTAAGCAGCGGGGATACAAAGAGGCAAAAAACAACCCTTGCTCTCCCAGTCTAATAAGGTAGACAACATGCAAACAACTGTGTACAAACAAGCTATAGACAGGATTGATAGGAAATAATTAAGAGGGATTGGGAAAAGCTTCCTGTAAAAGATGAGATTTTAGCTGGGACTTACATGGAACCAGGGAAACCAGTCCTACTGCCATATTACTTCCTCTTGCTCATCCTTCTGTACCTTTCTGGGTGTAGCCCTGGGGAAGATAAAGATCCTAACCCAGAAGTTCTTCCTCCTTCCCCGCCCCAATAATCCACACACTGACAATCTGACATTGACTCTGCCAGTCAATAAACATTTATTAAGCACCCACTGTGTGCCAGGCCATGTGCTAAGCTCTGGGGATACAAAAAAGGCAAAAGACAGTCCCTGCCCCCAAGGGGCTCACAATCTAATGGTAGAGACAATAAGCAAACAAATTCTGTACAAACAGGCTATATATGGGATGGACAGGAAATAATCAGTGGAGGGAAGGCACTAGAATTGGGGTTGACATGTGAACCTGCCAGATGAACCTCTTATACATGCTCACTTAACTTTAGAGTGTGTGTGTGTGTGTGTGTGTGTGTGTGTGTGTGTGTGAGAGAGAGAGAGAGAGAGAGAGATATGCCCTGTTGACATATGAGGAACTATATAGCAGGGGAAATGTTCACCAGGATTTTTAGCTAACAATATTCAGATGTTTGTTTTGAAATCCAAATCACAGTGACTGCTTGTTGCTTAGTTTTTTATGCCATTGTAATATTGGTCTAATTAGATTCTGAGATTTCTACCTTCCCTTTTTAAAATTGAATGTGAGACTCCTTTGTTTTCTTTTGTGAGTAGGTGTTCCTTCCCAAGCTGCACATGACCTATGAATTTCTGCAGTTCATATATGTAGATGAAGAATGTATGACTTACATAGAGACAAATATGCCTCTTGTTTTCGGGCTTGCTATTTCATTCTTCAGTGTGACTGGCAGATTGCTTCCTTTCTGACTCTTTTTTAAACCCAACGCTGCATCTGGCTTTTGTGGTCATGAGCCTCCTGACGCGTTGGTAACAAAGGTTTAACATCTGTCCATATAGAAATCTATCTTCTTTGACCATTTTTTTTTCTGAAAAAGAAACACGTACATTACCTACTCTGAATGAACTAGAGTCAAAGAGGGATAAGGCCCGTTGACTGAGCGGCATTATCCTTCTTTCTAAAGAGCCAGAAATGAGCATGTTCAGGAAGGCCCCTTCAGCTTTGAAATGGCAGTCATAACAGACTGTCCTAACACATTTGGGGACTGCCTTTTATGGATCTCTATTATGTGTACACTTGACCCATTTCAAAAATGTAAGATTCTTTAAAGGAAAAAGATGATGCTTGCCAGGATTAATTTCCACATGCATCAAAATGCTCAAAAACTGGACTAGGAGAACCAGGGGCTATAGCACTATACTGATGGAGAAAGTGATAGATGGCCCTTGTTGCTTAATGGACAACTTTATTTAGGATCAGATTGCAACAGCTGGTTCCTCTATGTGTCTGTGTGTTAATGGGTCCCTTTCCAATCATTAAGTAATGCAAACATGAACCCTCTCCATCTGTGGGGAGACAGACCGCTCTTCAGCATAAGAAACAACTATATCATCAAATTGCATAAAGCTATTATTGCTTGCCACATTTCCATTGTTCTTTGAATAATAAGTCTTTGTTTCCACAGCTCTAATCTGGAATTGATAGAGAGGAAGAGGCCTCCCCCCTCCCTAAATATTACTTCTGATCAGTTACTACTCAAAATAGAAATGTGAGCTGACATTCTCAATTGATGTAGTTACATTTGATGCTTTCTCCTTCATAATAAGCACGGACTTCTTAGGGAGGGAGTGCTTCACAGCCCCCCCCCTACTTGTTTTGTTCAGATCCCCAGCTCTCACTGCTCTCCCCCTTCTGCCTGAGAGACTGTTTCATCCAAAGACACCTACTTAGCAGAGAGGAAAAAACAAACCAAACCAAATCCTTGCCATCAAGGAGCCAAGCTATACAAGACTCCAGTAATTGCTTTTTGAAAATATAATAGGGACATCAGAGCTTGGCAGCTGTATTAGGTAGAAACCATGTGTTTGGCTGTGGGTGGGTGTGTGGGCGGCTGGGTGTGTGGGTGTATGTTAAAGTTGCTGTATGAACATGCCAGATTAACCTATTCTAAGCAGTCACCTAGCTTGCTTTAAGAGGTAGCATGTCCCAGAGATATATGAAGTATGTATATGCCTATGCATATTGTAAATATGTACACACTTAGGCACCATTATAAATACATGCACAGAGGCAGATTATAAATATACAGATCCACAGGCCCATTGTAAATGTATACATATGGGCATATTGTAAATATATGGGCACACATGACATATGTAAATTTGTGCATATACATACATCAGCACATATATATATATATATATATGGAGAGAGAGAGAGAGGTACATTTGTGTACATTGTGAACATACAGGCACACTTTTGCATATTAGAAATGTACATCTGGGCACGCTTGTATACGTTATAAGCATATGGGCTCACTTGGGCATGTTGTAAACATATGGGTATACATGTTGTAAACATATGGGTATACATGGAAATATATGGGCATATAGGAATAATAGAAATGTACAGGACACTTATGCATACAAATATACATGTGGGCATACTTGTGCATATTTAAACATACAGGCACACTTGTGGATATTTTAAATATATAGGCACACATAGGCATATTTTAAATATATACCTATGGGGGCAGCTTGGTTGTACTGCAGTGGATAGAGTACTGGGCCTGAAGTCAGGAGAACTCATCTTCCTGAGTTCAAATATGACCTCAGATCCTTCCTAGCTATGTGACCCTAGGCAAGTCACTTCACCTTGTTTGCCTCAGTTTCCTCATCTGTAAAATGAGATGGAGAAGAAAATGGCAAACCACTCCCGTATCTTGGCCAAGAAAACCCCAAATGGAGTCACTAAGAGTTGGACACGACTGAAAACAACTGAAGAGCAACAAATATATACCTACTCGTGCAGTCAGTCAACAAGCATTTATTAAGTGCTTATTTACTATGTCCCAGGCATGTTCTGAGCACTGGGAATACAAAGAAAGGCAAAAATAATCCCTGCCCTCAAGGAGTTGCCAGTCTAATGGCGGAGATAACATACAAACAACTGTGTTTAAACAAGATATGGACAGGATAAATGGGATAATCACAGAAGGAAGCAAGTAGCATTAAAAGGGACAGGGAAAGGCTTCCTGCAGAAGGAGGGATTTTAGCTGAGACTTGAAGGAAGCCAGGAAAGCTAGGAGCCAGAGACAAAGACATGGCATTCCAGGCATGGAAGACAGCCATTGACAATTCGTGGAGTAGGGAGACAGAGTGTTTTGTGCTCTCATCAACAGGGAGGCCAGTTTTACTGGGTGCTAGGTTCTTGGAAAGGTAGGAAGGGGCCAAGTTATGAAGGATTTTAAAAGATAGGATTTTTATATTTGATCCTGGAGGTAATGGGGAGTTAAGTGGGGGAGGAGGTGACATGATCACATCTGTGCTTTAGGAAGATCATTTTGGTAGCTGAGTGTAGGATGGACTGGAGTGGAGAGAGGCTATTGTAATAGTACAAGCATGACCAAATAAATAAATGAATGAATGAATGAATGAATGAATGAATAAAAGGGGCAGTTAGGTGGCACAGTGGATAGAGCACCAGCCCTGGAGTCAGAAGGACCTGAGTTCAAATCCAGCCTCAGACCAGATACTTGACACTTACTAGCTGTGTGACACTGGGCAAGTCACTTAACCCCAATTGCCTTACCAAAAACAAACAAATAAATAAATAAATAGTACAAGCATGAGGCCTGTACTAAGGTAGTGGCAGTGTCAGAGAAGAGAAAAGGAGGCATATTCAAGAGATGATGTGAAGGTGAATGGATAGAACTTGGCAGTAGAGTGGATATGGGGGTGGGCGTGAGAGAGAAGAAGGGTTCAAGGGTGACACCTAAGTTGGGAGACTGGGAGGATGGTGGTTCCCCTGACAGTAATAAAGAAGTTTGGAAGAGGGGTAGGTCTAGGAAGAAAGATACTGAGTTCAGTTTTTGACATTCTCAATTTAAGGGACATCTAGGTTAAGATGTCCATAAAGGTAGTTGGACATACGAGATACATCAGACTGGGAGCTTCTTGAGGGCAGGGACTATTTTGGGCCTTTTTTTTTTTTTTTGGTATTCTTAGTGCTTAGCACAGTGCCTGATACATAGTAGGTGCTTAATAAGCAATTGTTGATGTGACTTAGTGCACATGTGTACATTGTAAATACAAAGGCACACATAGGCACATTGTAAATGAACTGACATCCATAGGTGCATTATAAACACACACCTAGGCACACACTTATGTATATTATAAGTATATGTATAGGTATATTGTAACAACTTTCTTGTCACAATAGGTTAATAAAGTTCGTGGAGCCCTTATTCACTGCTGCTAAAATATCCATTGCCCTGCTCAAGAATTTTTCTTTCTCCCATTACTATTACTCTCTCTTGCTGAAACAAGTCATAGATTGTACATTTAGACCTAGAAGGGACCTTAAAGGTCATCAGATCCAACCACCTAATTTTGCAAATGAGGAAACTGAGGCTTAGAAAGCTAAAGCAACTGATATGAGATCACCCATAGGCTCCTGGATTCATAACCTACAAGGCCCTCAGAGACTGTGGAGTCCAGCTTCCTCCTGTTATGAGGGAGGAAATGGAGTCTAGGGAACTGAAGGGACTAGGGTAAAATAATTCCTAGGATTCCAGATTCATAGATGACAGGACCCTCAGAGACTGTGCAGTGTAACCCCCTCCTCTTACTGAGGAGGAAACTGAGGCCCAGAGAGGGAAAGGGACTTACTTAAGGTCACACAAAATCTTTGATTTAGAGCTGGAAAAGCCTTAGAGACCATCTAATCCAAGCCCCAGGTTGTGCACATGTAGAAGCTGAGGTTCAAAGGGTTTAAATGACTTGCCCAGGGTTATACAGGTGGTGTCAGAAGCAGGATTTGAACCCAGATGAGTCTGCCTTTGTAAAAGGGGGAAAAACAGTTAAGCCAACCCCCATGCACAGAGCATGGTGTCTGAAAGCAAATTCAACAGCATTCCAATACCTGCAGTCCTCTTGCTTTCCTTGAAAGGAGGCAGATGCATTCATTCCTTCTTCATTTCTCCTGAGCTAAGATTTGTTGTTCTAATAGCCTGACATTCATTTTTTGTTCTTTTCATTTACATAGTCATCGTCATTGTGTATGTTATTTTCCTGTTTCTGCTGACTTCCCTCTGTATCATTTCATACTCATAGTAGTAAAGATCTAGAAATAATGTGTGACCATTAAGGGAGAATTCCTAAACAAATTGTGGTGCACAGATTATAATGGAATATTATTGCTCCAAAAGACTTAACAAATATATGGAGTTTGGAGAAGCATGGGGAGCACGAAGATTCTGAGAGATATCCAAAGTAAATGGCTGTTAATATAATAAAGATGACAACTCTCTCAAGTAAATGATTTCATGCCGTATCAGTCACAATACATTGAGATTTAGATAAATTATGGCATTTGATAAGATAATAAAATTCACATGGAAGAAAAGTAAAAGGACAAGACTGTCAAGGGAAATTGAGGGAGGAAAAGGAAAAGGAACTGGCACTGATCTCTCAAATTATTTACAAATCAGTAATCATGAAAACTGTTGAACTGAGTAGGAATTTTTTAAAAGATCAGTGAGATAGATGGGGTAATCATGATCAAGAACCAAATATACACAGTGGACTAGCGTTTTATAAAGCTAAGGTCACATAACACTGGGAAATGAAATGTGATTTGACAAAACTTAACGACAACATTGTAAAACAGTTTGGCAAAAATAGAAGTAGACCCACATCTCATACCCCATAATAAATTTTAAATAGCTCTATGATTTAAATGTTTAAGAAATCATCTTAAAATGACAGGATAATGAAATGTTATACCTTTTAACTGTGGGGAAGTTAAAAAATTAGACATTTATGATTTAGAGGGAATTATACAGGACGAGGTAGATGAATTTGGTTGTATAAAATTAAGCTTCTAGGCAACAAAAAGAAATGCATCCAGAGTGAAAAGGAAAGAAATGGAGTAGGGGAAAAAAATCTTTGTAGTAATGTCACTTTAAAAAGCCTAGCAACCCAAATCTGTATGTAATTGACTCAAATATATAAGAATAAAAAACATTCTCTAATACATCAATGACCAAAAGATAAGAACAGACAGTTCTCAAAAGAGGAAAAGTTGTCAGTAACCATATGATTCAAATTCTCTAGTAATCATAGGAGCCTTAGAGCCACCTAGCCCAACCTGTAGCTAAACCAACAAGAATCCTCTCTCTGTGTCTCTCTGACTCTCTCTCTCTCTCTCTCTCTCTCTCTCTCTCTCT
>NW_020954760.1:679799-715776 GCF_900497805.2 Vombatus ursinus | reverse complement strand
TCTCTCTCTCTCTCTCTCTCTCTCTCTCTCTCTCTCTCCCACCCCACTCTGACATGTGGTCAAATCTTTGCTGGATCGCCTCCACTGAGGAGCAGCCTGCTAACTCTTAAGGCAGCTCACTCCACTTTGTGACAATCCTTAATTCTTGGGAACTTTTTCCACATACTTAATTGATACCTCCCTCTCTGTACCTTTTACCTGTTGCTTCTATCAATGCCCTCTAGGAAATGTCAGTTACTCAAAGAAATGCAAATCCTAGCAAGTCTGAGATCACACAGTACCCATCCTGGAGATGGAAGGGACCCTAAACTTAGCATTCCATTTCCCATCTCTATGTTTTGGTATAAGCTGTCCCCCATACCTGGAATGCATTCCTTTTTAGTCCCACTGCCAGAGTCTTTTTCTTCTTTTAAAGATCCAACTTAAGTCTCAGGTACCATCTCTTCTATAAAGTTTTCACAAGTAGTACAGTGGATAGATTCGGGACTTGGAGTCAGTAAGACCTGAATTCAAATCCAGCCTCACTTACTAGCTTGTGTGATCCTGGGCAAGTCATCAAACCTCTATTCACCTCAGTTTCCACATCTATAGAATGGGAATAATAATAATAGCACCTACCTAACAAGCTTGTTGTGAGGATAAAATGAGATAATACTTGTAAATCCCTTTGAGTATTTTATAAATGCTAGCTATTATCATTATTCCCAAATTTCATCAGTTTTTTTGTGCTTTCTCCAAATTACCTCCCATTGACTTATCTATGTTGATATTGTATCCCTAAGTATTTGTTAGCTCCCCAAAACTGTTTCATTTTGTCTTTTATATCCCTGAGCACCAGAGTGCTTTATACATATTAGATGCTTCATAATGTTAATTGAATCTACACAAGAAACAACCCCTACTTGACCAAGAATACAAGAAGAAGTGGTTGTGTGGCTTTCACTTGAAAACTTCAGGTCAGAGGGAACCCACTGCCTCCCAAGGCAGCCTAGTCCACTTTTGCAGAGCTCTAAGAAGACTTTTCTTACATTAAACCTCTTTGCAACTTCTCCCTGAAGTTTAATCCATGTATCTCTCTGAAGTTTAACACATTTGTCTTCCAGATGGCAGTCTTTCAAGTGCTTGAAGACTGTTATTATCCTCCTTCCCTGTCCCATCATCTCTTCTGTCAGTTAAAAGTCACTAGCTCATTCATCAGATCATCACATGGCCTGATCTCAAGACCCCTTAAGATTCTGTTGGCTTTGAAAGACTTTAGGATTCTGTGGAAATTGAGGTGATGTCCATCAATTGGGGAACGGCTGAACAAGTTGTGATACAGGATTGTAATGAAATATTATTGTGCCATAAGAAATGACAAGCAGGATGACTTCAGAAAAAACTGGAAAAAATATATATGAACTGATGCAAAGTGAAGTGAGCAGAACCAGGAGAACATTGTACACATCAACCACAACATTGTGAGATGATTAAATATGATAGACTTAGCTCTTTTCAGCAGTGCAATGATCTAAGACAATTCCAAAAACCTTAGGATGAAAAATGCTATCCACCTCCAGAGAAAGAACTGATAGAGTCTGAATGTAAATTGAAGCATAATATTTTGACTTCCTTTATCTTTTTCATGTTTCTTTTTTGGCCTGTGTTTTCTTTCACAATGTGAATAACCTAGAAATATGTTTTGCATGATTGCACATATATAACCTATGTCAAATTGCTTACTTTCTCAGGGAAGAAGGAAGGGAGGGAGGGAAAGAATTTGGACTCGGAATTTTTGAAAGTGAATGCTAAAAATTGTTTTTACATGTAATTGGGAAAAAATAAAATTATTTAAAAAAAAAGACTGTGTTTCTGATCACTGCAGAGATAATATCCAGAAGACTAAAGATGAAACATACCCCTCACCTCTTGCCAGAGAAGTGATAAATTTAAAATGCAGAGAGTAATACACATTTTTTACTATAGTCAGTATGGGAATTTGTTTTGCTGGACTCTGCATGTTCATAATAAGGGTTTTCTTTTTTTTGTTCAGTTGGTGTGGGAGTAGGAGTGACATTATAAATACATGTAAAATGAATGAATACATTTATTTGTTTTTTAAAGATCCTGGTTGTTTTCCTCTGGCATTCTCCAGCTTGTTAGTGTCCCTCCCAAAATCTGCTGTCTAGAACTGTCCACAATCTTTCAGGTGTGTCCTAATCAGGGCAGGATGCAGCACAATTTTCCTTTCCTGGCCTTTCTAGGACTGAAGCACCATGCCTGCCTTAATGCATCCTAAAGTTGTATTAGTTTTTGCAAGTACTCTATCACATGGTTGACTTATTCAGCTTACTCTCCACTAAAACCCCCAATTAATTGCTGTTGCATGACATTTTGGATGTTTTTGCAAATAAAAGAACATTTATCAATTGTTTAGTGTCAATATTACTTACCTAGCATATGCTGCTCTGCAGTAAGTATAATATTGGCAAAATAAGTCCATTTTTCCTGTTATACGAATGTACTAACTTCAAAACATGTTAGATCTCGCACTCACAAAGAACTCCACACAACCAGACACTCTTTTTGGAGGCATATGTCTCCTGACTCTCCCATAGTATCACAGCCTAAATGTTCACTGTGCTGCTATTTCTCATAGCAAAGAATACTGAAATATAAGAACCACCTCCCTAGATCCATGCCTTCCCCTTCTTATATGGATGAAGTTGACTTTTTTAGGCCAAAGTTAGAACTTTATATTTAATCTCTGTTGGATGGCATCTTAGACTTTGCCCATCATCTTTTACTTGTTGAAATTTTTTTGGAGTCTGACTCTCTTCCACTGTGTTAGCTATCCCTCCCAGCTTTATGTCATCTATAAATTGGATACCATGTCATCTATGCCTCCATCAAAGTCATCAATAAAAATGGTTTAAAGCCTAGGACCAAGGGCATGTCCCTGGGACTAGAAATCTCTAAGTTGACTGAGTTATTAATGACTCCTATTTGGGACTGGCCAATCAATCAATCAGTAAACATTTATTAAGCTCTGGGGGCAGCTAGGTGGCACAGTGGATAGAGCACTAGCCCTGAAGTCAGGAGGACCTGAGTTCAAATCCGGCCTCAGACCAAACATTTGACATGTACTAGCTGTGTGACCCTGGGCAAGTCACTTAACCCCAGTTGCCTAAAAAAAAAAAAATTTATTAAACTCCATGCCAAGTACTATGCTAAGTTCTAGGAATTCAAAAGAAGCAAAAGATAACCCCTGCCCTCAAGGAGCTTATAATTTAATGAGGGAGACAATACATGGGCAAATATGTACAAACAAGCTATATACAGGATAAATAGGAAGTAACTGACAGAGGTCAGTAGTCAGAATGGATGAAGGAGAGTGTTCCAGGTATGGGAAACAGCCAGAGAGTTTGTGGAATAGCTAGGAGGCCAGTGCCTCTGGATCAAAGAGTACATGGTGGGAAGTAAGATGTAAGAAGACTGGAATGGTAAGAGGGAGCCAGGTTACAAAGGGCTTTGAATGCCAAACAGAGCATTTTGTATTTGATGCTGGAGGTAATAGGGAGCCACTGCTCCCTATTGGGAAGTTTTACTGAATTGGGGGGGGAATGGTGACATGATTAGACTGAGCTTTAGAAAATCATTTTGGTGATTGAATAGAGGATGGATTGGATTAGGGAGAGACTTGAGGCAGGCAGTCCCTGGCCCCCAAGCCCACTATTGCAATAGTCCAGGTGTGAGGTGATAAGGGCGGGCACCAGGGTAGAGGTAGTGTCAGAGGAGAGAAGGGTGTGTATTTGAGAGATGTTGCAAAGGTGAAATTTACAGGGCTTAGATCTGAGGGGTGAGAGATAGTGAGGAGTCCAGGATGACTACCTAGGTTGTGAGCCTGAGGGACTGGGAGGATGGTGTTGCCCTTTATGGTAATAGGAAAGGTTGGGGTGGGGGGGAGAGTTTAGGGGAAAAGATGAGTTCAGTTTTAGACATAGTGAGTTTAAGATCTCTTCTGGACATCCAGTTGGAGATGTCTGAAAGACAGTTGGAGATGTGAGATTGGAGGTCAGCAGAGAGTTTGGGGTATGATAGGGAGATTTGAGAATCATCAGCATAAAGATGGTCATTAAATCCATATGAGCTGATGAGGTCATCAAATGAAGTAGTCTAGAGGGAGAAGAGAAGAGGGCCTAGGATAGAAGCCTTAGGGACACCTATGGTTAGAGATTCAGATCAGAATCTGAAGGAGGATTCAGTAAAGGAGACAGAGAAAGAGCAGTCAGATAGGTAGGAGAAAAACCAGGAGAGAGGGATGTCCTGAAAACCTAGAGAGAAGGAGGAGAGAGTAAGCCACAGTGTCCAAGGCTACTGGATTTGGCGACTAAGAGATCATTAGTAACTTTGGAGAGAGCAGTTTTGGTGGAGTGGTAATATTGGAAGCCGAATTGCAAGGGGTTAAGAAGACAGTGAGAGGAGAGAAAGTGGAGGCTCCTATTGTAGACAATTTTCTTGAGGAGTTTAGCTATGAAGGGCAGAAGAGATATAAGATGAGAGCAAGGATGGAAGGAGCAGATAGACAGTAGGAAATGAGCTAGTAGAGAGGAAGAGATTGAGGATAAGAGTAGAGATGACAGAGGGGACAATCTGCTGGAGGAGATGGGATGGAATGGGACCGCTTGAACAAGGAGAGGGGTTCACTTTGATAAGGAATAAGGCCACTTCATCATGTGATTCAGGGGTGAAGGAGGAGAGAGTGGCAGAAGGCACCTGAGTGATAGGAGATGAGGAAGAGGGAAGAAGAGGGAGCTTATAGCTGAAGGGCCTCGATTTTATCCGTAAAATATGAGACAGGGTTCTTGGCTGAGAGAGTTGGGGGATGGGAAGCCATGGGAGGTCTGAGGAGGAATGAGAAGGTTTGGAAGGACTGCTGTGGAGAGTGGGAGAATGAATTGATAAGGGAGTTAGAGTAGGATTGCCTAGCAGCAGTGAAAGCCCAGTTAAGATTGTGTAACATAAATTCGTAGTGGACCCAATCAGAAGGGTTATGCAATTTTCTCCATCTTCATTCAGCAGCATATGTGTAAGAGTAAAGGTGGCAATTGATTCACTAAGGGGTCAAGATGAGGAAAGACAAGAGGGTAGTTAATATAGGGGAGATGGCCCAGGAGAGAGTTAAGGGGTCAAGGGATTAGAGGTCACAGTGCGGACAAAGAGTAGGGTTATTTAAGGAAAGGCAGAGGGAGAGGTGAAAAGTTGATAGATTTTTGATTGGCTAAGAGGATTTCAGAATTCTTGAATGTGGAGATGGTTCATTTGTAGGTGATGGCGAGATCAAGGTTTGACCATCTTTATGGATGAGATGAGGTGGGGTGGAGGAGTAGCTCATGGGAAGTAAATCGGTTGAGGAGCTGGAAGATTGGGGTATTTGAGGAAGAATCAGTGTAATATGTTGAAGTCCCCTAGTATGAGGGCAAGAGTTGGGGAGGAGAGAAAAATTGTGAGCCAGGTACCAAATTCCTTGAGGAAGGAAGGGGAATGACCTAGGATTCTGTAGATAATAGCTACCAGAATTTTGATTGGGTGGTAGATATGAATGGCATGAACTTCAAAGAAAGAGGGGTAGGGGGAAAACCTGGAAGTGGCAATGGGGAGCAAAGAATATTCCAACTCCCCCACCTTGACCATTGACCAGAGGGGAATGAGTGAAGGTGCAGCCAGTACTGGAAAGGGTGGCTGTGTTAGCAGTGGGGAGTCAGGTTTCAGTAAGAGTTAGCAGATGGAAGAAGTGGGGGAGGGAAAGATTTAAGACAAAGGGAAGTTTGTTGCTTATGGAACAGGCATTCCAGAGGGCACAGTAGAAGGGCTGGGTGGTTTGATTGAAACTTTGGAGAATGAAGGTTGGGGATTGGGGAGGAGGAATCTGGCAGTGGGGAGTGGGGAGGATGATCTGCAGGAGTTCAAAGTCACTCAGATGTGAAGGTGTGATCAGGTGTGAGAATGTTTATCATTGAGTGGAGGGTGACACTTCTCTTCCTAACAAAGTTCTGGAGGCACGTGCAAGGAAGGCACACAGTCAGATGATCAGATTGGAGGCCCCATTTCACAACTCTTCTTCCCCCCAAAGGCTGGCCATTCTGAATCGACTTAAACGATACTATTGTCTAGCCCATATCTCTCCTTGTTACCCACAAAGATAGCATGAAAAAGCTATTGTCTCTTCCATTGGAATGTATGCTCCTTGAGGGCAGAAACTATTTCACTTTTGCCTCTGAACCCCTAGTGCTTCACCCAGTGCCTGGCACCCAGTCAGGACCTGTTAAATGCTTACTGATCAAGCGATTGGCTAATACATTGCTGAAGTCTAGGTACAGTATTCCCCAGACCTACCAGTCTAGTACCTATCAAAAAAGGAATCCCTTGTCCTTGATGAAACCAGGCTGTAGATTATATGTCAGATATGGAATTTGAACCCAGGACTCCATGTGAAAATCAAAACACCCATTTTAGGCAAGATTTTTTGCCCCTTTCAGTTTGGCATACTTAGACTACTTAGCCATCATGTCAGAAATAACAACACCTCATCAGATGGGTCAAGAAATGCCTTTTCCATGGGTGGGGCAGTACAGATACAGCGTGGTTTCACTTTGTTTTGTGTGAATCATCTGTAAATAAAGGAGAATTCTGGGTACAGGGATTTGGGAGGGGGGTGGTGGAGGTGACCAGGCCTATGATTTCATTGTAGGGAAGCACCCAGCAAGAAAAGCTCCACAAGGGCAGATCAGCAGCTGACTGCGGGTTAATAACTGTAGAGAGTTGTATTGAGCGCTGAGAAATTAAGTAGCTTGTGTGGCTTTATCCACCCAGCGTAGGGGACAGTAGCAGGGCTCAGACCCAGGTCTTCCTGACTATAAAGCCAATCCTTCCTTCCTTCCTTCCTTCCTTCCTTCCTTCCTTCCTTCCTTCCTTCCTTCCTTTCTTCCTTCCTTCCTTCCTTTCTTCCTTTCTTCCTTCCTTCCTTTCTTCCTTTCTTCTTTCCTTCTTTCTATCTTCCTTCCTACTTTCTTTCCTTTCTCTCTCCTTTCCTCCCTCCCTTCCTTCTGTCCTTCCTTTCTTTCTCTCTCTTTCTCTTTCTCTTCCTTCCTCCCTCCTTCCTCTCCCTGCTTTCTTTCTTTTCCTTCCTTTTTTCCTTCCCTCCCTCCTTTTCCTCTTTTTTTTTAATTCAGGTGTTTGTTAAGTGCCGGTACTAGGCACCAGGTACACAGCAGGACAAATCCAAGACAGTCTGTGTCCTTGAGCTTACATTCTCCTGTGGGTTAGGAGGTTGAGAGGAAGGGGGGAGAGGATGCAGACAACATGAATACAGAAAAGTCAATACATGGGGTATACAAGGTAAGAGGAAGGGGCCCTAGCACCTGGGCAGGTGGGGGAGGTGGTAGAAAGGAGGAGGCCTTCCCAGGGGCCTCTGAGCTGAGCCCAGGCCAGTTTGGTAGCCCCTTTGCTACTCTGTAAAAGCTTTTCCAATCATTTGGAACTTTGTTTTTTGTAGGTTTTTGTTTTTCTTTTCTCTTGTTCTCAATTTCATATGTGAATGCCTTTCTTTGTCAGTAGTAAGTGAAATACAGTTTCTTAATTTTTTAAAAAATGAAACATATTCAGCCAAGGATGCTGAAAAACATTCTCCAGCGCTCTCTCCCTTTTCTAATTCATCCTCTGCTTTTCCACATTGTGTGGTAAGGGAAGGGGTGACTTTCTGAGCAGAGGTTGACTAATGTAGGCAGAATTCTAACCCGATGACAGCTCCCCACTCTGGGCGATTCATATGGGGACAAATGTTCGAGTGAGAAGGAACCTAAAAAGCATTGCAAAGGTTTACAACGTGCTGGGCACCAAATTGAAGACCATAGGGGACAGATAGTGTTTTCATTCCTACCCCTGATTGAAGGTAGAGGAGTCAGAAGGGAGAAGCAGATTTGGAAAGTGAAGGTGTCTGAGAATTAGATTAGGGTTTCTGGACCACAGCTTAAAATAAAGGTATGATGGGCTCTTGGCCAGGCAGATAGAGTGCACTTTGAAAAGGCTTATTAAAAGCCTATCTAGGTCTATGTACCGATATGCAAAGTATGGGCAATAACCAGGGAGAACCAGAGAATTCAATGCAAGCAAACACCTTTGACTTGATTTGTGTCACTGAGACTTGGTGAGACTCATGATTTGGAAATAGAGCTCTGGAAGGGAAGAGGGATAGGGGCTGGACCTGTGATTTCATTGGCTTAGGGAACTCCCAGGTGAGAAAACTCTCTACCAATGCAGATTGGTACCTTCTGTGCAGCTTGTAGTCTGAAAGAGCTGATTGGAGCACTACTAGGGTAAGTGACTTGGCCAGAGTCACACCGTCAGGATGCATAGAAGGTGGGATGTGACTGGGTCTGGGTCTAGCCAGCTGCAAGGCCGGCTCTCTGTCCACTGTGCCATGCCTCTAAGGTACCCTCTGGAAGGGTATGCTTCATCCAAAAGAGCAGGTAAGGTAAGGGCCGAGGAGGAGGTGTTGTGAGGAGATAGATTCATGTGAGGAGTCCAGGAACCCAAGTTGAAGGAGAACAAGGTAGAGAGGATTAGGGTGGGATCAGAAAGCGAAGAGGAGAATAGAAGCAAGATTTTTCATGGTAGAATACTCTTGACCACTTGAAAAGAAGGCAGAATTTACACAAGGCATTTGATACTCAAAACATCCCAACTCTGGTATGAAGGCATGATGCTGCAGCAATGGGGACATCTGCTGGAACTCTCTTTCTGTCCAAAGCACAGCAGCTGGTAAATTCATGATTTAATGATGGATGCTTTTGTCCTTCAAAAGTCAAAGTGGTGACAAGGAAGAAAAACCGTTGTTGAAGTAGAAATAACAGGAACGTTAGGGGGCCAAATTTCATGGTAGAAAAGGCAAGGAAGTTAGGTGTCATTTGTTATGCACCCCAGGTTTTAGCAGGGCAGCTCTTTGAGAAGAATGGGACAAAAATGGTTAATAAGGAGTTGAAATGGGAGATAAGTTGGGGACATGGTAAGAATCCCTAGCTAAGAGTCCTCTCAATGAGATCAAGTTTCCTGGATCATTGGGTACTGAGCCTACACCAGTGCCCCCATGCTCAAAGGTAGGGACCCTAGTCTGACTGATCTCAGTCCTGCAGTGAATGTCCCTGTGGCCCCCAACCCAGGTAGAGTTGGAGGTGACTCATGGGGCCTGGCTGGGATGTGCATGTTGGGCTGGTACTAGCTGACCCTGTCCCACCATTACCTTTTCCATCCTCCCTGTTCCCTCCTCACCCCAGTTTCACATCTGAATCTGAAGATACCAAGCAGGCTTCTCTGGACAGCATCAACTCATCCCCAGGGCCTTTCATGACTATCTTTTAGGAGGGAGGAGGATTTCTCCAGGCTTAGAGGGACAGCCATGTCTAATAATTTTCCCCTTTGTGGGTAGAGAGAACTTCCTATGGATTTGATGCCTGTAAAAATTTAGTATGGCTCTATCAGCTGAAAACAAACCAAAACCAACCCCTACCTCTAAATCGCAAACATCAGAAAAACAATTATAACTAAACCCCACGTTGAAGTCAGGGGTGCCTGCGTCCTGGAGAGATGGCTTGTAGGAGCCATCATCTTCCAAGAGGATTCCATCTGGCTCCTGTGTACTCCCAAAGTATCATGCTCTCACAGCCATCTCCTCCCACCAGAGCTACTCTGAGGCAGTCTGGGTGCTGAGACTGATAATGACTCTTGCCTGTGCTTTGCACTGCATTAAATCTCTCTCTCTGTCTGTCTGGAGGGAGCACATTGATTCCTGTAACAGTTACCACCCATGGCTTTAGAAATGATGACAGCCACACCTCCTCCCTCCCAACCCCCCTTAAAGAGCCAAGATGAGGAATAGGAGGAAAAATACTTTCTAAAAAAGAAAAAGAAAAGAAACCTTGTTCAATTAGGGCTGGGAAGATTCTTGAGAAGCATGGGACTGAATCCTTTTCCTTTCTCTCTTCCTCCAACATCCCCACTTCCCCCAACCCTGTCACCCTCTATACTGGGCCTGACCTTGGACCCACTGCTTCCAGAGTCAGTGGAAAGACTCAGTTACTCTCTCTCTCTTTGTCATTGCTTCTGTCACTCTTCTCCCCAATAATATTCTGATTGATTTGACCATGATTAAAGGGTGTGTGGTCCTTGATAAAAAGTCCTCTGCTACTCAAAGAACTGCCACTTGATTGCTGTTACTCTTATTGATCTCATCTCTCTCTCTCTCTTTCTCTCTCTCTCTCTCTCTCTCTCTCTCTCTCTCTCTCTCTCTCTCTCTCTCGTTGCTTTTTTTGGTGAGGCAATTGGGGTTAAGTGACTTGCCTAGGGTCACACAGCTAGTAAGTGTCATGTGTCTGAGACTGGATTTGAACTCATGTCCTCCTGACTCCAAGGCCAGAATTCTATCCACTATGTCATCTAGCTGCCCCTTACTCTTACTGATCTTCAAAAGATGGAGAAAAATGGGAGAGATGCCATAGCATTCGAGATAGGTAAATGTCTTGACTTTCAGAAGAGGGGCCTGCAGGCTATGGGCTAGTGAACTTCAGTTCCTGATAAAACTCTGGAATGTCTTATTAATGGCTGATTTGTGAGCATTTAGAAAAGGAAGCTGTGATTACTAAAAGCCCTCATGGGTTCATCAAGAACAGGTCATGTCAGACTAAATCTCATTTCTTTTTTGAGCTGGTAGGTCAAGGGAACACTTTAGGTAGAGAATTCCTAGAGAGTTTCTGGATTTTGGCAAAATATTTGACAACCTCTTGTTCAATTCTTATGGATGAGACAGAGAGATGGGAGCTAAGCAATAGTGCAGTCAGGTGTATTTGAAACTGGTTGGATGGCCAGACCCAAAGAATAATCACTAATGGGTCGATGGCTTCTTGGAAGGTGTTCTGTAATGGAAAACTCCGAGTCCACCCTTGGCATTGTACTTGTAGCCACAGACGATGCCAGTGTTCTCCTGGTCTATGTTAAAAGCAGCATAGTGCCCCAAATCAGAGAGGCAGCTGTTTCACTTTCTTTTCCCTTGGCTAGATACTATCTGGGAGTCCTGTGTTTGGTTGTAGATTGTACACCTTAGGAAAGGCATAGACAAAGTGGAACGTGTTCAGAGAAAGGGCAGTTAGGATGATGTGAAGACTAAAGGCCTGGTTAAAGGGACTGGAGAGGGTTAGATTAGAGAAGAGAAGAAGTAGGGGGACATGGCAGCTCCCTTGAAATACTGGAAGGGCTGTTGGGTGGGAGTGTCTCTAGAGGGTAAACTAATGGAAACAATTAGCATCAACCACAGAGAGGCAAATGGCCACTCAACATAAAGAAAACCTTCCTACCCATGACAGCTGTCCAGAAGTGGATTGGGCCACCTCTGACGCCCCTCTGGCTCTGAGATTCCAGAGGTTGCAGATATTGGTAGATTCTTAAAATTTGTACTTTTTTAAAAAATGCCCAAGTGTTCATTGTTGATTGTATTGATCCTTTCCACACCCTAGCACACATAGCTCTTAGCCATTATCAATCAACAAACATTTATTAAGTGCCTACTCTGTGCCAGGCACTATGTAAGCCTATGTAAGGATACCAAGAGAGAATGAAACGGGAGTTTAATTTCTAATGGGGCATTAGGATACATTCTTAGTGATGTTATCTTTGTTTTCAATATCTCATTTTTTCCAATTATGTATGAAAACCATTTTAAACATTCGTTTTTTAAAATTTTGAGTTCCAAATTCTGTCCCTCCCTCCCCCCAAATTGAGAAGGCAGGCAATTTGATATAGGTTCTATGTGTGCAATCATGCAAAACGTATTTCCATATTAGTCATGTTGTGAAAGAAAACACTGACTTAAAAAAAAACATTAAAAATATAGAAAGTGAAAAAGAGTATTCAGACTCCATCAATTCTTTCTCTGGAGGTGGATAGTATTTTTCATTATGGGTCCATTGGAGTAGTCTTAGATCATTGTATTGTTGAGAATTGGTAAGTCATTCATCATTGATCATCGTGCAGTATTTCTATTACTGTGTATGATGTTCTCCTGGTTCTGCTCCCTTCACTTTGCATCAGTTCAAATAATGCTATCTTTGAAAACAAAGGATAGCAATATATATTTGTGTCCCAACCTCCTTCTGACTCCCTAAAATAGATACTAACGATGGTAGGTGTTGAATACCAAGGAGCTTGGTGCTGCTGGAGTGGACAGAGCATCAGGCCTGGAGTCAGGAAGTTCAGAATTTCAGTGTGACCGCAGATGCTTGCTAGCTGTGTGACCCTGGGCAAACTGTTTGCCTCAGTTTCCTCAACTGTAAAATGGGGATAATAATAACACCTATCTCCCAGGGTTATTGTGGGGATGAAATGAGATAAAATCTATAGAGCACATGGCAAACCTTAATGTGCTATATAAATGCTAGCTGTCATTATTATTATTAATACTGGCATTATGCTTTCCAGATTTTTATAATAGCTTTGCTTGTGAACTCTTGATTTGTTTTCCAAGTTGTAGTACTTTACATTTCTACTAGAAAAATATTAATGGTGGTAAAACTACCTTCATATGTACCTGGGTGAAATGGATGCTAAGCTTGGTACTTCCATACTTACTGTTACTGTCACCTTTTGAAGGTACTTAAAAGTAAGCAGAATTCAGCTGGACGCAAGTGAATGCTATACACTATAGGGCAAAAGTGTAAAGGAATAATGATGTGGAGTTTTATGTCTTTGTCACTGTCTCGTGTTTTCAATCAGGAGCCAGCAGAGAAGAAATCTACAAGCACTGGGAGTGGTTGGAACAAAATGTCATGAAGACCTTATCTGTGTTTGACTCAAATGAAGATATTACTAGTTTTGTGCATGGAAAGATAAGAGTAAGTGCCATGGTGTCCTCTTACTAGCAGAAAGGCTACAATCCTAGTGCTGAATGGAATCAGCAGCCTCTGTATGGGGCTCCCAGACAGCCTTGACTTTGATTTTTCAAGGCACCTCCTTCAATGGCTAGGTTCTGTTCATTCTGCTTTCATGATCTCTCTCTGTGTTGCTGTCTCTGTCTCTCTCTGTGTGTCTCTGTTTCTCTGTCTGCCCCTCTCTCTCTCTCTCTCTCTCTCTCTCTCTCTCTCTCTCTCTCTCTCACACACACACACATACACACACACACACACACACACACACACACACACACACACACCCATAACCTTTTTTTTGTGTGTTTTGCTAGGCAATGGGGTTAAGTGACTTACCCAGGGTCACACAGCCACCCATACCCTTTCTCTCTACTTCTTTCCCTCTAGACAATTGTCATTATTTTGTTCCTGCCTTGCAGCCATCCTTTTCAACACTGCCCAAGAGATCTTCCTAACCCACAGCCTTGGTCATGTCATTCCTCTACTCACAAACCCATTGTCCCCTGGATAAAGTGTTTGCTCCCAGTCCTGCTGTCCCAGGCAACTCCGAGGTTTGTTACAGTCTCCTACCCTAGGCTGATCTTCATACACCTGATGATGTAGCCAAATCAGGCCTGTCTTCTGTCCTCCACTTCCCTTCTGAACAACATGCACATGCAGGTGTATATGCACAGATACACCCCCCACCCTCGTGGGTGAAAGTGATCACCCCTTTTCCCTCTTCAAATATCTTGTAGCATTTTGCCTGGTTCTTGCTTGTGTATCTATCTCACTCTCCCTTGTGTTCCAGTTCTTTGCATATATTTTCCCCACTATCAGACCGTCAGCTTCTTCAGAGCAAGACCTGTGTTACATATTTTTGTATTCCTAGTGCCTGGCACAATTTGTTTCACATAGTGTAGGTGCTTAATGTTAATGGGATGATAAATAACAGGTCAACCCCTCAGGGTTGCAAAGAGGCACATGTGGGCACCAGAACCTGACCTTTCCAAGGGATATTTTTATTTTTAAAAGGGACTCTTGTGAGTTCTTGTTCATGTTTTCCAATAAATCATCCGTGAAATATCCACTCAGTGCTCTAGGGATCTTTTACTCTTCTCATGATATTTTGTCGACAACATCTATGGTGTCTACCTCTTGTTTGTACGACATGATCAACCTACCTCCTTTTCTAGTCATGTATGTCCTCTGTGATATCCTTTATAATGCTTCTCACACAAAAGTCATTCTTTGTCACATGCAGTAGCATATCTCTTTATTGCATGGGATGAGACGATATGGACCATTTTTGATCTGGACTAGTAAAGATAGTGGTGAAATCATTAAATCATTCAGACTCTCAACTACTGATGACTTGGAACGCCGTTTTGGTAAGATTGCCAACCCTCTGTCCAGGTAAACATTTATTAAGACCCAACTGTGTGCAGAGCACAATGGTAGGCACTAATTAGGATGCAAAGTTTAGATAAGACCCGGTCCCTGCATTTATGGAAGTGTGGTAGAAAACTCTGACACATACACAAAACACTCTACTATAATGCACAAATACATATATATTATATATATCTATATACACATATATATAAGAAGGTACAAACTGATTACTGAGTGAAGAGAGGGAATAGAGAGGAAATGTAATGTATTATAGATTGAAAGGGATCAGGGGAAACTTCTTGAACAAGTATGGGTGAAGGTAAGAATTCAGCAGGGGAGGGAAGGCATTTCATGCCTAGCTAATAAAAACATGAAGTACCTAAGTCATGTTCTGGGCACAAGTAACTGGGCCATGAAGTATGAAGAGGGAATGAATATGACATAAAGCTGGGAATGCAGGGAGGTATCACATTGAAGGGATCCTTCAACTCCAGACAAAGTTGTTAAAAATTGATTAAGTGGGGAATAGGGAGCCCCTGATAATTTTTGAGCAGAGAGGTGACGTGACCAGAAGTCTTGGTAGGTAGGAGAAATTAGCCCAGCACTTGTATGAAGGATGGAGGAGAGGGCTTGTTAGGAGGCTTTTGCCACAACCCAGGTGGGTGGCAATGAGGGTCTGTTTTCTGGGAATAAGGAAGTAGAGATAGATACGAGAGCTGGAACAGTCCCATGATTTGCTGACTGATTGTACCCAAGAGGTCGGTGCTGACAAACACCAAGGTTTTGAACCTGGGAAATTGAGTGGATGATGTTACCAACAATGGAAATAAGATGGAAGAAGGAGCAGTTTTAAGAGGGAAAACTGATAAGCTTGGTCGTCCACAGTTCTTTGGAGTTGCCAGGTGCCTCTGGTGCTCCATTGTGGGGCATGGAGGTGACTATTGAGTCTGGAGCTCAGAACAGAGGTCAGGGCTGGAAATACCGTTTTGGAAGGCTGTCTCCATGGGGCTGTGAAAGTGAATAATATGCTTGCCAAGGGAGAAAATACAGTAAAACTGTAGCTTTATTTATTACCTTCCAGGAAGTAATTAGATTAAATGCATTTTCAGAAGCTCTTTCTCTCTCCTTTAGGGACTGATTGCCGAAGAGGGAAAAGATTGTCTCGTAAAAGGTGACGATCCTGAGAAGTTTCGAGAAGCTCTCATGAAATTTGAGAAATGCTTTGGTTTAGCCAAACAAGAGAAATTGGTGACCTATTATTCATGCAGTTATTGGAGAGGACGAGTTCCTTGCCAGGGATGGCTCTATCTTAGCTCCAACTTTCTGAGTTTCTATTCTTTTTTGTTGGGATCAGAAAGTAAGTGTTGGGTTTTTGTTTTTTTGTTTTTTTGTTGTTGTTGTTGTTGTTGTTCTTTACCATGACTTTGGGCTTTGGGACTGATAGACTTCTTGGGTTTTTAAATTAAGTGTGCAAAAATTGAATCAATATGTGCCAGTAACTGGTTTAAAGGCAACAATAACAGATTACTAAAGAAAACATGTCTCCTTTTGGTTCCATGTTTTCTTCACCACTTTTAAGGTTCAATATGAAGGGAAGGGGAGAAGGGAATAGGCATTTATTAAGCACTGACTGTAAAAGCACTTACAGACATCTCATTTGATCCTCACAACAATCCTGGGAGTAGCTGCTATTAATATCCCCATTTTATAGTTGAGGAAACTGAGGCAGACAGTGGTTAAGTGACTTGCCCAGTATCACACAGCCAGTAAGTGTCTGTGGTTGGATTTGAACTCAGTTCTCCCTGACTTCAAACCCAGTGTTCTATCCATTCATTGTACCACCTAGATGCCTAGAAAAACTATGTATATGATGTGCTTAAAGTTTTTTAAAACTTACAAAAGGTCACATCATCGAAACTTTGAGAATTGAAGGAAAAACCTTTCAGGTTGTTCATTTAGGGAGAATTCTTAGTCCGGAGATAGAGATAAAAGATCAAATAGACAATTCTGATTGCATCCAATTCAAGAGGCACTTATTAAGCACTTACTATATGTATGATACCATCCTGGCCTCTAAGTACACAAAGCCAAAAGGAAACAACTATCCCAGCCTTCCAGGTTCTTGCCTTCTTCTGGGGGATACAACATATGCACAGATAGGGAAATGCATGATGCCTTAAGGTGGGAAAGAGGGCTAACAGCTGGAACGATTGAGAGGCAGCACATGAATTGATCCTGGAAGGGAGCCAGGGTCTCCAGGTCACAAAGATATGGTGGAGGGGCTGTATTCTCAGGCATGGGAGATAGTCTGTAGGCATAGTCACAGATGCATATAGTGGGTGCTTAATAAATGCTGGTTGGCTTCTTGATTGGTTGGTTGACAATGGGGTGACTGGGAAGTAATAAGGGGAAAGGCAAGTGAAGAAGTACAAAGATGGCGCTTGGCCAGGGCCAAGCCTAAGGCACCAGCACTCAAGGCTTACACAGGCCCAGAGAGTGGCCTGAACCTCGAAGGGAATTTGGTAAATATTACTAGGATGATACTCGAGGCTAGCATATTAGTCTGTGGATAGCTTTAAAATTATAAGCTGGCTGTGCCTGTTTTCCAGAGATGATGTAACCTACTTGGACCTACTTGGTCCAACAGCTTCATGTCATGTAGCCTCAGAGAAACAAGACAGGAAGTGCTACAGAGTAGGATTTTTTTGGTGCAGACCAGTGATTTCATCAGTATAGGGAACTCCTGGTGAAGAAATGCCTTCTGCCAACCTTAATGATGATGATGATGATGATGATGATGATGATGATGATGATGATGATGTTAATGGCTACCATTTCTATAGTGCTTTAAGATTCGCCAAGCTCTTGACATATACTGTCTCTTTTGATCCTTGCACTAACCCTGTAAGGTATGTGCTATTACTATTCCCGTTTGAGAAATGAGAGGTTAAGTGACTCCTCCAGGGTCACACAGCTAAGAAGTGACTGAGGAGGTGGGATTCAAGCTCAGGTCTTCCCAACTCTCAAGTCCAATTCTTTCCCCACTATGCCAAGCAACCATTGCAGATCAGTTGTTGTTTGTTTTTCCTTCTTAAAGAGGACCAATGACATCAGGCAGGTGATAATCTTGACTTAAAAGTGAATTGGGTTTTAGTGAGGCAGAGCTATGCAGAGTCATCAGCCTCACTGTCTTCTCCAGAATCATCAAGGTCCAGTGGCAAGACATAGGTCAGGACAACTGGAGATGACCCCAGATGCAGTTGGAGACCTTGGCCTTTTTAAGCTAAGGTCTTTCCCAGGTCGCAGTTTGTCTGAGACAACACCCATTCAAAGGTTCAAGGCTAGGTAAGAATTGAGACAAAAGAAGGCCATTTGCCTTCACAACAGAACCTATCTGGGAGGGAATTCTGGCCAGAAAAGAAATAGTTGCTATTTATGTTCACTCTGAGCCAACTGGACCCAAACCATGAGCAAGTGAGGCTTTGGCTGGGACCTATTTTTGGCCAGCCTGCGAGAGCCAGAGTAAAAGGTCCATTGTAGATCTGCATCTACTCACCAAGGGATGGTCTTAGGCCATTGCCCTGGGACGATGCCAGAGATAGGACTTGAATCCAGGTTTTCCTGACTCAGACTCTGACATCGAGGCTGACTCTCATTCTTCAACTTCATGTTGCCTCGAAGCAGCAGGTGCTACTTAAAAATAAGATAAAAATTAATGAGAAAAAAATTCTGATAGGAAGAGGCAATTAAGTTCAATAACAAAATAGATGGCTATATACACATGTATGTTTTTAAGGTTCCATTTACATTTTTCTCTGATTACCCCGATTATGTGTTTATAACGTTTTAACCAGTGTTACATCCTAGAATCTAAGCATCATTTTCTCCACACAGCTAATGGCTATTCTAAAAAATTTGATTAACTAATAAATGTAAGTGAATAGTGAGAATTTAATCACATCTTTGCTTAACTCAACTTTGCAGTCAAACTTGTTATCTCCTGGGATGCCATCTCCAAACTTGAAAAAACATCAAATGTCCTTCTCACCGAGAGTATCCATGTGTGTTCCCGGGGGGAAGATTACTACTTTTCAATGTTTTTGCACATTAATGAAACATTCCTTCTCATGGAGCAACTGGCCAACTATGCAGTAAGAAGACTTTTTGACAAGGAGACGTTTGAAAATGACCTAGTCCTCAATGATCCTCTTAAAATCACCAAAAGGTAGTAACAGTTCAATTGCGATGGGTTGCCTTTTTGTTTGCACCTTTTGAAGTGGGTTCAGATCTCACCTCTGTGGGATTTGTGTGTGTGCCCCTGGGCACATGTCTTATCCTCTCTAGGATGTGAGTGGGTTAGGATAGGTGGCCCCTAAGGTTCCTCCCAGCTCCAATAATAGCTGGTGTGATTTGGTTTTTATAACCATCCTATGTGGTAAATAAAGGGCTAGAGACCTTACTATCCTGAAGCTTGGGCACATTTCTTAAGCTCATGATGATGGAGTGTGTGTCCCCTATGAAATTCAAATCCAGGTCGTTTTGCCCTTCCAATTCTGTGCTCTGGCCATTGTGCCACACTGCCTTCTCTGGCACTGATTGACACAAGTTATTAACTGGTTTGTGCCATAATGGTACAGGTGTTCACTGTTGGCTTAATTTCACTGGTATACATTTACTTGCTTATTCATGTATACTTCCTTCAGAGTTGTGTCTTTATTCTTGGATAATTTTTCTCTTGAGATGTCATTGTGGTTAGATCAGATTTCTGAAACGTTATGGCTAGGGAAGGATCTCTCTGTAGGTTGAGGCAGGATCTGCCCTCCAAGACCTTCTAGGCATTTGGGCAGCTGTTGGTTAGTTATAACTGCATTGCTTTTAGTGGCAATCACTTAGGCATTTTCTCCAAGGGGTTTTGCATATTTAACTTGGCTAAATCTGCAATTCATTCTTAGATAAATGTGTGGATTGTATTTCAAATGGATTCTATCCTGAGCTGTCCAAGTTGTCCTCTAACTTTGGCTTGTTCCTGAGGCTTAACATCTTGCTTGATTGCGCAGGGAGAGGGAGAGAAAAGCAACCAGAAGTAGCTGTTGGAAGGAACTTCTGACAATGAAGGTGAAAGGTGAAGGTTGTATCTATGAAAGAAAGAGGAGAGAACTGTGAGGCACATTCCCCTTTGACTCCTTTGGATTATAGACTCCAAGATTTAGATGGAAAGAACCTTGGAGGGCTTGTCTTGCAGAGGAGGAAAACTGAGGCACAGGGAGGGAAAGTGACCTGTCCAAGGTACTGAAAGGATCAGAATTTTAAAACTAGAAGAGACCCCAGAAGTCATATAGTCAAACCTTCTCATTTTACAGAGGAGGAAACTGAGGCCCAGGGAGGGGAAGGGACTTGATCAACATTGCTCATCGGCTGGAAGGGATTCCAGAGGCCATTTAGTCAAAGCCTCTTATTTTACAGAGTAGGAAACTGAGGCCAAGGGAAGGGGAGTGACTTGTCCAAAGTCACACAGGCAGTAAGGAGCCTGCTGCTCGGCTGTATTGGCTAGACCAGAATGAATGATTTCAGGGTTCTGTGGCTCACAACATGGAGTAGGCTTGTTGCATTTGCCTGTTTTCTTTCACCGCTAAGATAGGCCTGAAATCCAAGATAGAATTTAATTGTGAATCTATTTGTGCTAATTTTCTATATGCCTTTAAAGAATTAGTCACAGGCTTGAGACATTTTGTACTGTACACAAACATTAGTGTTGTGTGCTTATTAATAAGAGGTAAGTGCTATACCCCAAGCTGGGGGACTGAAATCTCTATTTGTGTTTGCTTTCCATTTGATTGTTGTCTTTACTACTTATGTCTTGTTTAGCTGTTAAAAGGTACTCTTCAAGGTCTTTTTCTTTTCCTTTTTTCCATTTGAAAAGGGATCTGTCAGAAATTTACTTAGCTCCTTAGTCTTTGTTTAAAAGGAATGTAGCAAATGAGTTTTTTGCTCTGCATAATTTCTCAAGAGCGTCTTTTCAAAATTACATGCTTTTAAGTTCATTTATGAGAATGCTAACTTATTGAAAAGGCATACACAAATGACATTTCAAATGATGGTAAAAATTAATATAATTTGCTCTTAATGTGCATCAGTATAATTTTGAAACATCTTATCAAATTTTTCCTCTACCTGTGCCAGGAAGATGAGAAAGGAAAAGGGAGTTTGGCCTTTACTTTGCTAAGTGTGTATTTTGTTTGTTTGTCGGTCCTATGATTCCAGTGGTACAGCCACTGACTGACATTGTGTCTGCCACCTTGGAGTCTTAAAATTGCCTGGGGGCAATGAGAGGTGAAGTGCGGGGCCCTAGGCTTTCCCTGCCAGAACACTTCAGAGGCAGGCCTCCAACCCTGGGCTTTATAGCTCTGACCCTAAAGCTGGCCATTTTGCTGTTCTGCCACAGCTCCCCCTTGCAAGTATGAGTTATTGCTTAATATGCATACTACCCCACCCAAATGGCATTGTTGTTTGCCCGGTTTCCAGGGGCCCCGAAACAACCATTTGTTTTTCACCTTCTTCATAGATCTCTTTATAAATTAATCAAATGACTGTGTTTATTGAACACCTGTTCCTCCTTCAAGTATGCATTCTCTTTTGCATATATTAGGTTTTACCTCCAATTTTTGATAAACAGATGTGAAAGATTTTTGATAGTCAGAAATGAAAAATGCTGTTCAGAAGGTAGGTTGGGTCCATATTCGCTTATTAGGAATATAGACTTCTATGAGTCCATAAGTATTCTGCTTTGATACTTGGAAAATGACCTTCATGTTTAGATATTATATTCTTTTGCCTAAACTGTACAATGATAAATCCAGGAAAATGTCCCTTTTTTTTCCACAGCTGATTTTTTGCATTGTAAAGTATTGGTAATAATGTAAAAGTGAGTCTTACAAATGTTCAATTAAAAATCATGTCTTTAAAAAAAAAAGAGTATAGACTAATTCACCCCTTAACAGAAAGTTTCAAACCCAACTACATATATATGACTTTTGAAATGTTTCATCTATCAGCCACAACTGAGAGAGATTTTGTTGGAAGGAAGAATGAAAGAGACCAGCCTAGTAGGAAATAGTGGTTGTCTTCCATTGGGCTATCTGAGAAAGAATAGGCCATTCAGCTTTTTAGTACGTTTTCTTCTTAATGCTGATAGTTGTTCCTTGACCCTTCCCCTGCGGTGATCTGCCAGAGTAGGGAGTAATGCCAGAGAAATCAAGTTCAAACCTAAGTCCTCTAGACTCCAACTTTATCGTTCTATGTCCTATCCTTGACACCATGCTACTTCTGGTTAGGCACTTAATTAAGACAGAATTGAATGTTAAAGGGACAGCTTGGTGGCACAGTGGATAGAATTCTGGCCCTGGATTCAGAAGGACCTGAGTTCAAATATGGCCTCAGACACATAACACTTACTAGCTGTGTGACCCTGGACAGGTCACTTAACCCCATTGCCTAGTCAAAAAAAAAAAAAAAAGAAGAATTGAATGTTAAGACAATTCTTATCCCTATTAACATTTCCTCCCTGAAAGAAGTATTTCTTTATTGGCAGATAGGGGGTACCATGTTGCACAGAGTGCTGGACCTGGAATCATAAAGACCTGAGTTCAAATGTTGGCCTTAGACACTTATCAGGTATGTGACCCTGGATGAGTCATTTCACCCTGTTCGCTTCAGTTTCCTCATATGTAAAATGAGCTGGGGAAGGAAATAGCAAACCACTCCAGTATCTCTGCAAAGAAAACCCCAAATGGGGTCATGAAGAGTTGGAATAACAATGATAATTCTAGCTCTTCTTTATTTTTTGTTCCGAAGCACTTATTTCTTCCTCTCTATCACTAAATATTAATAAACTGAGGTTTATTAGAACTGAGTTCTAGTTCTGACTCTGACATTAACATGGCTGCATGCCCTTAGGCAAGTCCTTTCCCCCTAGCTGGGCCTTAGTTTCCCCCTCTGGTGAATGAAGGGGTGATTTGATGGTTTCTAAGAAACTGGCTACCTCTGGGGTTCTGTGGTCCTAACTCTTATAATGCAGCCCTTCACCATCTCGTTGTCTCGTGTAAGTGCGGTCTCTTGTGTTCCACTGGACACTCCCACAGGACAAAGACTATGTCTTTTCGTGTGTCATTCAGAGCTCCAAGCAGAGTGGGGCTGAATAAGTCCTTTTTGAATGAAGACCCTGTGAACAGAGCATCAGATACCCTACACAGACAATCCCTGTGAACTTGCATAGGTAACCCTTTGAGATCAGCGTGCTTCATTCCCCTCCCCCAATTCCTTAGCCATTTCATGCTTTTCACACCTTTATTCACTCTGTTCCCTGTTTTTTTTTTAAGTAATAATAATAATTGCTAGCCTCTATTAAGTACCTACTATGTGCCAGGCACTGTGCTCAGAGCTTTACAATTATTATCTCATTTGCTCTTCACAACAACCCTGGGAGGTAGGTTCTGTTGTTATCCCCATTTTACAAATGAGAAAACTGAGGAAGACAGCGGTGAAATGATTTGTCCAAGGTTACATAGCTAGGAAGCATGTGAGGCCGTATTTGAACTCAGGCTTCCTAACTCCAGGCCCAATGCTTTCCCCACTGTGCCACTGAGCTGCTTCTGAGTCCATCCTCGCCCGTCTCCATCTGCTGAATCCCTACCCACCCTTTATTCTTATCCCACAGAACAATGGAGAACCTGGCGCGCAGTGAGCAATTCAGTTCATTTTTTAGGCTCCCCAAAGAAGAAAACCTTAAAGAAGTACACGAATGTTTCTTACGGATACCATCGAGCCACTTGAACGCTCATGGGAAAATGTGTATTTTTGAAAACTACATCTGCTTTACCAGTCAGGACGTCAGTCTCTGCAGTGTAGTCCTTCCACTAAGAGAGGTAAGATAATAGAGGCCTTTTACGGACCAATGAACATTTTTCTTTCTGCTCAAAATTGGATGAGAGCTTCCCTTTCTACCTTAATTTCTTCATTTAAGTTCATCATTGTGCTGCAGAATAACTGTATTTGCCAATTCAAAACTTGGTGACTTGAGATTATATTTGTAAAGCACCTAACACAATGCCTGGCACATAGTAGGTGCTTAACACGTTTATTCCCTTCCCTATGTACTGCAAGAAGAACCTCCATAGTGAGAGGGTGAGGTCCTGAAATTGACTAGTCCCAGTGTGAGCTTGGGCCGGCTTGAGCACACGTTTAGGCACTCTGGATAGCAAGAGGCAGGCTCAACGCCCAGCAGCCAAAAGTCACTGTCTCACCTGGTATGTGCAGTTCAAAGAGGGAGAGACTAGAACAGAAAACCAGAGCTTGGTGAGCCTTGCCCAAATCAGTCCCCAAGCATTTCCGAAGTCCTAGGCACCGTGCTAGGTAATAGGAACACAGTTACCCAAAAATGAAGCAATTTCTGTTTTCAGGAAGATATGTCGACATAAAAGTGTATGTAAAACAGACAGCTGGAAAGGGAGGTCCACAGCAGACTCTAAGAGGCAGAGGGAAGGAGGAAGTGCATTCAGGCCCAGGCGAAGGGGGATCCCGCCAAACGACATCTTTTGTCGCCGTATTTTGTAGACCAGGAAAACTCCTTCCTCAAGAAATAAAATGGCTTGGCCCAAGGTTATGCCAGTCAGTCTTGATGTTTCAATGGCGGGGCCCGTCCTTGTACTGCAGAACCAGGAGACCTCTCCCGCTAGGCTTTGTGTGAAAATTAAGGGGGCAAAAAAAAATGACTCATGTTTGTCCTTTTCTCTTCAGGTCCTTGCTGTAGACAAGGTGGATGACTCTAGCCAATCAGTCATCATTAGCATCAAAGGAAAGAAAGCCTTTCGATTCTCTGACATCAGAGACTTTAAGCAGCTTGTGGCAAAACTGAGACTTATAGGTGGAGCAGCTTCCATTCTGCAGCAGGATGTTAGCACTGAGGTAATTACATAGCAAGTGTTGTTCTTCTCAGGGCTCTGTTAGATGGTGCTTCATCTTCTCAAAAGTAGTAATGATGGTGGTGGTGGTGATGGTAGTAGTATAAGTGGTAGTGGTAGTATTAAGTGACATGTATATAGGGTTTTAGGGCAGTTAGGTGGCGCTGCCGTGGATAGAGCGCCAGGCCTGGAGTCAGGAACACTTATCTTTCTGAGTTCAAATCTGGCCTCAGACACTTATTAGGTGTGTGACCCTGGGCAAGTCACTTTACCCTGTTTGCCTCAGTTTCCTTATCTGTAAAATGAGCTGGAGAAGGAAATGGCAAATCACTTCAGTATCTCAGCCAAGAAAACCCCAGATAGGGTCACGAATAGTCAGACAGGACTGAACAGCAAATACAGTGCTTTAAGACTTGTGTACACTTTATCATTTCGTTTGGTCCTAACTACAGTCCTGGGAGGTAGGTGCTATTGTTATCTCCATTTTACAGATTAGAAAACTGAGGCTTAGGAAGGTTTAGTGACATGTTTGGGGCAACACAGCTAGTATCTGAGATAAGATTTGAATATAGTTCCTCATGGAGCAGCTCGGTGGCGCAGTGGATAGAGCACTGGCCCTGGAGTCAGTAGGAACTGATTTCAAATTAGGCCTCAGACACTTTATACTTACTAGCTGTGTGACCCTGGGCAAGTCATTTAACTCTGATTGCTTCACCAAAAAAAAAAAAAAGAATATAGTTCCTCAGATTCCAAATCTGTATACCACACTGCCTTTCATAACAGTACCTTTTATCTTCAAAGCTACACCTACAAAAACATAGTTTTTAATAGTTGCATTAATTTGTGATCCCATCAATATGGGCATTCCCTCCAACAGTGCATATTGCAGTCCATCCATGCCCTCAATTAGTCAATCAACAAAGCATTTATTAAGTACCTACTATGTGCTAGGCACTTTGCAAGATTCCAGAGATATAAGGGGCAGCTAGGTGGCGCAGTGGATAGGGCACAGGCCCTGAAGTCAGGAGGACCTGAGTTCAAATCCGGCCTCAGACCAAACACTTGACACTTACTAGCTGTGTGACCCTGGGCAAGTCACTTAACCCCAATTGCCTAAAAAAAAACAAACAAACAAAAAAAAAGATTCCAGAGATATAAAGATAGCTAAAAGAAAATTTTTTAAGCCCTTCACATCCTGGGCTACTCTTCTCCTGGGCTCCATCCTTCCCCAGGGAGTCCACACAAAGGGCTAGAGATTATCTATCCATTGGTTATCCCTTGCTCTTACCATGTGACTACCCCTCCCCCTTCTTTGCTGGTCCTACAGCTAGCTCCCTGCCGTTCTGCCCACCAATTCTGTCAAGGAATTGGGAAGTCCAGAAGACCGAAGGGTTGGGGGAAAGGGGACAGGGAGGGAGCAGAGATAATGAATTCTGTTTTGCACATGCTGCATTTGACATGTCTGTAGGACATTGGATTTTCTTAGAGAAAACACAGCTATATCTCAGCAGAGAGTCTAGGGACAGATATGTGGATCTCTATGCAGATCCCAGATCTTCTTCATAGAGATGATAATGGAATGCATGGGAGCTGATGAGATCACCAAAGGAGATGATGCAAAGCAATAATTTTTCACCTGGGATCTGTGAACTTGTGTTGTTGTTTTTAATCATTTGATAACCGCATTTTGGTATAATTGGTTTTCTTTTGTAACCTAATGTACTTTATTCTGTTCATTTAAAAACATTGTCCTGAGAATAGGCTTCACCAGACTGCCCAAGGGGTCCATGACCCAAAAAAAGATCAAGAGCCCCTGGTAGAAGAGAAGGGGGCCAAGGCCAGAGCCTCAGGGACACCCACAGTTAGAGGGCTTGACCTGGATGAGGAAGGAGCAAATGGAACTGAGAGGGAGCAGTCAGGAGAGCCAGGAGAGAACAGCATCCCCCAAACCTAGAAGAGAATAGTATCCAGAAGACAGAAATCAGCAACATCAAAGGCTGTAGAGAGGGCAAGAAGGAGGAACATTGAGAAAAGGCCAGTGGATTGGACAGCTTGAGATTTGGCCCTGAGAATTTGGAGAGAGCTGTTTCAATGGTGTGATAAGAAGTTTGAGTGGAAGCCAGACTGGGGAGGGTTTAGAAGAGAGGAAGAGAGGAAGCAGCAGCACCAATTGTAAACTCAAGATGTTTATCTGGGAAGGGGAGGAAAGAAATAGGATGATAGTCGGTGGGCATGTTCGGACCAAGTGAGGAATATTCCTGTCCAGGGGCGTATGGTTCATTCACCTCCACAGAACATTTTCTACCATGCCATAGAAACCTGTGCACCCTGGAAGCTCACTCCCACTCCTGGACTAAGTCTCCCATTGGAAGTACCCTTCAGCCCTGTGGCCTCTCTCTCTCTTTGGTTGGTTCCTCCCCAATCCTCCAATTTAAGGAGGAGGCACAGGCCAACCCTGTCTTGGTCCCCCTCCAGGTTTCACTGCTGACTTGTTTACCCGCTTCAGCTCCTTTTTATGTGGTTGGTTCCCTCCATTGAAATGTAAGCTCCTTGAGGGTAGGGATTGGTTTTATTTCTACTCATATTTGGATCCTCAATGCCTGGCACACTGTGAGCAATAGTATATAAATGTTCATTATCATTGTTATTATTATTATAGTAGGCACTTACTAAGTGCTTGTTGACTTGACTTAGGCACCTTTGCAGGCTGTATTTGAAGGGCCAGTAGATTGGGAGAAATTGAAGTGAAGAGAAAGAATGGAGATGAAGGGGGAGGGGCAATTTGCTGGAAAAGCTGGGAATAGATGGCATTCGGGGTTCACGTAGAGGGGCTAGAGCTTCATTTTCATCCGAGACTGGAGCGGAGCAGATAGTGGAGGAAGACATCAGATTTAATGTGAAATAAGAGGGGAGATGAAGGAGCTCTCAGTAAATAGCCTGAATTTTTTCAGTGAAATATGAAATGAGATCTTGAGCTGAGAAGGCCAGAGGCTTGAAGGAGAGACAAGGTTTGGAATAGCTACTATGGAGAATGGGATAGCAAATCAGTTAGGGAGGAATAAGATATTTGCCTCGTTGAAGCAAGGGTCCAGTTGAGATGACGTAACAAATTTGTAGTGGATGCAGTCAACCCAGCAGCATGATTTTTCTCCATTTCTTTTCAGCAGCACATGAATAGGAGCAAAGGTGGAAGATGGTGGTAATAATTCAGGGTTGGAGCTTGCCAAGACATGGTCAGTGATGGGACAAAGGAGTCACGGGCGGAGGATAGTACAGAGTTGAGTTGGTTTACCTTGGTGGGGGGGGGGGGGTCAGGATAGGGAAGGGAGGACAGAATAGCCAGTCCCGGGGGTGATGTGGCCTGGGAAAGAATTGAGGGCTATAGGAATAGAAATCACTGTGAGATTGAAGAACAGGATTAAAGGTCGTAAGGCCTGGGAAAAGATGGAATAGTAAAGGATTGAGGAATTTCAGAGTTGATGAACATGGCAAGGATCTGGGATGTGACCTGCTCTCAGGATAGCTGAGGAGTAGGTCAGAGGAAATATGAATAGTGAGAAAACCAGAAGTTGGAGCATCTCAGGGGCCATTTATATGAATGCTGAAGTCCCTTGGTTTGAGGGCAAGAACTGAGTCAAGCATTGAAACTTTTGTTGAAATGTTTGTTGAGTTTGATTTAATTTAGGTTTGCAGTTTCAGGACAGCACTTAGAAAAACTGCTGGTGCCGTACCATTATTTCTCCATTTAGGAAACACTGCCACCAGGTGGCCCAGATGCTAAGTAAGGTGTGTGTTCTGCCTGAAAGCTGGATGACAACCTTGAATTTTCTGCTCCCTATTTACAAAAATTGTATTCCATGCTAAAACAAGTAGACTTTAATGACATTTACAAGTTAAATTGATAATTGTTACCAAGTAATGTTTTTTAAAAAAATAAATAGAATCTTAATGGCATTTTGGAATCATGCAAGAAATGTGATTAAATCACCTTATACCCTTTACCTAACAATCCTACTGCTTGGTTTATGCTAGTGGGAAGTCAGAGACGTAAGCAGAGGGCAGCTGGAGAGTGACATCACTCTTTGTGATAGCAAAGAAAGTGGGTGCATGTCCGTTGAGGAATAGCCAAAAAAAACACCTCAACCCTATAGTTAATGAATGTAATAATATGATTATGTAGTAAGAAATTATGAATTTGAGGAACTCAGAGGGACATGGGAAAGTCTGTGCAAACTGATACAGAGGGAAATACACGGAGCCTAAGGAATAATATAGCCGGTGATTACAGCAACGTAATTGAAAAGATCTCTACCAGGAAGCTCAACTCTGAATAAGTAAACCAGTGTGAGTCCCAGAGGAGAGACAATGAAATCTGTGACTGAGAGATGGGTTGCTCCTAGGGCAGGGTGGTGTATGTGTTGTTAGACTGGATCACCATCACATATTTGTGCTTGATTGGTTTTCTTTGTCATGAGGAAGGTTTTAGTCTGGGGTGAGGTAGGGTCCCCCTACCCCTGAAATGACCATGACGTGAAGACAAAGGACGTCAGTGAAACATTTGAGAAAATCAACCGGCTTAGCTTTTCCTCGCTGATCTTTGTTACAGTATCACAAGCTTAGTGACATAATGAGCTTTTGGTTAGAATTTTCTTCTCTTCCTCATCTTGCATTCTGCTTTGTCCCAGTAGACCCCCCGCCTGCTGCTAGGAAACATAACACTTCCTAATACCGAAGTGACTTTTGTTTGGTCCTGAGCCTCTCAGCTGGTAAAAAGCCTGTTTGCTAATTAAATTTCACTGTGCCCTGAAATTAATTAGATAGATACCATCATGGCCTGATAGCCCAGAGGAGGAGAAGACAATCTCTGATTATAGCTTATTTATTATTAGAAAGATATTTTCGTATTGTGGTTTGCAGTCGACACTAGAATTTTGAAAAGCGTTTCTCTCATAAGAGATTGGAAAGCACTCAGGTCATTCTGGTAACATTCAGACTCTCCTTTGTAGCCCGTGCCCAGTCCTGACCCTGGGAGCTCAGGGCAGTCTTCTAAGGGGCCCTCTCTAATGGGACAGAAAGATTCCAGCAAGACTGTGAACACACAAGCTTTAATGACAGAATTTCACCCTCAAGATTTGGAGAATCTTGATTCCAAAATGGTAAGAGAACAGACCTTGAAAATCTAAGAGCAGAGATAGATGTCTGAAAATGAAGAGAAAGCTGATCCACAGTGGAAAAAAAAAAGCCTTCCTTTTGAGAGCTAAAATTCCCTCCCATCTGACCAATGTAATTCTGTCATGTACTGAGGAATAGCAGTGAAAGCCAGCTGTGGAATAATAACTCTGCTCATCCACAGAATTGGATAGTTATCTGCCTAGTGGTTGAGGTGATAAGGGGGGGGAACCAAAGGATTCAGGATGTGTTTTGCCTAAATCAACTAATAATAATAATTGCATTTTTATATCACTTCATAGCGTGCTTTCCCCATTCATTTGTTTCTTTGTTCCTCAATGACCTACCCAAGGAACAAAGAATGCATCAGGGAGGCAAGATCAGACCTAGTGAATTTTTTTTTTCCAGTGAGTCTTTGGCCTTTCTTAAGAGGAGGGCTCACGTTGACCTTGCTCAGTCTTGAGTTCTGTCCAGGTTTTTGATTACAGTTTAAGGTCGGGGAGTACAGTAAAGGTGCTTGGGCTATCTCTTCCCTGTCATGATGAGTTGCTTTGAGTTCTCTCTTATAGCTGAAAGAAAAGATGAAGGAACAATCATGGAATATACTCTTTGTGGAATATGGCCGTGGCGTTAGCATGTTTCGGACAAAAAAGACTCGAGACTTGGTTGTAAGGGGTATTCCTGAGACTTTAAGAGGAGAACTATGGTTGCTTTTTTCAGGTATTAAACACACACACACACACACACACACACACACACACACACACACACACACACACACACACACACCCTTTGCCAATTACTGAGCAAGTTAATATTGTAGGTAGAATATGTAGCAACTAAATGAAAATACTTTTAGTGTCCAAAGCAAGTCAAGTCCAGCTCTTGAAAACATCATCTTATTGGGTGAGGTTCATGCCCCTCGAATAAAATAAACCCATGGGTTGTTTTTTGTTCTTATTCTCTTGCCCAAATATTATTTTAGTAATTGCGTTCTTAAAAGGCAGATGGGTTGTCATAGGTAAAGAGCTGGCCTTGGAGTCTGGGGCAATCAGTTAATCAGTCAGTGTTTATTAAGCACCTACTAGAGATACAAAAGCCAAGAATGAAATAATCCTGCTTCTTAAGAGCTTACATTCTAAAGGGGACATGGAGGAAGAGCTGGGTTCAAGTCTTGCCTCTGACTTGTACTGGTTTTGTGAGCCTTTTTGGATCACTTGACTCTCAGGGCCCCAAGCAACTCTGCAAGATTTTACACTACAGACCAGTTGCCGATCAGAATTGGTTCAAGGAATCCTCTTACCTGGGAACTCCTTGTGTAGGTCCAGACCCTTCCCCCCATCCCCACCAAAAGAAAAATTACCTGCTTACAAAGGAGCAACTTAAGTTGATGAAATTCAGTTCTTCGTGTTTAATTTGAAAAAAAAGAAAGAAAGAAAAGAGAAAGAAAAGAAAAAAAGAAACTTTATCATCTTCTTCTTCTGTATGCTAATATAATTATTTTCCCAGGTGCTATTAATGATATGGCTACCAATCCTGGCTATTATGCTGACATGGTTGAGTTGTCCTTAGGGACATATACAGTAGCTACTGATGAAATTGAACGTGACTTGCGTCGCTCCCTACCTGAGCATCCTGCCTTTCAAAGCGACATGGGCATATCTGCATTGAGGCGGGTACTCACAGCATATGCATACCGGAACCCCAGAATTGGCTACTGTCAGGTAGGGCTGCAAAGAGAGCCCAACTCTGTTGATATTCCGAAAGATAAAACTTCATTAAATCCAACTCCATTAATCTGAAATTGGTGGATGGGAGCCGGGTAGGAGTTAATAGTGCATATTGGAAGACTGTGTTATAGGGGCCTTACTTCAGGAGAGCTAAGTGTACTTAGGCATCCATAGACAAGACATTTTAGCTCTCTGGTCCCCAGCTTCCTTTCTATGAAATGAATTAGTCCTAGCTATTCATTAATAGGTCCCTTAAAATGGAATTGGAGTATAAATCAACAGCTGTTTATTGGGCTCTTTCTATACTTTTTCTACTGGGTTATTGAATTGTTGAATTGTTTTCTCTCCTCATCAGCCCACCTCCTGGGAATTTTCATTTACAATTGTTGTGCAAAGGACTTCCATATCTATAGATCCAGCCCTTATCTCTTCCCTCTACTCCAGTCCCCCACCAACATCTGCCTGCTTGGCATCTCTGCCTGCCTATGCTGCAACATGTCCAGAGGATTTAAACAGATAATTTACAGAAGAGGAAACCCAAACAGATTGCGTTTTTTAAATGCAAAAATAATTTTTGTTTTCTCTTCCCTTCCAGATCTACCTGACTTTGTTTTCTATCTTTAAAATTTTGTTTTCATATGATTGAAACACAAATTGTAAAAAAAAAAAAACCTTGAGAAAATGTCCAACCTCACTAATAATCTTCCCATGTTTCTCTAAATTCCTTTTACATCATTTCTTACTGCTTATATAAATTAAAACAACTCTGAGATGCCACTTTGCACTTATCAGATTGGCCCAATTAATTAAACTCAGTCCTGGTGAGGTTGTGAAAAAACAGGTTACCCTCTTTCATTGCTAATGCAATTGCAAACTAATAGAATGTTTTTAGAAAGCAATCTCACAATGCGATGTCAGGAATACAAGAACAATCAGATACCCCCACTGCCCACCCCCTGATCCAGTAATTACATTGTTGGGAATATGACCTGAAACTGTTTGTCTTCCATATGTTTTTTTTTTTCAATTTTAGGCAATGAACATTTTGACATCAGTGTTGCTTCTATATGCAAAAGAAGAAGCCGCTTTTTGGCTCCTGGTTGCTGTGTGTGAACGGATGCTGCCTGATTATTTTAATCACCGGATTATTGGTAAAACATGTTGAGAGTGAATGCCCGCTTCTTCTGAAGTAATAAACTCAGACCAAATGACCAGGGAAATAAAACTGCTGGCTTAAGTTGTAGAAGATGAAAAAGAAAATCAAACAGTTCTAAAATATCACATGAACTAGACTTTTCAGGAGACTTTTAGTGTTCATTTTAGCTTTTCTTTAATATATTGCCTTGATTTTAAGAAGTGCTAACCTGATCTGTTTCTTAATAAAATGGAAGTCCTAAGCTCATCCCCAAGCTTCTAATGCAGTATCAACGTGAAAATTTCAGAGCTGTTGGGATTTTTTTTTTTTGGAGGGAGTATGGGGAGTGCTTATAATCAGTGAGCTCAAAGTCCCATATTTATGTGGAACCGTATGGATATCCATAAGTATCTTTTGAAAATGATCATTGTAGGGGCAACTAGGTGGCACAGTGGATAGAATTCCAGCCTTGGAGGCAGGAGGCCCTGAGTTCAAATGCAGCCTCAGACACTTGATATTTACTAACTGTGTGACCCTGGGCAAGTCACTTAACCCTGATGGCCTCACCAAAAAGCAAAAAACAAACAAAATGATCATTGTTTGGCAGTACATTTTCCCAAAAGATGGCCAGCCTATAATAGTCAAATTAAAAAGGGAAATCTGTTTTTTGCTTAAATTATGCATGGACGGTCTATCTTTATTAAGTGCTTCTAGGTATGTGGTATTGTATTTATTAGCTCCTGTTGTGTTTTACTGAATCTTGACCTCAAGAAGCTTAAAATCCAAGAGAGAGAGACAAGATAGTCCCATATCTAGTAAGAGATCAGAAGAAAGCTGAGAGGGTCTTAAGGTTGCTTTGTGGCTCCTGGGATCATATAGAACACTTCAATAATCCCTCGTGTGGAATGAAGTAAAGAAGGTCTTATAAATACCAAGAGTGGTCAGGCTGAAATCTCCTGGTTCCTCCACAGGTGCCTTGGTGGATCAGGCAGTCTTTGAGGAACTGATCAGAGAGCACCTTCCTCAGCTGACGGGTCACATGAGTGACATGACCTTCTTTTCCTCGATCTCCCTCTCCTGGTTCCTCACCCTCTTCATCAGTGTGCTTCCTATTGAAAGTGCCGTGAATGTCGTGGACTGTTTCTTCTACGATGGCATAAAGGCCATCTTACAGCTGGGATTGGCGGTGCTTGACTATAACATGGAACAATTGCTTACGTGTAAAGACGATGCCGAAGCTGTCACAGTGTTAAACAGGTACTGGCAGAATCATCGGGTTGCTCTAGAAATCTGAGAAATCATCTAGCCCAACTCCCTTATTTTAAACAACAAATAATGATAAGAGTTAACATTTCTGTAGTGCTTCAAGGTTTGCAGAGCACTTTACAAATAGTATCTTCTTTAACCTTCCCAAAAACCCTAGGAGATAAGTGTTATTATTATCCCCATTTTACAGTTGAGGAAACTGAACCAAATTGAGACTAAGTGGCTTGTCCAGGGTCACATACCTAATAAGTATCAAAGGCTGAATTTGAACTCGAGTCTTCCTGGTTCCAGGTCCAACACTATCAAATCTACCTCCAAAGCCATTGGGATTGTCTTAAGTATTGGTGACACACCTACTATAATATGCTCACCACTTTCCTGGACAGTGCTGGCAGATAGAAGGCATAGATTCTGTTCTCTGGGAGCCTGAAGTAGAGCAAGTAGTTGGTGTTAGTGTTATTGTTATTGTTGCAGCTAGGGGATGCCACAGTGCATAGAGTGCTGTTCCTGGAGTCTGAGTCATTTTCCTGAGTTCAAATCCCATGGCCTCAGTTACTTCCTAGCTGTGTGAACCTGGGCAAGTCACTTTACTCCGTTTGCCTCAGTTGCCTCATCTGTAAAATTAGCTGGGGAAGGAAAGGGAAAACCAGTCTAGTATCTCTGCCAAGAAAACCCCAAATGGGATCACAACAAGTTGGACATGACTGAAAACGACTCAATAATAACAACAAATAATTGCTATTTCTAAAGCCCTTTATCACCTGCTTCCCCCCAGCCCCCACCTCCTTTCTAGTCTTATACCTTATTCCGCTCCACTGGTACCCTGAGATCCAGTGACACTGGCCTTCTTGCTGTTCTTCCCACAAGACACTCCATCTCTAGACTCTGGACATTTTCAGTGGTGATCTCCCATGCCTGGAACCCTCCAGGCCTCTGCCTCCTGGCTTCCCTTCAAGTCTCTCACCTTCTGTAAGAAGCCTTTCCTAGGGGCAGGTAGGAGCTCTGGCCTTAGAGTCAGGAGGACCTGAGTTCAAATCCAGCCTCAGACATATAACACTTACTAGCTGTGTGACCCTGGGTAAGTCACTTAACCCAATTGCCTCACCAAAAAAAAAAAAAAGCCTTTCCTAGTCCTCCTTAATCTTCATGCCTTCTCTCTGATATTGCCTCCAGTTTATGCTATTGATAGCTTGTTTGGGCAGAGTTATTTGCATGTTGTTTCCCCCGTTAGAATGTGAGCTCCCTAAGGGCTGGGACTGATTTTTGCCTTTCTTTGTATCCCCAGCCCTTAGCCAGATGCCTGGCCCTAGGAGGGACTTCAAAAATGCACGTTGACTTGAAATTGAGTGGTACAGACTAGTAGCAGATACAGACTCGGAGATGAGGAGGAATAGTATGGGTTGGAGTGGCCAGGGAAGATGTACTGGATGAGATAGGCCTTAAACTGGGTTTTGAAGGACGAGGAGTACATGTGTAGACCAACAAGAGAGCATAGGGCACCCCAGGCAAGATCAACAGCCCAAGCAACGTCCCGTAGGCAGGAAAGAACATCTGCTCTCCATGAAGGTCGACTGCAACCAAGACAAAGCTACTGTCCCAGAAGACGGCAACAACCAGGTACCATTTGCTCTGTTCTAATAATTTGTGGTCCCATGAACTTTGATGCCAATATTCCTTTTGACCAGGTTCTTCGACAATGTCACCAACAAGGACAGCCCATTGCCTTCGACTGTTCAACAGGGTTCATCTACAAGTGATGACAAAAGCCATCAGACCAAAGTGGACATTACAGATTTGATTAGAGAAGCGAATGAGGTGAGTTCTCGCGTGGTCACAGCGTTTATACAGCATGTTGACAGTTTATTCCTTTTTTTGTTAACTAAATAATGCCTGGTAATCCTGGTGGCTAGGCCAGGGGCAGGTAAAGAAAATCATAATACAACCATCAAGGACATTTCAAACCTAACTTAATTTTAAAAAATGATCTCGACAAACTGGTAGCAGGTCCTATAACCCCTCTGGCCGTGTTCCCTTTTCTTTAAAGTGGAGTTGTTTGTCTGTTTCTTTTTGTACAAAGTCAATTAAGTTAATGCATTTGAACTATATTAAGTTACTGTAAAAGAAGGTAATAAATTACACCTTTCTAAGAGACTCCATGCATTTCATAAATATCCTTACATGTAATTTTAGATGGGTAATAAACAGAATTCTCATCAGTAATTACATGAAGCAAAGCAAGAACTAGAAATGAGAAGCCAGGGATGTGTCCCTACATGGCAGTATCCCAGGAACATACTTTCCACATGCCTCTTACCCCCTCCCCATCCCTCCTAGCCCCCCCTGCCTTACCGGTCTGTTTGCCAGGCTTACCCCCCCCCCCCCCCCACCCAACGTACC
>NW_020954760.1:610642-679699 GCF_900497805.2 Vombatus ursinus | reverse complement strand
CCAGGCTTACCCCCCCCCCCTTGCCATATACCAAAATCCGCAACTCTTTCTCCTGGGGTGAACTTCCATGGAATGGAGTATATATGCCCCTTTCCCTTGCCCATAGGCCCTGGGCATACATCGTATGCCTGGGATCAATTGGACAGGCCTCCTGTATAAGTAGTAGTCAAAACATTTAGCCCTTCCTTCTCTTTCTACAGCATACCCTGTAGATAAGGGGTTCTTAACCTAGGGCCCATTAACTTGTATTTTTAAAAAAGTAATTTAATAACTTTTTCAATAGAATTGGTTTCCTTTATAATCCTATGTAGTTTATTTAATGCACTTAAAAACATTGTTCTGAGGGAGAGTCCATCCAGAGGCTTTGCCAACTACTGCCAAAGGAGGCCAGGACACACAAAAAGGAAGAGAACCCCTCCTCTAGAATGGCCTTCCCTCTATTGTCCTTCCTCACTGGATTTCAGGGCAGAGGAACCTAGTGCAAACCATGGCTCGGCCACTTACCACCTGTGTGATGTCAAGCCACCCAGTTGACCTCCTCTATAAAATGAGGGGGTCACCAAGGGGTGCCCTGTAAGGGTTCCTTCCAGCTCTGAATCTCTGATCAGATCTGGTTTGGAGTCAGGAAAACCTGGACTCATTCTCACTGCTGAGCTTCAGTGGTCTCATCTGTAAAATGAGGCCTTGGACTTTAGGACCTACCTCTGAGGTTCCTTCCAACTCCAAATCTGTGATCCTAGAGCAGTTCTTCTCAGATTTTTGCCATCTTTTGGTTCTCATTGAAACCTGACTTTCTCCCAGTGACACCACATTTCTTGGTATCATCCTCAAAGCTGTCTGCTCCTTGTCTATCACCCCTGACACACAGGACCAGGAAGAGCCACTAGCGTGCCCCTTACTCCCCATGGCCTCTTCCAGTTCCATTACTCTGTAGCCACCTCTCCTTTAAAGCTCATTCTAGTCTCTCCAGATCCATCTTGCTGCCATCTGTGGCTCTTGAGGTCATTCTCCCTCCCCAGTATGTTTAGTACATGGTTCCTTCAGATGCCCTGATCTCCCACTTCCTTAACCTCCACAACTGCAATCTGCCCCAACCCTACACAAGAGAGCTCATACCTCAACACTCCAGCTTGGCCTACTCTTGCCCTGTCACCTGTCCCAAGTACCAGAATTCCTAGTTAGATCATGCTATGGAGAGAAAGCTGGAACCTGGGGAAGTTGAAACTTCTGCAGGACTTGAGCAAAGGATTCAAAGCCATTTGTCTCGATATTGAGTCCTTTGTAAAAGGCTACCCATAGAAATGCTGCCATTCTTCTTATAGAAATACGGTGATATTCGCTACGAGGATGTGTATAGCATGCGCCGGAGAAGTCGGCTGTATGTGATCCAGGTGCTTGAAGAAACCACAAAGCAGAATGTGGTAAGTGGGTGGAGGAAACGAAGCCACACAATGTGGCTCATTCTCTTTGGGCATCTTTTGAAGACAGTCATTCTGTGGGAGGAAAAATGAAAAGGACAAGAAAAGGAGCCCAGAGACTTACTGGGGCTTCAGAGACTGTATTAAGAAATGATTTTGTAGGAAATGAACTATTTGTCCCCTTCTGGCTATGGCGCAAGTTATTAGCAACCCTTTGTGTGTGATCTGGCTAACACAGCTGTAGCTCAGGAATGCTATAATGTAAGCATTCAAGGATGGCATTTGTATGGTGGGCTCTTCAATGAGACCTCGACTTAGTCATGCTGGCAAAGAAATGCCATTGTCTCAGAACTGAATTTTCTGGCCTGGACATGGTGGAATATGCAAGGCGACAGGGGACAAAGACAGTCAGGTGTTCAGTCTGGCATCAATATGGTGAGGCCCAGGGTGGAAGGGGGGAGTGGACCACACTGTCTAGGTAGAGATGAGTCATGGCAGGTTGGAAACGGAATAAGTAAAAGTTCTTATGCCCATCAGTAGTGGGATCAGGTCGATGAGTACCCACTACACTTCCAGCCTGGACCAGCTAGGGAGACCCATTCTTTAAAAAACACCTACACAATAACGACCAAAAAACCCCCTAAATGCTTTGAAGTTCTAATGACCAAACTTGGTCCCAAAGAAGAGATAGGAGAAGTGGGGGACCAAGGGTGTGGTGGTGCTTGCTTGTTCGCCCTTTGTTTTTAGAAGAGGACAAGGAACGCTGCATATAATGTCAGACTTTTTCAGGATGTTGGTTAGTTTTGCTAAACCATTGCCCCCCCCCTTTTTTTTTTATTCTTATAAGAGATGGTTCTCTAGGAGGAGGTGGGAGAAGAGACACATTGGTAGTGTAGGTGATGTAAAAACAAAAGATAATAATAAAATTTTTTCTTTAAAATCATTAGTTAATTAAACCCTTACTACCAAAAAAAAAAACACTAGTTGTTCTTGGTGGTGCAATTACTCCTACTAACTGACCTATATATAGTGCTTTAAAGTTAGTAAAATACTTTTTATCTGTGATTTCCTTTGGGCCTCACACCAAACCTTGAGATGTCAGTGCTACAGGTATTATCATATCCCCATTTTTACCAGTAAGAAAACCGAGGCTCAGAGAGGTTGACTTGCCCAGGGCAGAATTTGAACCCAGATGTTCCTAACTCCCAGTCTGGGCCTCTTTTCACTCTGCCATGCCAATGAGAAGGGACCTTATGGTCAAGTATTTTTAAATGTACCCTTCATTCTCCATTTAATAATTTATAACCAAGAAAAATGTTCCGAAGATAGGGTCAGTTTATAATATTGCCAAGACTTACTTGCTTCAAGACCAAGTCCCCAGAGACTTTAGGGCACATTTCCACAGGTCCCAGGCTCAACATGCAGATAAATAATTCAGGGACTCCATTAGCTTTGTGCCCCCTTGTTTATGCTCTCATTTGGCCTAGCCTTCATGAAGTAGGACACAATTACACCATTTCTAAACCGTTTCCTGGAAGGTTCTGTTTTTCAGCCCAGATCTCCTATGGCCTTTGAAGTGTTTAGTGACGCGCCTCCTTGATGACTTTAAAAATGGCCACCGTTTGTAAGAGAGAAGTGCATGTTGCCAGTAACCAGTGCCACTGGCTTCTGAGCCGCTGGCCTCCTTTGTCACTAATTTACCTCCATCTCTTTTAAGCTCCGGGTTGTATCACAGGATGTCAAATTCAGCCTTCGTGAATTAGAAGAGCTTTATGACATCTTTAAGGTAATATTCACTCTCTAACTGGAAAATAATGCTCTCTTAGGCGAATTTTATCAGTGTCACAAGCTGCTTCTGCTTTAATGAAATATTCTCACAATCTGGTATTTTTAATGAGATCACGTTCACTCATAATGTTTTCTGCTTCGATACCTTTCGTTGTCTTGACAGAGAGAGCACTTTTTGTCTTGTTATTGGAATTTGACCAGCACTGCCTTGAGGCACCACAACCCCAGCTTACCGTACTTGGAGCAGTATCAGATTGACTGCCAGCAGTTCCGAATACTATATCATCTCTTGAGCCCCTGGGCTTATTCTGCCAACCGGGACTGCTTGGCACTCTGGACCTTCAGATTACTGGATGAAAACTCCGACTGCCTTATCAACTTCAAAGAATTCTCCTGTGCATTTGGTAGGAGAACGTCAAAACTGGTTCTCTTTCTACAAAAAAAAAACAACAAAAAAACAAAACTAAAGGAATTCCATACTTGTAGGATAGCCTAGGTACAGATGATGATGATGATGATGATGATGATGATGATGATGATGATGATGATGATGATGATAACAACAGCCATAGTAATCATAGCCTATCTCTAGTGCCCTCAGGTTGGCCAAGTGTTTTACAAATATTATCTCATTTGATCTAGACACTGTAGTCTACATTCCTTCCCATTTTAATGGCTTTTGACTGTTTTTTTCTGGATTCTCAGAGCCACATTTAGAGGCCATAGAATCCCAGGGTTGGAAGGGTCCTCGCTGGCTGTGTAGAGTTGGAAGGTGGCGCCTCAGACAGTAGTCACATAGTCCAATCCTTGACCAAAGCATAAATCCCAGCAAGTAGTGATGCAGCCATTACTTAAAGACTTCCTGATGGGCAACTCACTTTCTCTTGGGGCAACCCATTCTGTTTTGAGGGTCACTAATTATTAGGAAGTTCTTCCTTAGATTGAGCTGAAATCTGCCTCCCTCTAACATCCATACACTACCGGTTCTTCACTCTAGGACCAAACAGAAAAAAAAAAAATCTAATCCATCTTCTGCATAACAACCTTTTAAATACTTGAAGACAGCTCTTCACGTCCCTTCTGAGTCCCTTGTTCCCCGTGTTAAACCTCCCTGCTTCCATCGGGTGATCCTCATATAACATAGACTCCAGGCCTTTCCCCAATCAGGCTACCCTCCTCTGGACACTCTCCAACTGAAGACCTCTGGGCCCAGAATCTCTGCCTCTCTGTGCTGCCTAAGATCAGATTAGCTGCTGCCTCATACCACTTACTCACATTGAGCTTGCTGGCCACTACAACCTCCAGATCTTTTTCAGACGAATTTTTGTCTAGCTATATCTACCTCACCTTATCTGTACTTAGAAAGTTAATTTTTGGGGAGCAAACATAATACTTTACATTTATTCTTATGGAATTTCATTGTTCCCTCTTTTATGACTTTACCAATTTGATGAGTGTGAGGTGAAATCTCTAAGAGTTGTTTTCATTTGTTCTTTCACTTGTTATTAGTGATTTTAAGCATTTTTTCATATGGTGATTGATCATTTGAATTTCTTCTTCTGAAAATTGTTCAACCCTTTAATGGCTCTTTGTGTGTGTGTGTGTGTGTGTATGTATGTTTGTAGGTATATGTATGTATGTTTAAATGTATATATAATATATATGTACATATATATGCATATATAATATATTTGTTTCAGTTCCCTAAACATCTTTGGAAGCAAAGATTACACACATACACCCAGTTGACAGCTTTTCTTCTTAACATAGCTATAATCCACTGAAAGCCTGAGGTCTTTTTTGTTTAATGAACTACTTTTTTTACGTTGTTTTTTTTTTCCAACAATTGTAACTTTTTTTTTGTGGCTAGGCAATGGGGTTAAGTGACTTGCCCAGCATCACACAGCTAATAAGTGTTAAGTGTCTGAGGCTGGATTTGAACTCGGGTCCTCCTGATTCCAAGGCCAGCGCTCTATCCACTGCACCACCTAGCTACCCCTTAACATTCGTTTTTAAAACTTTCAGTTCTAAATTCTCTCCCTTCCTCCCTCTCCACCCTGCCCATTGAGAAGGCAAGCAATTCGATATGCTATACATGTGTAGTTGTGCAAAATGCTTCCATAATAGTCATGTTGTGAAAGAAAACGTAGACAAGAAAAAAAAATCAAGAAAAATAAAGTTAAAAAATAGTAAGCTTCAATCTGTATTCAGACATCATCAGTTCTTTCTCTGGGAATGGATAGTATTTTTTCATCCTAAGTCCTTCAGAGTTGTCTTGGATTGTTGTATTGCTGAGAATAGCTAAGTCCTTCACAGCTGATCATCTTACAATATCACTGTTACTTTGTACACAGTCCATTTCATTTTGCATCAGCCCATGCAAGACTTTCCAGGTTTTTCTGAGAGCATCCTGCTCATCATTTCTTGTAGTACAATAGTATCCCATCATAATCCCATACCACAACTTGTTCAGCCATTCCCCAATTGATGGGTATCCCCTCAATTTCTAATTCTTTGCCGTCAGAAAAGATTTGCTATAAATATTTTTGTACATATAGGTTCTTTCCCTTTTTGTTTTTTATCTCTTTTGGGATACAGACCTAGTAGTGGTATTGGTAGATCAAAGGGCATGCATGGTTTTATAGCCCTTTGGGCAGTTCCAAATTGCTCTCCAGAATGGTTGAAACAGTTCACAACTCCACCAACAGTGCATTAATGTCTCATTTTCCCCACATCCCCTCCAACGTTTGTCATTTACCTTTTCTGCCGTATTAGCCAAGCTGTTAGGTATGACGTAGTACCTTAGAATTGTTTTAATTTGCATTTCTCTACTCCATAGTGAGTTAGAGTATTTTTTCATATGGCTATAGATAACTTTGATTACTTTATCTGAAAACTGATCATATCTTTGATCATTTATCAATTAGGGAGTGGCTCTCATTTTTATAAATTTGACTCAATTCTCTATATGTTTGAGAAATAAGGCCTTTATCAGAGAAACTTGCTTCAAAGATTTTTTCACAGTTACTATTGTTACTATCTTTCCTCTATCCTATCCCCCACCCCGTTTATTCTATTCTCTCTCTCCTTTCACCCTCTCCCTCCTCAAAAGTGTTTTGCTTCTGACTACTGCCTCCCCCAATCTGCCCTCCCTTCTAGCACACACCCCTCTTCTCTCTTCCCCTTCTCCTACTTTCCTGCAGGGTAAGACTTTTTAAAAAAAAATACATTTTATTTATTTTGATCAGCCAAGATCCATGTTCTCTCCCCGTTCCCCTGTATTGAGAACATAAGAAAAAACCCATTACACACACATATAGTCAATCAAAATGACTTTTTATGTTGTCCATGATCACAAATATTTTGTCTCATTCTGCGCTGCTGAGTCCTTCACCTCTCTGTCAGGAGGTGGAAGGCAAATTTCATCTTGAGTCCTCTGGCATCGTGGTTGGTCACTGTGCTGATAAGAGTTCAGCACACTAGTATCCCATCTCATTTATGCACCATAACTTGTATGGTTATAGGAGGAAGAGGCTCCTGCCATATTCCCATAGTGACGTGCACTGTTGCATTTCAGTGACCTGCTATGAAACTGCAGAAACCATACAAGTGGGGAGAGGGGCACAAGGTAGTTGCACAGGCAACCGGCTAATCTCCCACTGTGCTGGGGCCTTGCTGTACTGCCCTGCTGGGGTAGCTCTCTGCCAGGGACCAGGTGAACTCCCAGAGAGCAATTCTCCTTTTTAACCAGGTGTAAGGCCTTGCTCTAACGAAATTCAGTTTGGGGAGGGAAGCTAAGAGCATCTAAGGAAGCTCAGAGAGTTTGTCTCTTTGCTTCAACAACCAGAGGCTTCTCAATTATGGCCACTGGCTAATATTTGAACCTTAATGAACTTTCTGGGCTGCTAGTATTGGCAAATTATTTTCTGGGGTCATGTGCCATTGAAATGAATGCTTCAGGCCTTTTTAATTGCTCCTTTTTGTGTGTTTTTCTTTTAATTTGACAGATATCCTATATAATGGAAGTTTTACTGAGAAGCTTAAGCTGCTTTTCAAGCTGCATATTCCACCAGGTAAGACTTAGATAGTGTCAGGTGCTGTAGAGGTAAGATCGATCCCGTTTTCACAATTTGGGCAGTAGGGGGCACTCCTCAGTGGAAATGCTGTCCTCCAATGCCAGGGACTTGGAGAGTCTTTGAGAGAGTTGCCTGGGGCACTGTGATCCTAGGGCCATAGATCTGGAGTTGGAAAGAATATTAAGGTCTGAGCTCTGGCCTTGGAGTCAGGAGGACCTGAGTTCAAATCCGACTTCAGACACTTGACACTTACTAGCTGTGTGACCCTGGGCAAGTCACTTAACCCTGATTGCCTCACCAAAAAAGAAAAAAAAATTAAAAAAGAAAAAGAATATTAGGGTCTTCTAATCCAAGCCCCTCATTTCATGGGGTAAGAAACTGAGGCCAGAGGAAGTTCAGTGACTTGCCCATGGGCACACACACATAGATAGAGAGCTGGAAGGGACCTCCAAGGCCATCTATTTGGTCTAATTGTCCTCATTTTACAGATAAACAAACAAAAACCGAGGGAAGGCCTGAGGTCAGATGGCTAATATATCATATGTAGGATTTGAACATGGGGCTTCCTGCCTCTGAGGCCACATTGTCCCTTGATCCTTACAGGAAAAGTTCAGTTTGAACAGGTACCATTAGAATGACCAGATGAATATGAAAAGGCTATCTCCATCTTATGGCTTAAAGTTCATATTAACACTGTTTTGCTGATATTATCAATACTGTGAATTCTGCTGAATAATAATAGCTAGTATTTATATAGCCCTATGTATATATATGTTATTGCAACTGATCTTGGCAACAGCTCTGGGAGGGAGGTGTGGTTATTGTCCCCGTTTTACAGATGAGCAAACTGAGGCTCAGAGAAGGTAAATGACTTAGCCTAAGGTCACACAACCAGCAAGCAGTAGAGCCAGAATATGAATTTGGGTCTAGTGCCTTTTCTACTCTGCTACCCGCATAAGCATTAAAAAAAAAAAACCAATCTATTTTGGTCATCTTTTAGTTTGAGCACTGAATTTCATTGAAATTCAACCAGAATAGAAGATGGTATCCATTTGGCACACTGGGTTTATGAATGGTATTGTCTGAGGCAGTCAGTGCCATGTTATGTGCTCTTTGAAAACACCTGAACAAATCCAAAAGAAGAAAGCCCCCACCATGTGCCATGGTGCTCTAGCAACTGGCAGTGATGGGCTTTCATGAGAGTGATCAAAAACAGTGCTCCCTAGAAACTCCAGCCTGCTGACAAACCACTTCTGAAAAGCTTTGACCTGTATAATTAGTTTTCTCAGCTCTGGCATCAGTGGTGTGGTTATCCTTCCCAGTCTTTTCTTTTTAATAAAAAGACCTGCTGTGTAAACACGTACCCTCATTCAGCATTCATTGTCATTTTCAGAGGCTTACTTTACTCAGCTTTATTTCAGAAGAGTCACTGATGGAGTGTCAGAAGGAACTGAAGAGGCCATCTACTAGAACCAATGCATTTTACAAATAAGGGAAAACCAAGGCCTGGCACGGGCCACCCTAGGTCACCCAGAGGATCCTCAATCTAGAGCTCGAAGGGATCCCAGAAGCTATCTAGAAAAACCCTCTCATTTTACAGAGGAGGGAACTGAGGCCTAGGGAGGGATCGGGACTTGCCCAAGGTCACCCAGCTATATAAGTATCAGAGATAGAATTTGAATCCAGGTCCTCTGACTCTGGGCAGCTAGGTGGTGCTGCAGTGCATAGAACACTGGGCCTGGAGTCAGGAAGACTCATCTATCCCAGTCCAAATCTGGCCTCAGACACTTCTTAGCTGTGTGACCCTGGGCAAGTCACTTAACCTCTGTTTGCCTTAATCCACTGGAGAAGGAAATGGCGAACCACTCCAGTATCTTTACCAAGAAAACCCCAAATGGGGCCATGGAGAGTTGGACAGGGCTGAAAAATGAATCAACAACCTCTGAGTCTAGAGATAATTCTCTTTCCGCTGTGCCAGCTGATAATGCTTTTCCTTTCCAACATTAGGCCAATATTGTGTTCCTCAGTTTAGTTATTAAGGGAGACTTTGAGTGACTTAGTCTAAGGTAGCGTTTTCAGAACCCTCCACTGACATTTGTCACATACCTCAGCTGGTACTATTTCGTGGACACTTGCAAAGACAGTCCCTGCTTTGCTTTGGGGCTCTGTGGGAACTGAATGTAGCCTGGTTCCTACTGGCATTTGGGCATTTCTTTTTTTTTCTTTTTTCTTTTCTTTTTTTTCTAGGCAATTGGGGTTAAGTGACTTGCCCAGAGTCACACAGCTAGTAAGTGTCAAGTGTTTGGTCTAAGGCCGCATTTGAACTCGGGTCCTCCTGACTTCAGGGCTGGTGCTCTATCCACTCTGCCACCTAGCTGCCCCGCATTTGGGCATTTCTACATTTCCTCACAGTATCTCTTTTTTCCTTCTAACATGAACTGGCTCTGCCACTACCTTGGCACAGCCAGGTGGTTGTGCTAGTGACCTTGGGCAAGTGACCTGATCTTCTCTGGGCCTCAATTTCTTTGCCTGTAAAGGGGGAGGCTGGACCAGATGACCTCCCAAGGTTCCTTCTAGCTCTGGATCAAGGATTCTATGAGTAAACATGGACAAATCACTTCACATCTCTGGACCTCAGATTTCTGCTGTGAAAAAGAAGAGGGTCAGCCAGGTGGCGCAGTGGACAGAGCACTGGCCCTGAAGTCAGGAGGACCTGAGTTCAAATCCTGGCCTCAGACCAAACACTTGACGCTTACTAGCTGTGTGACCCTGGGCAAGTCACTTAACCCCAATTGCCTAAAAAAAAATAAAAATAAAAAATAAAATAAAATCAAAATGAAAAAAAGAGGGGATTAAACTACATCCTTATGAGGTCCCTTCTAGCTCTAGATTGATCTAGGATCCTATGGGTGATTTCCCTTCCCTGGGCTCTATTCTCCTCCTATGTAAAAGGAGGGGATTGGACTAGTCAGCCTATGAGGACCTTTTCAGTTCTAGATTGACCTAGAATCCTCTGATTTCCCCTCCCTGAGCCTCAATCTCCTTCTCCATTAAAGGAGGGGACTGGACCAGCTGACCTCAGAGGTCCTTCCTTCCAGCTCTAGAACTGGGAGCCTTTATTCACCCAGAGGTGTAGAGCACTAGCTCTCTCATGCCGTACTCCCGACCTTCTGATTCTGCTTTTCACCACATATCCCGTATGACTTGAGTTGTCTCTTTTCCAGCTTTTACTGAAGTGGAGTCTGTGAGCCCTTCAAAAGGAGATCAACTTTCCAAGGATGAACTTCTCCGCTTCAGCCAGTTCCACGGTAAACGGGCATTCCAAATTTTAGTCTCGCTAATGGCAGTCAGTCAGGCTTTGAGGCTGTCTCGACACCAGTGCTCTACCCACGGGGGAGCGAGACAACCTTAGTTGTCAAGCGTCTTCCACTTCATATACAGCCCATGATTCTAGGCATCTGGGTCCTCACTAAATCTTTGACTGATTTCCTGAAATACAAGGCTTTGTACAGTAAACTGAGTTATCTGGAAAATTAGGCAGAAAATGCTTTTTGTAAAAATGTATTTGTCATTTGTTTTGCTTGACTATATATATGGGTTTTGTTTTTCTTTCTTTTTCAGTGACCAAGATTGGGGCAGGGCAGAGAGAAGGCAGATTTTTGTTAATTTAAAAAAAATGTATTTAAAAAATGTATTCATTGCCTTTCTCAACTTTAGTATACTGTATCTAGTACATGGGATGATCAAGGATCAGTTAGTCAGCAAACATGTATTAAGCACCTACTGTATGCCAGGCACTGTGCTAAGGGCTAGAGATAGAATGAAAAGTAAAAAGACAGTCTCCTTGCCCTCAAGGTGCTCACCATCTCATCTTTGTGTGTCTCGCATGGGTCATTGTGAATCTGAATTTTCATTATATTGGTTGAGAAGGCAGCATGGTGGAGTGGATGAGACAACTGGCTTTGAAGCCTGAAAGACCCAGGTTCTTGTCCATCCTCAACCACATCCTGGCTCTGTGACCCTAGGAAATTCACTTCACTTGTCGACTCCCCAAGAAACTCTCTAAGAGCAGGTGCCCATCTGCATTGACAGAGGGAATTTCCTCCCTGGCAGTTAACTACACTAATGAGATCACAAGTCTGGTCCAAAATAAAATGGTAGATGAGACTGGATTGAATATGTAGTGACCCCAGGAGTCCCCTTAAAGTCTAGACCTTTTGGTTTGCTTTTTAATTAACTCCCTGATAGGAGCATTTTGCCTTCTCCTTTGATTTATTCTCCCAAAACCCAGTGAGATGGGGCAGTAGGCCCAGTTAGCCAGTGACATTACTATAGGACACCAAAGCTCTTGCATGGTTTTTCTGTCACAATATCAGGCCATTTCAACCAAAATTAGACCCCCAATGGAAGAAAGTGAGCCATGCTGAATGCTTTGCATATGACAAAGCTGGGGTTTTTACCTTCTAAAAGGATTTAGTTAAACCAAGGAGTTTGAAGGATGTCATGTGTTCTCTTCCTCTAGTTTCCTTATCTGCACACGGACAGGAAGTAGGATCAGCGAAAGGCAGCCCAGAGAAAGGTAACAAACAAGCCTTTGGGAGTTCACTTAATTATGATGCTGTGTACCAAAATCGCAGCAGCAACAACCACTACCGCCTATTCTGAAGCATCTGTTACTAGTCAATGTGGAGACCCGATCAGTTGGTACAGACTGTAGTCCCTCTATGTTATCTCCTCCTGCAAGACTTCTCTGATACAGTGGAAAGAACATTGATAAGGGAGGCCTGGGCTTGAGGGTCAGATCCTACCTCTAATACTTCCTGCCTAGGTGACCTGGGACAAAACACTTCCCCTTCTTAAGCTTCCATTTTCTCAACCATAGGATGATGGAATTGGACTACCTAGCCTATGTGGTCTCTTATACCTCTAGATCTAGGATCCCAGAATTCCTCCCTGAGGGACCCCTCAACAAGCTGGAGGTCATCTTCTTGCCCTTTTTGCATTTCTTGGACATGCAAGAAAAAAGTCAATGCTGCTCATTTGTTTTCAGACATTCTTTAAGTTCGAGAACTTCTCGTATATATTTTGCTTTTGCAATTTATTTTACTACTTCACTAAATATTGGAGTTTCTTGATGGGAGTAAAACATACCATAGTCAAAAGACCCACATTATTTTAAAATGCAAATTCTGGGTGTTTTCTGGCCGAGTAATAATAAAGTGGTGAGGGCTATTTAAGTCTTAACAAATTTCTGAAATGCATCTTGGGCTTCTTACTCATTTGCCTAAAAGATTCTGAATATTTATTAGTAAATTCACACCAGTAATATCCTGATCAATCTATTTTAAAAACAAATGCATTGCATTGCATTTGGTAAAGCACTCTAAGCCACTGTAATGTTTGTGTATTGAGAACATCTGGAGAAATTATGCATGAAACACCTCGTCATGAGGCAGGCATTTCCAGACTACCAGATCGTTGAAAACGTCAGTTTCTTCTCTCCCATGCCCCAAAGTTGGTTTAAATAGAAATAGAGGAAGGACTACAGAGGGAGGCAGCAGGAGACTTCACCTTCACTTGCCGCTGCTATTCCCCTCTTGCTCTTTCTTTTTCCACCTTGTCACTCCCAGACTCCTAGAAAGAATTGTCTATACTCACTGCCTCTCCTTCCTTACCACCCACTCACTTCTCAACCCCTTTGCAATCATTTGACTTCCAGTCCCACCCCTCAACTGAAACTATTCTCTCCAAGGTTACCAATGATCTTTTTTTTTTTTTTTGGCTAGGCAATGGGGTGAAGTGACTTGCCCAGGGTCACATAGCTAGTAAGTGTTATGTGCCTGAGGCCAGATTTGAACTCAGGTCCTCCTGAATCCAGGGCCAGTGCTCTATCCACTGCGCCACGTAGCTTCCCCACCCAATGATCTCTTAAACACCAAATCCTGTGCTGTTTTCTCAGTCTTTCTCTTCTTTGACTTCTTTTTAAGTTTGGATACTGTTGATCATCCCTTTCACCAGGCACTCTTCTCCCTTAGTGTTATAGCCAAGACAACAGTCTGGTGCTTTATGTTTAGAATAGTAATGAAATAAGACTTGTAAACTATCTAACAGTTAACAGCAACAACAACAACAAAAAAAAAGAGTTTATGTAGCTGTAACATGAAAAGAAAACTGAAGGATACATCATCGATTCAGCTGAGCATAGCTTCTCTGCCTCTGTGTTGGCCGTAGTGGTCAAAAGCCCGAGGGAGGACTGACTCCTCACGAGCTGGCTCTTGTACTTAGACTAGTGGGGAGCGGCAACCATGGGTGGCCCAGCCTGAGTCTGCTGAACCAACTAAGCCTGGAGGCTTTCAGTACGTTTTAAAGAATGATGTGCCTACTGTGGCAAATACTGTTCCTGCCACACTTGCATTCAATGATACTTTTGTCTCCTCGTTCTTCTCCTACCTGTGTGCTCCTCATAGTCTCCTTTGCTGCCTCGTCATCCACCTCCTGCCCACCTGGCCTTTGTCCGGAGCTCCTTTCTCTTCTATCTCCACACTCCCTTGGTGATCTGAGCAGCTCACATAGGTTCAAAGTGTCTTTTTCTCTGCAGATGCCTCCAGAGATTAGATATCCAACCTTAACTTCTAAATTTTTAACTTTGAAACTTTAGTCTTCTAAACTCCAGTCTCATCTAATTAATTAGCTGCTGGATATTTCCTCCTGGATGTTGTCCTGTAAGCATCTCAAGCTCAGTCTGAGCAAAATGGAACTTAGAAGCTTCCCCTGCTAAACCTGCTCCCTTCACTGACTGCCTTTTTTCCACTGAGGATACTACCACTTCCTAGTCATCCAAGTTTGGACCCCAGCATTGTTCATCCCTCTTAGGTAGTCAGGTGCAACATCTCTCAGGTCTGTGGTCTTCTCTCAGATCACATGAATACTAGCCTAGTTCAGGCTCTCATGTCACCTGAACTATTACAATAGTCTCCCAACTGATTTCCCCATTTCTAGCCTCTCTGATCTCCCGTACATCCCATCCACAGTTGCCAAAAGAACCTTTCTAAGATGTAGCTCTGCACATGTCACCCCCTGCTCAAAAACCTTTCATGGTTCCCCATTACTTCTAGGATAAAATACAAGCTCCTTTTGCTCAGGCCCTCCACAATCTGGTTCCCACCCAGAACCATACCTAGGCTGGGGCAAATGGAACTTTGTCCAGGCATGGCTGAATTTAGAGACTATCAAACTGATGTCAAAAGTGGCTAGAACAGAATGACTTTGAGGCTCAAGACAATGAAATGGGAGGGAGGGAGGGATAGGACAGCCAATGCTTTGGGCTCCTCTAGTTAGCATGATTTGTCCAAGAGTGCCTTCCCCATGGGTATAGGCCCTTTCTCCTGGTGGACAGACCTCCCTAAGGGCAGTAGGAGGAGATAGGTTTCTGGGGCTGTGTACACACACTGGGGTGGGAGAGAATCTACATTTGGCTCTCACAAGGCGCACACACACAGGGCAGATGAGACTACTTGTGTTCCTCCTGGGTCAGGTTTCCCACTCCAACTACCTTCATGTCTTGGGGAAGGTCTTGGGTCTTTGCCAACCCAAGCCTGGAATAGGGCCTTACCCATGAAGAGGAAAAGATGGGTGCCCAGGGTCACAAGAACATGCTGACAGGAATTGAGATGACAGAGGAGTCAGGTGGGTAAAAAAGGATGTTGATCCTTCTGCCCCACCCCACCCCTAGATAGCCATGCATGCCTAGCTAGCACCTAGTTAGGAAGAGTAGTTAAAATAATAAGATTTCTCCTATTCTGTTCTTACCTTTCACAACTAAACTTCTAGTAAAATCTCTTCACGCTCCTTGTCTTCACTTCTCCTCCTACTCATTTCTCAATCCCTTGCAGTCTGGTTATTGTTTGTTTTTACACTACAGACATTTGTGAAAATGGCTCCCCCAGTCTCCCACAGGATCAAACCCTCCCTTGTAATGAAGAAAAATATTTAAGGAAAAACACCCAATATTGTGAACTCATCTCATGCTCTAGCCCGGAGATGTCCCACTCAAATAGAAACAAGGGCTACTAATATGTACATAAAGATCCCTACAGGCAGCAGATTGACTTAGTTTAAAATGTAATGCTATCTATGTTTTATTGTCTTTTTATTTATTTTGTTAAATATTTCCAGTCATATCAGTAATACATACAGAGTCATGTGACCTGTGGGCTGCGTGTTTGATTCCTGAGCTATGTATAGCACTCTGCCCTAGTATTCCTCTACTTCTCTGCTGAGAGGAGGAAGGTATATTTCATTATCTGTTCCCTAGAATTATGATTGGTTTTTTAGTTACTCAGGTTAGCTCCTTTTACTGATCTTTTACTGATCTTTTCATCAATGTTGTTGTTGTTGTCCTTGTTTTGTTCCCTTCACTCTCTCAGTTCAAATGAGTTCTCCCATGTTTTTCTGCAATACTCATACTTGTCATTTCATATCATGTGTGATCTTCCATTGCATTCATGTACCATAGTCCCACCATGTGCTTATTTCGGAACATCTCTTATCCTCTAGGAGAATAAAAGCTCCTTGAGGGAAGCCTATTTTTGTCTTGATATCTACATCACCCAGCAGAGTTCCTTGTGCATAGTAGGATATTAATAATTGCTTATTGACTTTAACAAAATGAGTGAAATCAGGTTAATAGCCAAGAATAAGGAGTTTGTTTTAAAATTCAGAGAAAAGATCCCTAACATCCCATTGGACAGAGTCTCTGCTGGGGAAGACGCCCAAGGGAAGAGAGTCTCAACAAAAGAAAATCTGGCTGTCCAAACCTGAGAGATGCAATATTATAAGCATAATACTTGTCTGAAGTTGTATCACAGGGACCTCTCTTACAACCTTAGAATCAAAAGGGACAGACATGAACAACAGAAGCGGCAGTTAAAAACCTGTGACTACAAAAGAATGCAGAAGACTGACTAGACCTGTTAGGAAGAGTAGCCCAGAATAAGCTAAAGGTTTTAAACCGTGCAAGGGACAACCAAAGCAAGCCTTCCATTTTCAGAGGTTTTAGGCTTCATTATATTCTAGGAAAGATGAATAGCTTTTATAAGCTCTGGAGGGTCTTATCACAACTCTCACTCCCACTTAGGTCTGTTCCACCAGAGCAAGATTGCTGGCTACCTCCCCCTCAGGTTTCTAGGGAACCCCCCGTAAGGTTAGTAGGGCTCTTCAAATGCTGTTGGCTTGAGCCCCCATTCCAATGTGTTTTCCCTAATATCAGTGACCACTTACATTTAGTATCTCTCTTATCATTGATCGATCCCAGCAATTAGTGGCCCGGTATCATTTAACATAAATTAGCTTTTACAAAGAGATATTTAATGAGAAGATGTGGCAAAAAATAGAAGTACAAAACATTCCCCTTCCCTAGTAGGGGGACCACACTCTCCCCTCTACTCGTCCTTGAGTAGAGTAGGCTCAAATTTAAAGCGTTTGCTACAAAGCATTTACCTCACCAAGGTGACTTCCAAATGCACCATAGTCAACAAAGTTGATCTAGGAGACAATGTCTTTGCTGCATTCAAGTCACTACTGGGGCTGGCTCTCATAAACTGCTCAGGGCTTTGCTTACCAGGTTTGGCTATGTGAAAACTCTAGAATGGAATCCTGGCACTGTCCCTCTTACAGCTCCCTCTTCTGACCCTTTTAAGTTCATAGGGTTGTATCCTAGGCCATGTGGCATCCAGTATTCTTTCAACTAAGGCAGGAAAGAAGAGAAATGTTGGGGACAGAAGCAATGGCCAGGCTATGTGCCCATGACTTCATGTTGACCTGGGTGGGGAGAGTAAGACATTGCTTACCTGTCTCCTCTCTTTCCTCTCCTCTTCCCTTCCCTTTTCCTCTCCTCTCCCTCCCTTTCTCTCCCTCTCTCCCTCCATCCTACCTGGAGACTTACAACAATCCTTGCCTCCTTACTAGAATGAAGCCAGGCCGGAAAAAGAAGAGAGAGTTTGCTTTGGCTGCTTAGTACCTTTTAAATGCATGCTCAGTTCTGTCTCGGAAACCAATCAGATGACTGTTTCTTCACCATGTGGTTAGTGAACTGGAAACAGTCACAGAATAACCACATGTTCTCAAGTGAAACACTGGGCCTTTCCATTCCACTCCATCAGGAGCTTCCTGAAGCCAGCTTACCAAATGTGCATTCTCCCAGGACTGACCCCTCATTGGCCAATCTCCCTTTACAGAAGGAAGGACAAGGAAGAAGGAGGTCCACTCCTGGAAGTAGAGGGGACAATGGACAATGGAGAGAAAGCAGACTTATTCAACTGCTCTTTTGCCTGTAACTCTTCTTGGCAAGGAGACTGATCTACAAGCTAGAAGAGTTGAGGAAGTTGGAGTTAATAAGAGAGTACCTACCAAGTGTCACTGAGGTCAGGCCCCCTGGCCTAGAAAAATTACCCTTATAAATGCTGAAGGAGCATGTAGAGAGGATTCCCAAACCATTATTGATCATCTTTGTGGTTTTCTGTTATTATTATTTTTTTTGTTTGCTTTTTGGCGAAGCAATCGGGGTTAAATGACTTGCCCAAGGTCATACAGCTAGTAAGTGTTAAGTGTCTGAGGCTGGATTTGAACTCAGGTCCTCCTGACTCCAAGGCCAGAGCTCTATTCACTGCACCACCTAGCTGCCCTTCTTTGTGGTTTTCTGAAGAACACAGGCCTTTCATCCCAATTGTTAAAAAGGGGAAGAAGGGAAATTCTGCAGACTACCTGTGAACTTGATTTTAATCCCATGCCAAACTCTGTAAGTGAGTATTAAGAAACTTTGCCAACTCTCTGAAATCAAAGTAGCAATTCCTGTGAGCCAGCATCAGCTCACCAAGAATACAGTTTCTTTCTAGCCTGGTAGATCAGGAGAATACTGTAGATATAGTGTGTCTGAATTTCAAAACATCATTTGACAATTTGGACAGTTGAACTCATGTCCTGATAGGCAAGATGGAGAAATATAGTCTAAATATTAGGTGGCTTCAGAACTCGTTGAACTTTCACAAAGAGGGTTACTTAGTGAATCGATATTGACTTGGAGTAAGGTCTGTAGTGGAGTGCCACGGGTCTTTGGCTCTATTTTGGTCAAACTCTTTATCAGTGACTTGGTTGAAGGTATTAACAGTGTGCTTTTCAAATTTCTAAAGAAAAATGAAAACTCAATGACCTCCTTCAGCGATAATTGATTTTAAACTGTTGTAGTAGCAACAGCAGTTCATTTTCTTATTTGGGCGAATGTGTAGTGTTGGGTTGTTCATAATGAAATGTTTCTATTCTCATTCAGGCAGGGGGAAACTCGATGTTCAGGAGTATCTAAAACAATGGCAAGACGAGCTTCTCAAAAAAGAAGAAAACATTAAGGATTTACCCAGAATGAATCAGGTAGAATAGTTTCAAAACCCTTATTTTCATATGAGTGTGGGTGTGTGTTAGCCTGAGTTACAAACTTATATAACATGCTGTGTATTCTATTTCCACAAGCACCAAATGAGGCTGGAGGAGTGGGAGCCGATGAGTTTTGCCAATGATTTGTGTCTCTAAACACTCAGCCATGTCTAGAAATGGAGTTTTCTCATAGATTACTGGTCGAGCAAATTTGACCTGTTGCTAGGACTAATTCATAGACCCTAGGTGTACCTCCCGGTCACTGTTTATAACATAACCTGGTTTGATTGTCACCTTTCCAAGTATTGGATTCAATTACAAGCTGGTCATACTAACTTTCAGAGAGTCTTTTTCAGTGATTCATTATGGCAACAAAATGCCGATGGTGGTAACGTGTTAGGTCTTAGGCATAGATGGCCCAGTGTGTTATTCTGTTTTCAGCTGTGTCAGGCTCATGTGTTTAATTCTGTTCCTACTGTATTGATGATTCTCAGGCTATATGTAATATGATACACATATACATGAGTAGTATTTGCCATTTTCTGCAAACTAAACTAAAATCTGGTAGCCCTACACTGGTACAGTTGACTTTCACAAAAATAAGGAGGGTCATCAAATTTTAAGTTCTTTCCTGCAGGTGAGGTGATTTGAAGCCTGAACTGTATGCTTTGAGAGGAACCAAACCCCATGTGTCTGATGGCCAGAGTCACAGAATGTCAGAATTGGAAGGGTCTTCAGTGGCCATCTAGTCCTAAAAAGCAGTTCCTTCTATAACAAATATGACAAGCTTTTGCTAGAAGCTCTCTGGTGAGGGCAAACCCGTTGCCTCCTAATGCAGTTATTCCAGTTTTGAATGGTGCTAATTGTTGGGAGGGTTTTCTTTATTTACATTGAGCCTAAATTTGCATTTTTGCAACTTCTGTCCCTCCTCCCGGGTCAGGAGATATATCAGGGAATGATTAATGTAAAAATAAAATGCATCAGTAAAACTTCTTATTTTCTTTGTGTATGTATACACATATATGTGTGTGTAGTTATTCACATTGATCTCCATTAGGATGTGAGCTCCTTGAAAGCAGAGACTGTTTTTGCCTTTCTTTTTATCCCCAGCACTTAGCACAGTGCCTGACACATAGTAAGTGCTTAATAAATGCTATTTGATGGATTGATTGATTGATATGCACATATACAAGATCGTGTGGTGTAGTGGATAGGAATCCAGCCTTAGAGCCAGAAGACCTAGTTTGAATCCCATCTCTGACACACACTGACTGTATGGCCCTGGTCAAGTCATTTCTCAGTGCCCTTGGCAGGTCTCTAAGTTGCAGAAAAGATGCTGACCCTCATTGGTAGAAGAGTTTCATATGGGTATACCCATATAGTACCCACAGTGCTACTACCTACCCTGTAATTTTTGTGTCAGGCATACCTTCCCTGAGCTGCAGTCTAGTCCTGGTTTTCATCTCACCAAGTCTCAGTGACACTTCTGAGGTCAGATTTGCCTCTTTGGTTTAGGCTCCTTGAGTTCCTCTTGATTTTTGCCTGTACTTTAGGCCTTTGTCTAAAGGCAATCTGGACCTTGGGTTTAATTACTTGTTCCTTTCTTGGATGTGTCTCCTATAAACTTCTGGATGTTTCACCAACTTTTCTTTTTCCTACCTTGCATAAATGAACCAATGAGAAAAGCAATGATCTCAGTCCATACTCAGTGCCAAGCACTAAGGCCACAAATAGAAATGCAAAACAGTCTCTGATCCCAAGGAGCTCACAGCCTAATTGGAAGAGCCAACACACAAAGGAGGGAGCAGCTGCAGTGCAAGTGGCAAGACCCAAGGTCCCTTACTGTGTAAGAGTTAAGCAGATGGCAATGCATCTTTTGTGCCATTTCCATTGATTACAAACCCTATTGGTTTCCATTTGACGTCACTCAGGACCTGCTTTCTGGGGTCCTCAGGAGCTATGGCTCTTGAGGACGCAAGGATTGTATTTTTTGGCTTAGTGGGTGGATGCAGACAGTCTTCTCCTTCCTCCTTCCTTTGTAGTTTAAATCCCATTTGAGTAGATTTGCAAAACTCCAGACACATGCTTTCTTTTTTTTTTAATATTTTTAAAAATTCTGAATTAAGTAAACACGAAAAAAAGCCCATGAATTTTTCCATATACAAAGTGGAACAGAAAAAGAAGATTATATGTGAAGCCATGAATCTGTCACATATACCTTGCTTTTTTTAAGCATATAATAAATGTAATACATTACTTTCAGAACTTCTCTACTTGTCTGTGTTTCCCCCTGAACTTTTTTCTCCTCTTTTCTGTCCATTAAGATGCTTCAGTGGCCCTCTTTTTTTTGGCAACAGTATTATTACTAGCGCTTCCTTCTTCCCAACCCCACCCTCAAATAAAAAGAGAAAAACACAATCCTTGTAAAAAATAGGCATAGTCAAGCAAAACACATTCCACGTTGGCCATGGCCAAAAATGTATGTCTCATTCTGTACCCTAAGGCCATCATCTCTCTATCTCAGGGAGTGGGTAGCATGCCTCATCGTTGGGCCCCAAGGATCATGGTTGGTCATTGCCTTGATCAGAGTTCTTAAGTCTTTCAATTTTTTTTAGTAGTGTTGTTATTGTATAACTTGTTTTCCTGGTTCTATTCACTTGACTCTGCCTCAATTCATACAAGCCTTCCCAGGGCCGAAAATACATTCTTACCAGCCTGATCCTTCTAACCAGGAGCCTGTCATGCCTATGTTGTCATGGTTCCATTCTCAAGACACTGTCTTCCAAAGCAACTGTTTCCTTCCCAGATATATTTTTTTTTCCTTCTTGCCCATGCCTTCAGTGAGTAGCAGTGCAAAAAATACCACCCATGACCCTACTATCTCAGCCAAGGCTTTGACATCTTCAGAAAAGTTTTCTAGGTTCCTTCTGGCAGTGCCATTTATGCCCACAGGAATCAACCAGAAGTGGGTAGCAGTTCTATATTTGGACAAGTCTTAGGAGGGTCTTTGTTGCATTCTGTAATCATTGCCACTTTCAAAATGGGAAACATCACAGAGTGGGAGATGAGTGGAAACTCCAAAGTAAGCAGTAGCCTTTTTTTTTTTTTACCCCAAATTTATTAGGGTAGTTTTATGAGTTGCCTTTTGACAAATATACTTCTGCAGGAATTCTCTGTGTTTGGAATCATTAATTAACCTTCATAGATGATATAAAAATGCCTATAGCTCATCTCCTTTCTTAGTGCCTCCTAATGTCTCCACTTTATTACACCCCACCCACAACCTTCATAAAAAAGGTGCTTATTTGCGCAAAGGTATTTATAGCTATATGGAATTGGGAGAAACTGGAAGGAAGTCCAACACCCCACCACTGGGGAAAGGCCAAACCAACTCTGGCACGTCACTGCTATGGAGACTATATCACCATGAACAATAACAAATGCACGGAGGGTAGAGACATCTGGAAACGTCTATACAAAAATATTGCGGCCTGAAAAGCGCAGAACACGCCCAACGAAACTATGCATAGGCTATAAACTGTTATATGCATCTATTCGAATTTACAATCAGAAGGCTCCGGGAAAAAGTTGAAGTGTTAGTTGCTGATAAATTGCTGTTGTGAATACTTAGAGGTACTTTTTGTTGTTGTTGTTAAGTTGATTAAACACAACATTTTTTAAGAGTGGTTGTTCATCACTACTAGAAAAATTCATAAAGTCATTCTTTCTCTTAAATGTGCTGGTGGATCACAGTATGTCTGTGCTGGGCATTTGGGGAAGTCAGAGAAAGCATTTCCTCCTGTTGCTAGTTGTTACCTGATGATTTCCATGGAGTCTCACAAAGTGCCTGGTATGTAGTAGGTACTTTCATGGATGTGTATTGGTTAGACTAATGTGCTTCTCCCCTTCCCCCCCCCCGAATATTAACTCGTTTTGGGTAGAGACCGTTTCATTTTTGTCTTTGTATCTGCAGTGCCTAGAGCAGTACCCGACACAGTTGATATTTCATAAATGTGCCAGATCAGAAGAACCAGCTGACAACTAGCTATGGAGTAGTGATAGGAAAGTATCCGGGAAGGTAGAAATTTCTGCCCCTTAGTAGACAGACTTTTCTGAAATTTTCTAGCCTAATTTGTTTGACTCAAGTTTTATTGACACCTCTGGTTTTTGACACCATAATCGTTTCTCAACATGCACCACCACTCCCCCTCCCAATTCAAGGCCCCCTCTATAATAAAGAAAAGCCGTTAAAACCAACCAACTAAATAAGTGAATCTGACAGTGTATGCTGCAGTCCGCTTCTGTGTTCTCTTACCTCCCTACTGACAGTAGGGAAATGGGTTTCACCATCTGTTCTCCAAAAGTAGGATTGAGTGTTGTAATTAATCCAAGACTGACTGCCTGTTTAGTGTTCACGTTACTGTTATTTGTCCCCATCTTTGCTGTGATGGTGAGAGGTCTCTAGATCGGCAGTTATATTTGGATAGAAATCCGTGTTCTTTCACTTCTCATAAATGCACTTCCCCAAATAAGTGCGATATTCTGTTGCCATGTCTACTTTGTGTCTCCTAGGTGCAATTTATTCAGCTCTCGAAGACCTTTTATAATTTGTTCCACGGGCATCCTGAAGAGGAAGAGTTATACCAGGCCATTGCAGTTGTGACCAGCCTCTTGCTCAGAATGGAAGAAGTGGGGAGGAGGTTGCATGGCACAATGTCACCCACCAAAGAAAAGGCCAGTGACTGCGCCTCCACAGCGGACCCTGGGAATAGCACCACCTCTCAGACTACCGAGGCAGCAGAGAAGCCCTCCCCACTTAAAGAGGAACACCAGTGGTCTTTTGCTTTCGAGCAGATCCTTGCATCATTGTTAAATGAGCCTGTCATAGTGAGGTTTTTTGAAAAGCCAGTAGATGTCCAAGCCAAGTTAGCAGATGCAAAAGCCTCCCAGCAGAGTTCTAGAACCAGGGTATAATTTACCAGCATGGAATCCATTTTTACCAAGGATTGCCTGAAGTGTACCAGGGTCCATCTAGCTCATTCCCTGTGATCCCTGGGAGCAAACCTCAGGGATTTAGCTTTATGTGGCACAGATCTATTTGAAGGAAACCAAGGTACCCCAAAGCACAATTCCATTCTTCTTTATAATAGTCTTAACTTTTAATATTCATAATGACAAGCACTTTTTATATAACATTTTACTTCATCTGCACTATCCTAAGAAATCTTGTTCATGTCACCCCTAGAGGGCACCACCAAACCACTCAATTTAAAAAAAAATGACTTACTAATAGTTACCTATGAAGTAGTGTTGGAATCTTCAAGTTTGCTCTTGTGTTTGGATACTAGTGATGCTGCTTTGTCAAATTGACAGCCCCTTGTTTTGAATTCTGTATGTGTATGTGCCTCAGTCTTGTGTAGATGTTAAAGTGCTTTAGAGAATAGAGCCTTTTGAGCCTTAATTGTCCAAGGAACGTTGCCATTCGGAGGTTTTGTGTTCAAGTCTTAACTGAGTGACTATAATTAATTAATTTTTTTTTTTAGTTTATCCAATATTATCTTCTAATGATTGGTTCTGGAGGGACTTCCAACATCAGTCCAGGTGCAGAAGCCATCTCTTTTCCTTCCTGCATCCTTTTCCTCCTTTATGGCAGTGTGGCGTAATGGACAGAGAATTGGCCTGGGAGCCAGAAAGACCTGGGTTCCTCCGACACATAGTGGCTGTGTGACCTTGGGCAAGTTCCTTAACCCCTCAATGTTCTAGGTAACTCTAAGTCTCTAAGATGCAGAGAAGATGCTGACCTGCATTGGCAAAGGGGCTTTCCTTGCTTGGGAGTTACCTATACCAGTGAAATAACAGGTATGGTCCCTATCCCATGCCCCCTCCTTCACAGTCTGTTTTAGATCTTGAAGCCCAGCATTAATTTCCTGTTAGCAAGATGGAACAGAGAGGAGGAAGAGATTTGTTTCTTTGCTCTAAAGGCTGAAGAGGCTGTCTCAGAAAGCATTTGTGTGTCCAGCCCCTTAGAGGAGTTTGCACTTTGCTGATTATAAAGGGGAACTCGTAAGAGTTTTATTCTCCTGCTTTTGTGCACATGAAAGAACAAAAGTTATTGACAGATGTATCTGATGGGACATGTAATATTCCACGTCTGTTCTCTAGACCAAGATTGATCACATTAACTGTGTGACCTTGGACAAGTCTCACATCCTCCCTTTGTTTACTCTTCCATACAGTAAAAGAACTGGACTAAATGATCTCTACGGGCCCTTTGAGCTCTGAGATTCTAGGATTCTGTCTCTGCTGCTAATGAAGATGAAGAACTTCCTTTTCCCCCTACAAATTGTGTTTTCTGCCTTTTGTTTTTACATCCCCTACATTTCCCGATGACTCCACTCTCCCCTCACAAGGAGCCATCCCTTATAATAAAGGGGGAAAAAACAGTTCCACAAAAAGAATCCACAGAAAATAGCCAGTTTGTATGCAGAATTACCAGCATCCACTTCAAACACTGGGCTCTTACCAGATGAACTTAGACAGGCTCAGATTAGGCTGGGAGAATGAAAACCCTTTGAAATCTGAAAGATCAAAGCTGTGCTCATCATATCTTCCCTGCTCCCTGGCTCTGACCAGGCTCATTCTTTCATAATCAGTCATTAGAATGATTTCTCTTCGAAGAGCTTTGGTCTTAGCCATTTCACACATTCAGATGGCAAAAAAAAAAATACTAATAATAATAACTGGTGTTTCTATAGTGCTTTAAAGTTTGCCAAATGCTTTCCGTAGATATTTTCAGTTAGGCCTCAGAAAAATCCCTGGGAGGCTGGTATTGCAGATATTTCCCTGTTTTTTAGATATCGAGATTGAGAGTCAGAGGTTTGCTCCCATGGTCACATGGACACTCAGATCCAGGTCTTCCTGACCCCCATCCCAGTGCTTGGTCCACTATGCCATGTAGCACCATATATGGCTTTGTAATTAGGGTTCTGATGTGGGTCAAGTCAACTCTCGGTGCATGAGACCCTAAATCTAGGATCTTTTTTAATGGTAAAATGTCTCCTTTTCAGGAAGGTTCGATTTCTGAATAAGTAGCATTCAGATCTACTTATTCTCCATTGGACTCTAGAATCAGTAGCTGGCCTACTGAAAATCCTCTTAGTTTAATTTGGAAGAACACTTCCTGTGATATCACCTTTCAAACATGCTCAACACTGGCTTACCAGTTGCAGCTTAGAGACAAGCGATTGGGGGTGCAATTGGCCTTGCCTTCTTGCAGAAGTAAGGTTTGTTGAAACATTCCTGGCTTTCAGAATAGTTACCCAAGATTGCACAATGAGTGTTAAATTGGCCTTGTCTAATTGACACAGTGCTGTAGGTATCTGTGACATACCAGGCCCTCCTGTATACATCTTCAATGATTTTTTTTTTGTCAATTGCCTTTGCAAAAACAAAAACAAAAAAGACCCAAAGCTAAAAGAGCATCTATTCAGAGTTGTTATAATGATAAGCCTTATGGAAGATTGCTGTGTATTATCTTTTAGCCTAGATTCTTTGGAACTGAATACTTGAAGACATTCCTGGAGGGAAGAGATTATAAATGCAAGTTTAAGGGGCAAGTGGTATATTTTTGCAGTTTGTGTGAGAAATATGTTGAACAAAGTGTGTTAGGGGAAGCTTGGAGCATCAAAACTAAACTTATGCAGAAAACCTTATTAAATATATTATTTAAAATGCCGTTAGCTGTCTTTATTAGACTCAATGTGCACCGACTCTTAGCAATTTAAAAACAGAAAAAATGGTGTTCTTCCCGGTGGTCACTGGGTACATGTACACATTATATAATCTTTATATATATATATAATCTTTAGCTCAGATACAGTGAAAAGAGCATTGGGTCTGGGGTTAGAGGACCTAAGTTCGAATCTCACCTCTGACGCCTGTGTAATGTTAGCCAAGTCACTTCCCCTCCCTGGCCCTCAGTTTCCTCCTCTAAAATGAATGGGTTGAACTAGGGGGCCTTAGAGGTTCCTTCCAGCTCTAAATCCATGATTGTTTAATCAGGATTTAGGTTGTTTGGGGCTTTTTTTGACATCAATTTTCTCAGGGCCTCACCTAGAGAGGGAGAAGGAAAGAAATGGATTGATCAGTCACTTTCTTCAAAAGGCAATATATAGAAGCCTGAAATCAACAAGACTTAATTAAGCACCTACTATGTGAAAGACCCTGTGCTGAACACTAAGGATACAAAGAAAGGTATCTTAAAAAAAGGTATTTTTTTAAGTATAAGATTAATTCTTCATATTACTTTCAAAACTGTCCTGCTTGTCTGTGCTTCTTTCTGAATTTCCTTCTATTCATTTTAAATGTTTCAATGACCCTTTTTTTCCCCATCAGTTTTGCTAACTCCCGTTGGAATCTCTCCCAATTAAAAACCTAGAGAAAGAAAAACCTCATAACAAATTAGTAGAGTCAAGCAAAACAATCCACATAGCAGAAGTCCAAAAACATAGATCTTGGCACCTCTCGTCCTCTCACCAGAGATTTTTTTTTTTACCTAAATGCAAAACTTTATATAGCTGAGTGCTAAAGCCCAGTGGTATGGGACTCTTTCTTCACTCAATGTTTGCATTGTTTCTTCTTCAAATGATCCTTCTATTCCTTGAACATTGTAGGGTTTCTGAAATCATACTTCTCAGGATCTACCTCTGGGGTGGCATGTTCAGTGGGCATCCCAGGGGTGCCATGCTACTGTGACCTTCAGTGCTCTCTGCCAGTATTGTCCTCTATCTTCCTGCAAACTTTGGAACAGGAGGCATGGACGAGTGGGGTGTTCAAGTCTTGATCCTCAACTCCCATCCTCCTTCCCACAAACATATATGTCATTCTGCATTTTAAGTCCATCATTTCTTTGGCCTCCTTTTTGGTTCTCCAGAATCATGGTTTGCCATTTTGTTGGTTGGAGTTCTAAAGTCTTTTAAAGTTACGTTTCTTCATAAAGTTGTTTTCATCATGTAAGTTGTCCTCGTTCTGCTCACTTCACTCTGCTTCAGGTTGTACTATCCCAGGATTCTCTGAAATTGGCTCCTTCATCATTTCTTATGGCACAATAAAATTCTGTTACATCCACATACCACAATTTGTTCAGCCATTTTGCAGTTGTCTAAGAGGCAGTCTAAGGTAGGGCTTCTTAAACTTTTTCCACTCACGACCCCTTCAGTGCTTCTTAAACTTAATTGCGACCCTTAGAAGCGCTGATCTAAGGCATCCCTTTAAATTCCGATTGCTTTCTTTTCTTTTTCCCTGCTCTTTCAATCCTCATTGCCATTGTCCAATAGAGTTCTTTTATAAAAGAAAACTACACCATTTATGTCTTCGTAAAATTCTGAACTTAAACACCAAAAACAGAGAGTATTTCGATGCACACAGCAGAACACAAAAAGAGAATTCTATGTGAAACCATAAATCTTCATTTCATACTGCTTGCTTCATTTTTTAAAAAATTAATATTTTATTTTTTCCCAGGTACATGTCAAAACACTTTTTATTATTTGTTTCTTCAAAGTTCGATTGCCTTTGGGCATAGTTCCAAATTGCTCTCTAGAATGGATGAATCAGTTCACAACTCCACCGACAATGCATTAATGTCTCAATTTTCACACACCCCCTCCAACATTTGTCGTTTTCCTTTTCTGTCATATTAGCCAATCTGATAGGTGTGGGATAGTAGCTCAGAGCTGTTTTCATTTGCATTTCTCAAATCAATGGTGATTTAGAATTTTTTCATGTGACTATAGACAGCTTTGATTACTTCATCTGAAATTTGCCTGTTCATCTCTTTTGACCATTTGTCAATTGGAGAATGGCTATTTTTTATAAATTTGACTCAATTTTCTACATATTTGAGAAATGAGGCTTTTATCAGAGAAACTTGCTGTAAAAATTTTTTTCACAGTTATGATTACTATGTATTTCCCTCCCTCCTATGCCCTCTATGTATATTCCTTCTAACTGCGCTAATAATGAGAAAGTTTTAGGAGTTACAAGTATCATCTTCCTGTGTAGGAATGTGAACAGTTTCACCTTTTTGAATCCCTTGTGGTTTCTCTTTCCTGTTTATGTTTTTATACTTCTTTTGAGTCTTGTGTTTGAAAGTCAGATTTTCTATTCAGCTCTGGTCTTTTCATCAGGCCTGCTTGAAAGTCCTCTATTTCACTGAATATCCATTTTTCCCATGAAGGAGATTATGCTCAGTTTTGCTGGGTAGATAATTCTTGATCATAATCTTAGCTCCTTTGCCCTCTGATCCAGACTCTGGATCCATGATTTTTTAATTGTTTCTTTCCGGCTGCATGCAATATTTTCTCTTTGACCTGGAAGCCCTGAAATTTGGCTATCAGATTCCTGGAAGTTTTTCATTTTGGGATATTCTTTCAGTTTCTATTTTACACTCTGATTGTAGACTATCAGGGCAGTTTTATTTAATGATTTCTTGAAATATGATGTCTAGACTCTTTCTTTGGTCATGGCTTTCAGGTTAGTCCAATAATTCTTAAATTACCTCTCCTGGATCTATTTTCTGGGTCAGTTGTTTTTCTGCTAAGATAGTTCACATTTTCTTCTATTTTTTTCTTTCTTTTCATTTTGTTTGATTGTTTCTTGATTTCTCATGGAGTCATTAGCTTCCACTTGCCCAATTCTAATTTTTACAAATTATTTTCTTCAGTGAGCTTATGCATCTCCTTTTCCATTTTGCCAGTTATGCTTTTTAAGGAGGTCTTCTCTTCAGTGGATTTTTGTGCCTCTTTTGCCACTTGGCTATTCTTTGTTTTAAGGTGTTATTTTCTTTAGTATTTTTTTGTACCTCCTTTACCAAGCTATTGACTCTCTTTACATGATTTTCTTGTGTTATACTCATTTCTTTCCCCAATTTTTCCTCTACCCATCTTATTTGGTTTTTAAAATCCTTTTTGAGCTCTTCCAGGAATTCTTGTTAGGCTTAACATTTTTTTTCTTTGAGGCTTTGCTTGTAGCTGTTTTCACATTGTCATCTTCTTCTGAGTTTGTGTCTTTATATTCCCTATCACCATAGCTACTTTTTTATGGTCAGTTGTTGTTTGCTCATTTTCTAGCCTATTTCTTGACTTTTAACATTATGTTAAAGTTGGACTCTGCTCTCAGGGTACAAGGGGCACTATCTCAAGCTTCAGGCTTTTTGAGCAGCTCTTTTCTGTGCTGGTTCTGGAGGTCTATAAGTTTTCAGTTCTTCCATGGTGATATGATCTAAGGAGAGATGTGGTCATTGCTCTTCTGGTGTGCCAGTGCTCCTCCCCATATGCCCTAAATGCCCTGGGACTGTGACTTAGAACTGCAATTCAGGATGCTACCTGGATCCACATATGGGCAATGCAACAGACTCCTGCCCCCAGTGCCATCAAAGGGATCCCTGTAATCTCCTTCCACCCAGTTGTGTGACCCCCTTACCATCTGTGGACTGAGAGCTCTGGAAACTGCTCTGCCATCCCTGATTTAGTCATTCCCAAAGCCTGCTGCTAGTTTGTAGGGACCCAGTCTGAGCTGTCACAGCCTGCAGTAGACTGCACTGTGCTTTCACCCCAGCGCGACAGACCTTTCCTACCGACCTTCTAAGTTGTCTTGGGCTGAAAAATCGTTTCATCCCATCTTTTTGTGAGTTCTGCTGCTCCAGAATTTGTTTTGAGGCATTATTTAAAGTTGTTTGGAGGATAATTTGGGAGAGCTCAGGTGAGCCTTTTCTCTGCCATCTTGACTCTACCCCATCAAGGACTCACATATTAATGAGGGAGACCACAGGCAAATAATTGTGTACATGGAAGATATACAGGGTGTCCCGAGAGTCTTAATACAGTTTTAAGCTTTAGTAGACTTTTGGAGCACCCTATATACCAAGTAGTGGAAGGTAATCTCAGAAAGAACGGGGCAGCTAGGTGGCGCCATACTGCACAGAGTGCTGGACCTGGACTCAGGAAGACTCATCTTCCTGAGTTCAATCAGGCCTCAGACACTTCCTAGCTGTGTGACCCTGGGCAAGTCACTTGTCCCTGTTTGCCTCAGTTTCCTCATCTGTCAAACGAGCTGGAGAAGGAAATGGCAGACCATTCCAGTATCTTTGTCAGGAAGACTCCAAATGGGGTCACAGAGAATCAGACACGACTGAACAACAACAACAATCTCAGAGAGAAGGCATTTTGGAGGGGAGGAGAGGAGAAAGGAGAAGAACCAGGAAAGGCCACCTGCAGGTGGGATTAGAACTGAGACTTGAAGGACACCATGGAAGCCAAGAGGCAGAGATGAAGAGGGAGAGCATTCCATTCGTGGAGTTGAGAAATGGAGTGTCATGTATAAAGAACAACAGGGATCAGTGAGTGTCACTGGATCATGGGTTATCTGGAGGGGAAAAAGGATAGGAAAACTGGAAATCTAGGAAGGGGATGAGGGTATGAAGGCCTTTAAAAGGCCAACAGAGCGCTGTGGATCAAAATTTCCTCCTCTAAAATGAGGGGGTTGAACTAGGTGTCCTCAGAGGCCCCTTCCAGCTCTAAATCCATGACTCTGAGATCAGGGTTCAGGTTGGTTTTGTTTCATTTTGTTTTGTTTTTAACATCAATTTCCAGAATCACAGACTCTTAGATTTGGAAGACTACTCAGAGACCGTCTAGTTCAACCTGTGCCAAAAGCAGTGGTCATCTACCCTTTGATTGAAGACCTATAGGGGACTCGAGAGTGAGGAAAAGTCTATTACTTTCCATTTCAACTGTTCATTGTTTGGAAGTTTTTCCTTCTGTCAAGCTTAAATCTGTCTCTTTGCAATTTCTGATTGTTCATTTTCCCTCTGGGGCAAAACAGAACATGTCTAATTCTTCTTCCAAATGAGAATCTTTGAAATACTTGCTGTCATGACAAGGCAGGTATGAAAAGCATTGCGACATATTACCAACTTTCGAATTGCCCGGGAGATGTTATACAGGCCCAGAAAAGGAGGTAGGCCAGACGTACAGCTTTTGCAGGTCATTTTTGATTATCTGGAATTTTAGCAACTACTTCCCCTCTAGGTTAAGAGCTTAATGGAGGCCCAAATTTCCCAGTTTCATTGGGGTGAGACGTTTCCCCTCACCACTCCCCCAGAAATGGAAGGACTCTCCCAGTGATATTTGGCAGTGATTGCCTGCTTGCTTTTGTGCTCATAACTTGCAGGTGATACATAATAACTGGAGGCTAAGTCATCTTTGTTTCTCTCTGGATTTGGCTAGTGCTCTAGTGAAGAGCCAGGTTGGATCATAGACTTGCAGTGGAGAGCTGGAGAGAAGTGGGAAGTGAAGTTCCCTACTCTCAGTCTCCTCCTTCCTGTTCCCCTGATCATTATTTAGTCTTCTCTTTCATTATTGCAGATCAAAATAGGCCTATTGTAAAAGTTGGGAGGGTCTTTTAAGAAACTCATTTTCTACTCTTGCTGTGTAAATGTGTATTTGGATTTCAGTGATGTGGAGCTAAAACCATTTCCACCATCTCATTGGTTTAAGTTATCTCGCATCCTTCTCAGTCAAGGTAATCCCAGTTCCTCAATCTTCTATCCTGTTTTCTTCGTCCAATTCTCAAATTATTCTGCTTTTCAAATGAACATAATTTTATTGCTCCTTCTTAAGGTTAAAGAACATTCCCACAAAACTACTCACCATTGGATTTATGTGAGGTATTTGCAGGAACACTCACCACATGTGTCTATCAGGGACATCTTAGGTCCTTTGAGGATCGAATGTAAAGGATTTACACTTTGAGACTGGTACTTTTACTTCCAGTTATGGCTATCCAACTTTTCTATTACAGATTCTTGTGCCTTGGATGCTGCTCTGCCTACAGCATTCCTCCTCCTAATCCCCAATACCCACTAGCTCATATTCCCATCTGGTGGGGGAGATGTTTTCTGATGGGATTCCCTAGTCAGTCAAAGTTATGGGACAGGTACTCACAGGGGTCTCTCTGTGGCAGAAACCAGATCCTGACTGAGCTGGGTCCTGCTTGGGATCAGCTGTTGCAAGTGATCCCCTTGGTAGTATGCCAAAGTAGCCAGTCTTCTGGAATCAAAATCTTGTGTAGGAGGGATAACATAGTTGGAAGTTACACAAAAAGGGAGAGGAGAGATGAAAGAGAGGGGACCTAGAGATGTACCCCTACCCAAGCCATTGCTAAGAAGAGAAGAGATAGTAATTTAATCTTTCAACAAGAAGGGCAGTGGGGAACAGTGCTGTGGGAAGACTAGAATAAAAGCAATGGAGGGAAGGGACTAGGATGAGGGGGAGGGGAGGGGGAAAGAAAAGGATGCCACTAAAGAATATTCCCATAGTAAAGGAGGAGAGGAGTTTCATATTTATGGTAAGGTGCAGGATTATAATGGGTTTTTGTCAGGAAGGAATTTGGAGAGTAGGACACTACCTTCTTCTAGGAAAGTCCTATCTTTCAGGACTATGTCCTATCCCAGGAGAGAGGATCTATGAGTCTCCAGGGGCAACCAGCACCCAGGGTGGTAAGTGGAATCAGAGATGGGATAAGCTGGCCATAGGAGTGGTGAGTGATTGTGGTAAAGGTAGGGAATAGGATAACATCATGGTTTACTTAGAAAACACAAACAAATCAGCAAAGAAACTGAGATAGTTACTAGCTTCAATAAACTAGCAGGGTATAAAGTAAATTGACAAAAATATTAGTACTTCTATATATCAGTAAAACCCAAGAGGAAATAATAGAAAAGGAAACCTTTCAAAATAACTACAAAATGCATAGAACATCTGGGAACTCATTCAACAAGACACTCAAGAATGATGTAAATAACAATTACAAAATATTCTTTAAGAAATTAGTTCAGTAATTAGACAGCCATGGCTCACAAGTTGAGTCTAACCAATATAATAAAAGTATTACCTACAGTAGATTAATTTATGGATTTAGTGCTGTACCAATCAAGTTACCAAGCATGTCCTAACAGAGGTCAGCAAACTCCAGTCCTTGAGCCAAACCTGGCCCCTGCCTATTTTTGTTCAGCCCACAAGTTAAGAATGGTGGTTATATTTTAAAATAAAGCTTTATTATACTTAAAATGTAGAAACCATTCTTAGCTCTGGACATATGAAAACCAGTAGTGGGCTGGATTTTACCCTGAGGCCATAGTTTACCAACCTTTGCTTCATAGAGCTAGACAAAGTAATAACAAAATTCATTTGGAAGAATGAAAGGTCTAGAATATCAAGGGAAATAATGAAAGAAAGCAGGAATGATGGGGAATAGCACTTCCAAATCTCAAATTATAATATAAAGCAGTAATTAATTACCAACACTCTTCCCCAGAAGATAAGTGATCAAAGGATATATGTACAAACAGTTCTCAAAAGTATTGCGAAGTATTAACAACCACATGAAAGTGTTCCAAATCATTAATAATAAGAACAAGGCAAATTAAAACAACTCCAAGGTTTCACCTCATGCCCAGCAAATTGGCAAAGATAATACAAGATAAGAACAGTCAATGTTGGAGGGGCTATGGAAAGACAGGCATACTAGTAACTGTTTGGCAGAGCTGTGAGTTGGTCAATCCTTTTAGAAAGCAATTTGGAATTATGCTATTTTTAAAAAAGAGATTAAAAGATCTAGCCCTTTGGTCACACTGCTAGGCGTATACCCCAAAGAGTCCAAAAACAGAAAAAAAAAATCCCATGTACACCAAAACATTCATTGCAGCACTATTTGTGATAGCAAAGATGAAAAAAGCAAATTAGGTACCCATTGTTTGGGGAATGGTAAAATAAATTGCAGCATGTGAATTAAATGTGTGCCTGGAGAGGAGTTAAAGAAGACTGGAAAGATAAGAAGGCCCAGGTTGTGAAGAGTTTCAAATGCCAAACAGAGAAATGATAGGGAGTAATTGGAGCTTATTTGGTAGAAAGGTGGGGAGGCAAGGGTGACGTGGGCAGACCTACACTTTCAGAAAATCACTTTGGGTTGGAGTGGGGAGAGATTGCAGGCACAGATACCGAACAACAGTCTATTACAATCGTCCAAGCAGGTGATGAGGGCCTGCACTAGGGTGGGGGTTGTATGAGTAGAGGAGAGAACATACGGAACAAATATGGAGAAAGAAATGACAAGATTTGGCAACAGATTAGAAATGGGGGTGGGTGGGGTGAGAGACAGTGAGGAGCCGAGGAGAACACCAAGAGTGCAAGTCTGAGTAATAGGCAAGTTAGGAAGAGAGTAAGGTTTTAGGGGAAAGATAATGAGTTCTGTTTTGGACTTGCTGAGTTTGAGATGCCTACAGGACAACTGGCTTAAGATATGCAGAAGGCAGTCGGTGATGTGGGACTGGAGCATAGCAGGGGGACCAGGGTTGGATCTGGTGCCCACTTATACCACCTCGGAGACCTTCCCAGTTGCTACTGGGATGGGTACCTTGGCTTAAGGCTCAGTATTAATGCCATACATACCCTCAGGTTGCCATGGTGACCTGAGAAGGGAGAAATTTAGCTGGGTCCTGATACTGGAGTTGAGAATTTGCCACTCCAGGTAACGGCATGACAGGTTCCCTTCCTCAGCAAAACTGACTGAGCAGGCTGAGGCCCTGAAAGGACCATCGAGCTAATGATTGACCCTTTGGGAAATAGTATAAAGGCAAAAGGGCAGAGGGCCCAAGTCAGACCTTAGAGAATACCCAACAGCCGGTAAGCGTGACCCGGAAACTCCCTCTTCCAATGCAGGTCAACACTTGTTCTGCAATTTATAATCTTAGAGTTCCCTGAGGCTCTGAGAAATCGAGTGACCAGCCTAGCATCAAAAGTGAGACTTGAACCCACATTTTCCTGACTCTTAGACCTTAGCTGGCCTCTGAAGGCCCTGCCAGCTCTAGATCTAGGAGACTATGTGTGACCTTGGCCTAGTCCCTTCTCCCTGGGCCTCAGTGTCCTCCTCTGTAAAAATGAAGGGATTGGATTAGATGTCCTCTAAGGTCCTTTCCAGCTGTTGATCTCAGATCCTTTGCTGGAAGCGTAATAAGGATGTAAAGATTAGTACTGCCCAGCCCCATATTGGAATACTTCTGCTGGACTTATGAGACTCAGGGAAAGTGTGTGCTTAGCTTACTAAAGCATATGAGGATATGAGGCAGTGTAGTCTATTGTATAGAGAGCTGGCCTTGGAGTCGAAGGTAGCCTCTGACACATCCAGACTGTATTACCTTTGGCAAGTCATCCACTCTCAATGCCCTGGGCAGCTCTCCAAGACTATAAATTAAAAGGATGGGTAACAATCTACGCTGATAGAGGGAGTTCCCTCGCTGGGAGTTCTTATACCAATGAAATCACAGGTCGAAGCAAAAGAACAAAGGTGGAAATAAAATTCTGGTCATAGGATTTAGCAATCATTTTACAGTTTTAGGAAAACTGAGGTCATAAGAGGTGATGTGACTTGCCCAAAGTCACACCAGGAGTCAGGAACAGAAGTAGGATTGAGACATATGTCTTTGGACTCCAAATACAATGCTCTTTCTGCTGTCCCACATCTCTATGGTGCCAGGGGGCACCTGGAGGCCCATTGTTTGGGGATGGGGATAGTACACATTTATACCACCTTAGAGGCCCTCTCACTTGATACTGGGATGTATAACTTGAGTTGAGGCTCAATATTAATATCATATTCACCCTTTGGTTGCCATGGTGACCCAACAAGGGAGAAATTTAGCTGTGCCTTGATGCTAGAGTTCAGAGTTCACCATTCCAGTGACCATGTAGCAGGCTCCCTTTTCAGTAGAGCTGGGCAGGCCTGAGCTCAACATGCCCTGAAAGGAACAGTCATCCTCAAAGGAGGCCTGCTTCAGATTTGCCGCAGCTCCCATGGCTTGGCAGGGATCAGACCCATCCTCTGGGAGACCAGGCAACCATGTCCACCTGGCATGAAGCAGAGGACTTGAGAGAGCAGGGCAGTAGCAACAGCAATCCAAGTTCAGTAGCTAATTCCAAGGTATTGCAGAGAACCTGGCTGGGGTGGTAATTGATGTTTTACCGTGGTCACTGTCGTATGATAGATTGGGAGACAGGAAGACCCAGGTTCAAATTCTGCTTCTGACGCTAGCTTGTGTGCCCTCAGTGAGCTTTGGTTTTCTTATCAGTGAAATCAGAGACTCAAATGAGATAATATATGTAAATTACTTGGCAAATTTCAAAGCACATGTCAATGACATGAAACTTACCTGCTGTGTAATTACAATGACCAAACAGTGTGGAAGAATGGAGAAGATGCACCTCCCTACATTTTTTGAAGAGGTGGGGTATGGAACATTGCATATACTGTCACTCAGTAGATAAGTTGGTTAGTTTTTCCCAACTGCTTTCCCCCCTCTTTTTTTGTTCTTTGTTACATCCCTTTGGGATAGCTCAATGGTAGGGGAAGGGAAGAGATATGTTTGGAAATGAAGGTGATATAAAAACCAGAGATACTGATGGAAATTAATTACCAAAAAGAAATGTCAGTTACGATTGTTATTATGCTTTGAACTTTCCACCTTACCAAAGACCACATTTTGCAGGCATGGTTGTCTCGGGGGTCCCATCCTAGCGTCTCTGTCATCTGTGTGTGGATTTCCCTAACTTGTACTTTGTTCCACCAATGAGATCTTGGTCATATCAGCAAAGGAAAGGACATTGAGCTTGGGAGAGGAACCATATAACAGTGAGTGGTCCCCTTGGTGAGGACCCTTGGGAGCTAGCCAGAATTGGGGGCACTTAATAAAAATTACAACCTGACTTTGCTACTAATTCATTGTGTGACTTTGGGCAATTTACTTTCTTTTTCTGACGTCAGTTTCCTCATCTGTCATACTGCTTGATCTATTTCCCAGGGGCATTTGGAGGAGCCAGTGAGACTGTGGTCGTGAATATGTTTTGAAGGGTAGAAAGCAGACAGCAGAAACAGATCAGATGATTCTCAATGTTCACAGGGGTGCAACAGGAAAAAAAAAAGTAGTCAAATTTAAGCACCCCTAATATATCCATGGGGCAGGTAGGTGGCGCTGCAGTGGAGAGAGCTCCAGGCCTGGAGTCAAGAGGACTTGAGTTCAAATGAGGCCTCAGATACTTCCCAGCTCTGTGACCCTGGGCAAGTCACTTCACCCTGTTTGCCTCGGTTTCCTCATCTGTAAAATGAGGGGGAGAAGAAAATGGCAAACTACTCGGGTATCTTTGCCAAGAAAACCCCAAATAGGGTCACGAAGAGTCAGACATGACTGAAAGGACTGAACAACAACAACAAATATATCCATAGGGAAAAATGGAGACATTGTAAGAAGAAATACCTTGGCCCAGGTTACTGGGGAAATAAAGCCAGGTTGTTAGGATAGGCTGACTGCAGGGCTCACTTTCAAGTCTGTCCAAGTGGGCAGAAATGGGGCCAATGTGAGTGTGAATGTGGCCAGCTGCATTTAGGGAATGACTAATCCAAGCTCTTAGGATGAAATGAAATGCAGGGCTTTGGGCCCTCAGTTACAGTAACGTGCTCCCTGGGGACATTGGCCAAAGAAGGCACCACCACAGTGGTGGGCAGCATCTGGGGAACCACACTTTCAAAAAGATTCAATGGGGCCCAAAGTGATGGATCTGGATCCCAGTCATGTATACCTGTCCCAGAAGCCGGGGGGGGGGGGGGGGAACAGGGAGATGGGGTGTGACCTTTAGGGTCCTAGCTTTAGAACTGGAAGGAAACTTTAAGGTTTTTATTTTAATTTTACAGTTAAGGTCACAGGCTGAGAAGGCTGAAACAACTTACCCAAAACAGGAGATGAACCAAGATCCTCAGACACTACTTTTTATATGTCTCTCCTTATGCCGTGGAATTTTTTTTTAGCTCCAGGCCTTTAAACTACAGGCCTGGCACAGATCACAACCTCCTCCTCTGGGCAGGTCCCTTGGGTGATTAGGCATTTGTGAGTCAGCCCCCTTTAGGAACTTGGACTCTGTGTATAATCTCCTTAACCCATGAGGACATTCCAGGTCAGCCCAGCTAGAACATCTCTAGGATGCTGCCCAATGGAGCTTGACAGCAGACATGGTATTTAGGACCTGCTGAATATAATCCCGGCTCCATCACCAGTGGACCTTGAGACAGTCACTTTCTGTCTTTGTCTCCACTATTTTTTGCCATGAGACTGTTCGTACTGACCTTCCTCTCAGCAATGGAAAAGGCATGGTTAGCAGTTTGTCTGAAAAAGATCTTGGGGGAGGGGGGTCTTAGTGGACTTCTAGCTCAATATTGTGGAATGTCCACCAAAGGACCTAATGTGATTTAGAGTTGTATTAAGATAGGCATAGGGGTCCCAAAGTCTCTCTGTCCTGGTCAGACTTCTTCTGGAATATAATATTCAGAATTGGGCACTGTAGTCTAGGAAGGTCAATGGAGAATATTCAGCAAAGAAGGACCATAGCTGTAAAGCTGGAAGGGACCTTAGAGATCATCGAGTCCAACCCTCCTCCCTTTTTACAGAGGAGGAAACTGAGGCCCATCAAGGTGAAGTGATTTACCCAAGGTCACACAGCTGATAGGGTATCTAAGGTAGGTTTCAAACCCAGGTCTCCTTGACTTTAAGAACAACATCATATCCCTTATGCTAGGTTGCTTCTCATGAAAGGCCTCAAGTCCTTGCCATGTAAGCATCAGTTGAAGAAACTGGCAGAAGAACACTAAGGAGGGGTGTGGTAGCTGTCTTCATGTATCTGAAAAGCTGTCAGGTGGAGAAGGGATCACACCTGTCCTGTTTGGACCCAGAGAGCAGAACCAGATCAAGGCGTGGGAGGAGCAGGGAAGTAAGTAGAGGCTGGAGGTCAGGTCAGGAAGACCCTAATGAGAAGAGCTATCCAAAAATGGAGTGAGGTCACGTGGAGAAATTGTGGGATTCCCCCCTCAGACCTCCTCCCCTGTAGAGGTCTTCAAATAGCCGGGGAGGGACTGCTTGATCCCACCTCCCCACCCCAGCATTGGACACTGCTGAGCACTTCCTGAACGCTCACTGCCCCCAGGGTTTTCCTGACAGTGATCTCATTGGGGTCTCTTCGTACCTCATTGATGTTTCCTTCTTGGTCTCCTTGAATGGATTTGCAGCTATAGTGCACCCCCTCACTGTGGGTGACCCCCAAGGCTCCTGTCTCTTCTCTTTGTGTATACTCTCTCAATGACTTCATCAGCCCCCACGATCCCAGATCTATAGATCTAGCCCTAGTCCCTTTCCCCAAGTCTGGTACCTCATCACCAATTTCCTATTGGACATTTCAAGCTGGATATCTCTTAGGCATCTCAAACTCAACATATCCAAAACAGAACCCCACCCCAACTCATCCTCCACCCAAATTCGCCATCTTGGAGTCATCCTTGACTGCTCACTCCCCATCCCACCCCCCAATATCCAACCAGTTGCTAAGACTTATCAATCCTACCTTCATAGCATCTTTGTCCCCTTCACTCACATGGCCCCCAGCCTAGCTCATCACCTCTTGCCAGGACTAAGGACATAGCCTCCTAATTAGTCCTCCTGCACCCACCCTCTCCCTTCTCCAGTCCATCTTCCATGCACACAGCAGTTAAAGGCCTGCCTACATCCCTACCCTCCCCTATAAACTCCTCTGGCTCCCTATTGTTTCTACGATCAAAAGGAAACTTCTCTACTTAGCATTAAAAGTCATAACCTGGCCCCAATCTATCTCTCCAGCCTTATTATACATCATTCTCCATCCTGTGCGCTCCAGGCCAAACAGAATTAGTCTCCTTGCTGTTCCCTGAACATGATACTCCACCTCCGCCTTCTGTCTCCCATGCCTGGAATGCTCTCTCTCCTCATCTCTGTCTCTCAGAATCTCTACTTTCCTTCAAGGCTCCCCTCAGGCACCATCTTCCACATGAAGCTTTTCCAGGTCCTTCTAACTGTTGGTCCTTTTTTTGTTTGTTTGTTTTTTGTTTGTTTGGGGGGGTTTTTGCCTTTTTTTTTTTTTTGGAGAGGCAATCGGGGTTAAGTGACTTGCCCAGGGTCACACAGCTAGTAAGTGTCATGTGTCTGAGGCCAGATTTGAGCTCAGGTTCTCCTGACTCCAAGGCCGGAGCTTATCCACTGCGCCACCTAGCTGCCCCAAAATTGTTGGTGCTTTGCTCCTCAAAATTACCTTGTATATATTTTGTATGTATTTTCCCCTTGATAAAATGTATTGGCAACAGAGAGAGTGTTAATCATTTTTGCTTGTTGTGTATCCCCAGGGCCTAGCACAGTGCTTGGTACCTAGCAGATGCTTGCTGATTAATTGATTGGTTGGTTGTGGGGTTTCCTTCTCAGGTAATGGATTTCACTAGATGGCCGGTTAAAGTCCCCTTCCAACTCTGACATTCTGTGAGTCCATGAATGAGATCAACGTTCTTAAATCACCCTCCACTCAGATGGCGGTGGACAAGCTCTTTCCACATAATCAAAAGGGCAACTGCATTAATCTGCCCCCTGCTAAGCCAAAGGGCAGCCAATGAGCACGTCCTTTTCCTGTGCCATGCCATGACTACCAGGTCCTCCACTCCTCCTCTGCTCCCCACTCCCCCACCCACTGACCTCCGTGGAATGGAGCATGGTGGCAGGGAGTCATGTCCCCTGGGGTGTTCTCAGGACAAACTCATTGTTTGGTGATGACTTGGAAATATGAAGAAAAGTCATGGCAACCAGGCCACAGAGGCCTAGGGATATGAGGGAGGTTGCCAATTGCCCCAGATTCCATAGGCCCAGCTGTTCAGGGCTTCTGGGAAAAGATTTCCTCCCTCCTACTCTCACCCCATGTACACTCATTGATCCTCAGAAACTGGGAGGTATCAAATCCCTCTGAGGAGCGGAGGACAATGACAGTGTCCAGAGTATCCAGAGGAAGGCAACCCATAGGGTTTTGGATCTGGAGCTGGGAGGGACCTCAGAGAACATCTTGTCTAAGTCCCTCATTTTACATTGAAGTAAATGGAGGCCCAGGGTGATGAAGTGACTTTCCCAAGGTCGCCATTGGATCCTAAATCTAGGGTAGGAAAGGATTTCAGAGGCCAACGAATCCAACCTCCTCATTTTGCAGAGGAGACCCAGAGAGGGGAGGTAACTTGCCCAAAATACACAACTGATAAGGAGGTATATGAGAGGGCAGCTAGGTGATAAAGCACCAGGCCTAAAGTCAGGAAGACTTATCTTCTTGAGTTCAAATCCAGCCTCAAATAACTTACTAGCTGTGGGACCCTGGGCAAGTCATTGCACTCTGTTTGCCTGAGCTTCCTCATCTATAAAATGAGCCAGAGAAGGAAATGGCAAATCACTTCAGTATCTTTGCCAAGGAAATCCCAAACAGGGTATCAAAGAGTTGGGCACAACTGAAAACAACTAAACAACAAAATATTTTTGAAAGGTTTTACTTTTTCCTTTGTAATGTTTTTTTTTTTGTCTGTTATGCTAAATGGCATTTTTAAAGGTGATTTCTTTTTCTAAATGCTTGGAAAAAATTTTGTCTATAATTCCAGTCTTACAATTGTGTATCATGGTGAATCAAACTTAGGATTCTATTGTGCTCACATCTTCCATAGTTTCACCCCCTTCAGAGCATTGTCTGTGCTCCTCCACTCTGGAAAGTTTTCTCTGATTAAGTCCTTGAATACAATGTCTAGCCTTTCTGTTCTTTTTTAGTGTCTCCAGGGATCCCAATTAATCTGCTATTTAGGACTTCTTGCTTGGTCTTCCAGTACTTTGCTCTACATATCCATTAGTTGCTTTTTCATTTCTGCTTTATGACATGGAATCATTTTCAATTTTATTTTTATTATCTATTGATCTTTGTTCAATTTTATTTATTCTGTGATTTGCCACTTCCGTTGATGTTTTTAATCCTTGTATGTTATTTTATCATTTTCTTAATTGTTCTTTCATTTCTTTTCATATGTGTCTCTGTGTTATTGTTGTTGTCGTTTTACTGATTTGTTGCCTTCATTTAATTTCTTTAGTATATTTATTATCTGACTTAATTTATCATTTGGAATTTCTTCCCTCCCATTCATTGATATTTCAGCTTGTATTTCTAAAAGGCTTTTATCTTTTAGGTATTTTACAATTCAGAATTTATTGTATTACATTTTTTTTTTACTTTTTTATTTTTAGGCAATTGGGGTTAAATAACTTGCCCAGGGTCACACAGCTAGTAAGTGTTAAGTGTTTCGTCTGAGGCTGGATTTGAACTCAGGTCCTCCTGACTTCAGGGCCGGTGCTGTATTACATTTTTTTAAAGTGTATTGTATAGGGGCAGCTAGGTGGCGCAGTGGATAGAGCACCGGCCTGGAAGTCAGGAGAACCTGAGTTCAAATCCGGCCTCAGACCAAACACTTGACATGTACTAGCTGTGTGACCTTGGGCAAGTCACTTAACCCCGATTGCCTCGCTACAAAAAAAAAAAAACAAAACAAAAAAAATAAAATAAAATAAAATAAAATGTATTGTATAACCCTTTGCCTCCCAGTTTGCCAGTGAGTGAAAGTTCGGAGAGGACTAAGGATGCCATAAATACTTATGGCAACCAGACTTTAACCCTAAGGTCACAGAAACAGGGACACTTGGACTTGGAGTTGAGAAGGCAGGAGAATCCATCTTGGCAAGCCATGAAGGACAGGCAGCAGGCTGGGACTATGCAATGTGCCTGACTCCTTGGGGCCCCCTCTCCTGCCTCTCTCTGGAACTATCACAGGCTGTTGCTATGAATAACGGTGACTGGAAGCTGAGGAGTGACTTCCCTCCTGCTGGGAATGCTGGGGCGGGACTACAGCAGAGCATGACGGGAGCCTTGCCTGTTGGAGGGGCCTTAGCTCCAAACTCACATCTCCCCAAGCTGTCAGAGGATTTTCCAGGAAGGGAGGAGCTAACTTGGGAGAAGCAAATCAAGCAAGCAGCTTTTCTTTCGATTGCTTACTTTTCTTGTTTGTTATTTATAAATTTATTTTCCACACATGGTAATATAAAATGAAAACATGATGGCCACCAACCCTAACTTGTCTGATTAATGATGACAGCGGGGAGAGCCTGAGAGAGGCAGACCTAAGGTGGAAGAGGGAGAGGCAAGAGATGCTCGTCTTCAGCAGCATGAGCCAAAGTGGGGGTGTGGAGGAGACCCCTGCATCCCCCCAAGACAGAAACAGTGCATAAGACAAAGCTCATCCCCTAGATCAGAGGTAGCAAACATTCAGCCTGGACCATATGCAGCCCACAACACTCCTGAGTGCAGCCTAAATCAAATTAAAATGTAATTGTGAAATATTTAACACAATAAATAAAAAAATAATGAAACATACTTAATATATATAGTATACATAGTGTATATATGTATATATATCTATACGTGGTATAATTAAATATAAATATTACATTTTAGAACTAAAGAATAATAATATCTTGAGGCAGCTAGGTGGCTCAGTGGATAGAGCTCCAGCCTTGGAGTCAGGAGGACCTGAGTTCAAATCTGACCTCAGACACTTGACACTTACTAGCTGTGTGACCCTGGGCAAGTCACTTAACCCCAATCGCCTCACCAAAAAGCAAAGAATTTATACATTTATATAGCACATTTATATGGTGCTTACTATGCATCAGTCACTGCGCTAAGTGCTTTACAAATATTATCTCATTTGACCCTCATGACATCTATGGGAGGTAGGTGCTAATATCCTCATTTTACAGATGGGGAAATTGAGGCAGATATCAGTGAAGTGACTTGCCCAGGGTCACACAGTATCTGAGACCATATTTGAACACAGGTCTTCCTGACTCTAAGCCCAGTTTCTTTGCACTATGATGCCCCCTAGCTGCCTCCTATAGGGATGCTTATGTCTAGATTAGTGACTCTGTTTCTATTTGAGTTTGACTAGTCTAGACTAGCAAGAGAAACCATTGAGGCTACATACACATACACACACACACATACACACACATTTATAATACCTATACCTATACATGACATATATGTGCATGTATGCAGATGTATACATATGTGTGTATATCATGTATATGTATAATTTACCACACCTGGGGCAATTATTACAAATAAGCATAATTGGGGCAGCTAGGTGGCGCAGTGGATAGAGCACTGGCCCTGGAGTCAGGAGGACCTCAGTTCAAATCTGCGCTCAGACTAAACACTTGACATGTACTTGCTGTGTGACCCTGGACAAGTCACTTAACCCCAATTGCCTTAAAAAACAAACAACAACAACAAAAAACAAATAAGCATGATTATAAGTGGGAAGTCACTGTTTCTCCATCTTTCTATCTCTGTCTCTATTTATTTTTCTATTTCTATCTCTGTATGTATATGTCTATATATGTATATGTATATGTATGTATATGTATATGCATGTACATATATTTATATATATGCATATTATATATATGTACAATTTACCATACCTGGGGCAGTTATTATAAATAAGCATAATTATGAGTGGGAATTCACTGTTTCTTTATCTTTCTATCTCTGTCTCTGTTTATCCTTCTATTTCTGTCTCTGTATGTATACATCTATATATGTATATGTGTGTATGTATATGCATGTATATATATTTATATGTATGTATGTATATTATGTATATGTATAATTTACCACACCTGGGGCAGTTATTACAAATAAGCATAATTAGGGCAGCTAGGTGGCATAGTGTATAGAGCACCAGCCCTGAAGTCAGGAGGACCTGAGTTCAAATCCGGCCTCAGACCAAACACTTGACACTTACTAGCTGTGTGACCCTGGGCAAGTCACTTAACCCCCATTGCCTAAAAACAAAACAAAACAAACAAACAAAAACAAATGAGCATAATTATAAGTGGGAACTCATTCTGTCTCTTTCTTTCTCTATCTTTCTATCTCTGCTTCTCTCTCTCTCTCTCTCTCTCTCCAGTTACTCTCAGTTTTTTCTCTTCAAGGATGGGGATGGTAGATGGCCTAGAAAAAGTGATCTAGTCTTGCCATGAGACCTTACAAAAGACTTTCCACCTCCCACCTTCATGCTATTGCTTTGTCTTCCCTCTCTGCCAAGAAGGCACCCCCCCACCTCTCCTTCAAAGCTCAGCTTAAACACTACCTCCTACATGAGACCTCCCTCACAAAAGAAAAAAATATTTCATATTCATTGAGCATATACTTTGCATGTAATTCATGAGTATTGATAGAATGTAATAGAATATCCTCTGATAGAATGTAAGCTTCTTTAGCGCAAGGACTCTCATTTTTATCTTTGCATCTGCAGCAACTAGCACAGTGCCTGGCATATATAGGTGCTTAATAAATGTTTGATGACTGATTACTTGATTGATTGACATATTTATCTCAATTGTAGAAAGATCTTTTTTTTTCAGTTCAACAAATGGAAAGAATTATTGGGGAAAGATCAAAGTGCTCAATTACATTTAGGAAAAAAACTTCTGTATAATGAAAAAAACAATACAATTAAAAGAAGAAAAGTAATTGAGGAAATATTTATGACAAATATAAAATACTGACATTTTTAAAAATTGCTAAAAATTTAGCAAAGAATTGCTAAAAACCAACAGTAGTCACTCCTAGGCTACAATAGAAAAATGGCCAAAGAATATGAACAAAGAACTTTTTTTTTTAATTTTGAGATGTCTCTTTATCTTGCCTAGGCTGTAAGTATAGTGGCCACTCATAGGCTCAACCTCACTGCCAATTGGTTTGGAAGCTTTAATCTGCTCCATTTTTCCAACTTCAACCAGTTTGCCCCTTCCTCGGGCAGCCTGGTGGCGCTAAACTCCTAGGGGCTCATCATATTATTCTCCTGCAGTTCAGAACTCCCAAATTCAAGCCATCCCCCTCCTTGGTCTTCCTTCAGTAGCAGGGATTACAGGGGTTACAGTACCACCACACCCAGCCAACAGACAGCTTTCAAAGTAAGAAGTACAAATGATTAATAAACAGTTGAAAAATGCTCAGCCTCACCAATAATCAAAGACATACAAATTAAAACTTTTAGAAAAGAAAAAATAACAATTGACAAAAAGAATAAAAGCAACACAATGCTGGTGGGGTTGTGGAGAAACAGGTACACTATTCATTGCTGGTGGTTTACAAGCTTGTAGAATCTTATTAGGTTAAGGTTACAAAAATAAAAATATCCTTACCTTAGTACAGTGCCTGGCACACAGTAGGCATTAGATAAATGCTTGTTTCCTTCCTTTCCTCCTAATTTGGGGAGGGTGTGCAACTAGCACCACCAGGAAAGGCTCTGGGATCTGAGCTGATTCTTGAAGGAATCCACGGATTCACTTGGAATGTCAAGTCTGAGAACAGACAAGGAAATCAGGAAAGATCTTAAGACATACTGCAAGATGGAAAAAGCAGAGTCAGGAGAATGGGGTCTGTGCCAACTAGGGTCACAGAATATAAAGGAAAATGAATGAGAAGTAATAGGCAAAGAATCCTATTGGAGACTTAGAATGCAGGCCCAAAAAAGTCAATGTAAAGAGTTACCAAGCAAGTTCAGTTGTGTATATTGATGTTGGAGATGAACTTTCTGTTTTTTCTTTTTTTTTTTAATTTAACTTTTTTTTAAAATTTCAGGTTCAAATTCTCTCCCTTTCCCTTCCCCACCCATTGAAAACAATGGACCCCATTACAAATATGTATAGTCATGCAAAACAAATTTCTGCATTAGCTGTGTTCTAAAAAAAAAAAACAGAGAAAGAAAGAAAGAGACGAAAATATGCTTCCGTCTGCACTCTGAGGCCCTCAGTTCACTATCTGTAGGTGGGTAGCATGTTTCAACATGAGTCCTTTGGAACTGTGGTGTGTCATTCCATGTTAACTTTCTTTCTTTTGCTTTTATTTATTTATTTACTTAACATTCTTTTTTTATTTTGAGTTCCAAATTCTCTCCCTCCCTCCAGCTCCCCCCCCTTTGAGAAAGTAAGCAATATGATACCCATTATTACATGTGAAATCTTGTAAGACATATTTCCATTAATGTTAACTTTTTAATAGGACTTTTTTTTAAGAGTGGGGGCTTTGAAGCAACTTGGCACTTAATAAAGACTCCAGGTCTAGATCTTCACATACTGCCTGAGCTATGATCACTTCCCTCGGCCCCCTCCTGGCCCCTCATACTCCTATTCATTGGATGGGCAGCCCAGTTTCCAGACATCCAATCCCAGATCCCATTCTTGGACAGGTCATCTTCAATTTGCTGTCCTTCTTATCAAGGTATATACCCTTCGCTGGTCTAGCCTTACCATCCCCTTAGGCAATAAAAGGCTTGGTAGTACCCATCCCCCAACTATCTGAATCCCCATAAACCACTGGGCTGGGAGGATGGTTCTGAGTGCAGGGGCACTGTGAGATTCCCTGACTGTAACTCTAAGCCGATCAAACTTTTTTTTTTTTCTTACAACATAATATTATTCTTACCACAAGAAATCAGAGCACACTGAATCCTTAAGGTGGCATCACTACGGGAGAGATGGAAAATTTGTGCATGTAACTACACATGTGAGTTCCCTACAATTTGTGGCTCAATGGGCAAAATTAGGCTCTGAAAGATACTTGGGGCTGAGAAGGCTACTCAGAGGTCTGGGGGGTTGGCTTGGTCTGAGGTTCATGAGCCATCATAGAATAGACTGGAATGAACGAGATGAAAGGGTGGCCCCCAATCCCACCTGGCCTCTTAGGCAGGGGAGTAGCCCTAGCAGCAGTTGACCTGGGACTAGATCATCTGATATTGAGACCAGGTCCACTTTGCTTTGGCCTTAGGCACCTTAGAAGTACCCACTAGCTTCTAAGGATGGCCCTCTCTGCCCAGGCCAGAGCTGTCTTAGAGCCAGTGTGAGTGGGCAAATCTTAGCCCAAGGGTGGGGAACCTGCGACTTTGAGGCCACATGGGGCCTCAAGGTCACAGGTTCCCCACCCCTGTCTTAGCCCCATCCTGCTTGTGGCTAGGCAATGACTGAAGGAGGCAACCTTGGGCACAGCCATGGAGATGATCAGCCAGCTGGTACTAGAAACTGCCTGAGGCTCATACAATCAGCCTTTAATTTCACTCATATTCACCATCAATGGGAACTAAAAGAATAGTGATAAAAGTGCTGTACCTCAGAATGAACTCAGACTAGTGAAGAAAGCTAAGGACAATTTTAAAAAAGAGTTTGTTTTGTTTTCTTTTCAAATTATGTGGAGGAAAGAAGAAAATCAAAGTGGGGACAGGATGGCCCTTGGGAAAAGAATGATAACTGAGACAAGGCAAAGTTGCTTTTGTTTTCTACCAAAGAGAATGACCTTTGGGTTGGAAAGGGCAGAACAAAAATGAGTAACTGGGAGTTGATCCCCAAGATAAGTAAGGAGAAGAGTAAGAGAGTACCTAACTTCTCTTGATGAATTCAAGTCACCAGATGGACAACATCCTTGGGTCCTGAAAGACTTGGCAAGGATGCGCATGTGATGTCTGAAAACTCACAGAGATTAGGAGAGAACTGAGAAAGGGCAACCGTTGTCCCATGTTTCAGAGAAGGAAAGACATTCAAGTCTATAGACCACACAGCAGCCAATGATTGGGGCTTCAGTCTCCTGTGAAAATTCTAGAATGGATCATTAAAGAGATGGTTGGTGGGCATCTAGAAAAGGTAGCTGGACTCACAAAGACCTAACATGGCTTCATTAAGAACAGCTAGGGCCAGATTCACCTCATTTCCCTTTTTACAGCATAAGGAATATGGCATGCTGCTGATATGGTTTGCCCAGATTTTAGCGATGTTGGAGAAAGCCACTTTTGAAAAAGAGGGAGACAAGTGGGTTGGCTAAGGGTATGATTAAATGGATTCAGAACTAGCTGAATGGTCCAAACCAGGAGTGGGAAACCTGCAACCTCAAGGCCACGTGTGGCCTTCTAGGTCCTCGGGTGTGGCTTTTTGACTGAGTCCAAGTTTTACAGAACAAATTCTTTTATGAAGGGGATTTGTTCTGTGAAGTTTGGATTCAGTCAAAGGGCTGCACTTGAGTTCGTAGAGGGCCATATGTGGTCTCAAGGCCACAGGTTCCCCACCCCTGGCCCAAACCAAAGAGTTGTCATGAATAATAGTGGTGCTCCAAGTGCTGGCTTTTCTCTCTCCTCAGAAGAAAGGTGAAGGGAATTTGGAGAACTTCTTCATTACCCCCTAAGTTTTCAGGGAATATTAAGTGTTCCTTTAGAGGGAGATGGGGAGAGAGGAGCTTCATTATGATAATTAAGAAAAAAATATTTCTGAAGAGGCAGAAGGGAATCCTGACCTGGGTTTGGAAGTTGGAGGGTAGAAGAAAGATCACTGAACATTGGGAGCAGAGGAACAGATAGGAACCTCTTCCCAAAGGGGAGGGAGCTGAGCCCTCCGAGAGAGAGAGAGAGAGAGAGAGAGAGAGAGAGAGAGAGAGAGTGAGCGAGCTGCTTATTCTCCAAGGAAGAGTGACATGGATCTAGAGGTGCCCTTAGGTGAGAGATCAGCCAGAAAGGGCAATTCTTTATTGACCTGATAACAGCAACAGAAAGGTCTTCTATTTTCCCAGGGCATGTCTCCAAGACATGGCAGAGATGCTCCTGAGACTTGCCACACTAGGTGACTTCTATCCACTGCTGGAGATTCATGTGGGCACAAAGAATCAAGAAAGCATTGCTCAAGACTACACAATCGTGGACAAGCAACAGAACACCTGAGGGGCAGGTGGTGTTTTCATTACCGTTGTCCTATGAAGGCAAGGGATTCAGGAGACAGAGACAGACAGACAGATAGAGAGATAGACACATAGATGGAGACAAAGAGACAGAGACAGAGAGACACTTAGTTAAAAAGATGATGTCTGAAAACAAAATTTGGATTCTGGACCATTACTTAAAACATAAACTCCTTACAGGGATGGAGTCCACCAAATAAGGCTAGTAAGAATATATTTGGGGGGCAGCTAGGTGGCGCAGTGGATAGAACACCAGCCCTGAAGTCAAGGGGACCTGAGTTCAAATCCGGCCTCAGACCAAACACTTGACATGTACTAGCTGTGTGACCTTGGGCAAGTCACTTAACCCTGATTGCCTCACCAAAAAAAAAAAAAAAGAAAAGGAATATATTTGCCCAGACTCTAGCTTTAAATTGAAAAGGAAAGGAGAAGACTGCTTATGTATATCCATCAAACTAGGTATCATAGAGAGCTCCTACAGTCTACAAAGAAGAAAGGCAGTTGAGATATCCAGAAGTCCATAGAAGACAGAATCCAAGAAAGAAGAAAATAGTAAAACTCAAGGCCTTAAATGCATAATGGGGCTTTGTTCATGCCCAGATTACCCAAAATGGAGGCGCCCATGTGGAAGACGCTAGGGACCTGCTTCTGGGAGAAGACATTCTGTGTGTCCCAATCATATGGTGGGAGCATTCTCTTTCCATTGGCTCCATAACCAGAACTGGCTGTGTCTTTAAAACTATCAAGAATTTAAGGGCTGAAGGTCCTGTTCACCTAAAGCATGGGCACCATGCACTAAGCTAGGTGAGAAAAGGCTACCTTCCCCCTCTCTCTGTAGACTCCATGGCCCCAAAAAATGGACTTGGGGTCTCGGATTATTTCATTTGTCCTTTTCAGTTCTAGGTTCAGGCAATGGAATTCCTACACTTGGGAATTTGAGTCATGATAACTTCGGAGCCAAGATTCCAGGTCATATGATGCTACCAGCCTAGCAGGGAATCGCTGAAAATCCAGGATACCTGTAACTCAAGGTGGGCTTTGGACTTTGAAACTTGGTGGGACCATATAGCCATATAGGAACTGAGTTAAAAGCTAATCCTAATCTCCCCACTCTGGCAGATTAAGGTGGTATAGGGAGGGTTATGCCCTCCAGATGTTGGGATGGAATGTTCTTGCTATGTTTGAAGTAAATATTCCTTTGTAAAAGCTAACCTGATTGTTAAATAGTTAAATGGAACTGAGATGTTGGAGACTCTTTAAAGTTGGGGGAATATAATTAGTGGAGGCTTGAGTCAATGGCAGAGACTAGAGCAACCCTCTCCCCTTCCCCCAACTCCTTAAGGGTACTGGAGAACCCTGGAAGAAGGAGGAAACGTAACATACCTGGCTCTCAGGCAGTGGGGAGAGGGAGCAAGGTAGACACTTTTCCAAATGTCTTTACCACATGCTCAAAATGCAGGCACGATGCAATAACCCACAGAGGCAAATTTAACCTCCTGAGATTTTTGTTGAGAGGTGATTCTCAGATCAAGAAAAAGATAGGTTGGTGGGAATGATGGGAACTTGGACGGCAAGTGACTACACCATCTGAAAATCTGTGATGGAAGACATGGAAAGACAGTCACAATCTGATATGTACCCTACATTTGGAAAGAAGAGTTTTCAGAGTTCAGAGAAAGGATTGGTGGATTCCAATGAACTACCAATCTATGGGAAAAGTCAACCTAGGAGAGATGGAAAGCTCTCAGGAACGAACTTCTAAGGTTACAAAGAAAACCAATTTCAACAAGGAGGAAAAAGGGATGTCTCTAAAGACCTATGTGGGTATACAAGAAACTCACTAACCATCAGATTTTCTTTTTTGGTAAATTTTGATTATATTGCAAATACAGTTTAGAAAGAACTGTAGGAAACCGACTTAGGGGAATATTTTCAGCCTTATTCACGTGAGAGATCAACTTGATGGTACAGCAATAACCTTCCAGAGTTCCAACTGCTCTATATGTTCATAAACAAGGAACTGGGGGAAAGTAACTTCAACTGGCTCTCCAATAAACTTCATTTTGCCATCTCTCAGTTTCTCTAGATCATTTAGGGAAAATTGAAAATGCTTGTAATGTCCAAATGTCTAAGTGTGAAGTTTAGATTTTTGTGTATTGATAAGTAGATTATACAAGCATTTTTCAAATTATGGAGCAATTCTATAGAGTGTTTTAAATAAAGCATCTGCGAGGCCATCATCATAAAAAAAATCAGCTGCCATTATGATAGTAGTATGAGCATACAAGTCAGAACTTTCTCCTTCGGACCAACCGAAAGGATCGGTACACAAGAAATGTATGGAATATGGAAACAAGTGCAAGTAAAGATGAATACAAGCACAGCACAATCTTGTAAATCAGCAATACTGAAGATGAGCTGAGGCAGGCCAGAAAGCCATAGACAAAGAGAAAGATGGGTCTTTTGTTTTTGGCTACTTTGGAGAAGAGAAGGATCAGAGAAGGGAGAGGACCATTGCCTTGGGCAGATGAGAGGGAGCTCAGAGGTCATTCAGTCCAACCCCCTCATTTTACAGAAGGGGAAATTGAGGCCCAGAGAGGTGAAGGGACAAGTAGTAGAGCATCAGAGCTAGGATTCAAAGAGGCCTCCAAATCTCATATTTTCTCCCCCGCATCATGCTATCTCTCAGAAGCTGCCAACAGAGAGGGGGTAGGACGGCCCAAATCATTTTGTTTCTGGTTTCTCTGCCAAGAATGATTTTTGGACCGAAACAGACAGAACAAAAGTGGCTAATAAGGACAACATAATCAGGATAAGGATAAGTCAGAGTATGCCTGGCTGGCCTTGCCGAATTCAAGTACGAAAGCCCAAATGAATAACCCAAGCAGGATGAAAAAATCAGCCAATGTGCTTTGTTGAGACATTGGAAATGAGGTTCGAAGGATTTGGGGCAAGGGCTGGAGAAGGGCAAATATTCCTGTTTCCCCAAAGTGGGGAAGAATGGAGTCTGCAACCTCTAGGCCAGTGAGTTTGGTTTCTCCTGGCAAAAATTCTAGGATTTATTATGAAAGAAATGACTAGGAAAAGTCTAGAATGGGAAGCGGTGATTACAAAGAGCCAGCCTGGCTTCAGCAAGAAGTCATGCCAGACTAACCTCATTTCCTTTTTCTGAACATGTGACTTGTAGACTTGTAGATGAGGCCAACGTTTGGAGATATGACTTATCTCGATTTTAGTTTATTTTCAAAGAACAGGTTTTATTTACATAATAAAGGTTACTGAAAGAACTTGCATCTGAGCCCACAAATACTAAAGAGATTTCTTTAATCCTTGTACAGGGCTGGCAAGAGTAGATTTAAAGCTAGAAGGAATCTTAGAGATCATAGAATGACCATAACCCCTTCATTTAGAGCAGCTAGGTGGTCCTGTAGTGGATAGAGCTCTGAGCCTGGAATCAAGAAGACACATCTTCCTGAGTTCAACACTTATTAGCTGGGTGACCCTGGGCAAGTCACTTCACCCTGTCTGCCTCAGTTTCTTCATCTGTAACATAAGCTGGAGAAGGAAATAACGAACCACTCCAGTATTTTTGTCAAGAAAATCCCCAAAATGGGGTCACAAAGAGTCGGATACGATTGAAAACAACTGAACAACGACAACAACCTCTTTGTTTTACAGATGGAGAAACTAAAGCTTAGAGCAGTTAAAGGCAGGGGTGTGCTAGAGCCAGTTCAAATTGGCTGGGGGTGAGCCAATCGATTATTAAATTATCCAAGTGAGCATTTACACCACAGAAATTAGTAAACACTACAAATCAGGGCTTGATTTATTGTTTGGTTTATCTAGACTTAAAAAAGTGAGGGAGAAAATATGAATAATTAGGGACAGCTAGGTGGAGCAGTGGATAGAGCACCAGCCCTGGAGTCAGGAGGACCTGAGTTCAAATCTGGCCTCAGACCAAACACTTGACACTTACTAGCTGTTTTACCCTGGGCAAGTCACTTAACCCCAATTGCCTAAAAAAAAAAAAGTGAATAATTAGGTTAAGCTTAAAAGTGTGTCTGGAGTACAACCTTACCCCAACACACAGCTGATCAAAAGACTCACCCAGCTTTGTATGTGTCTAAGGCAGACTTTGCATATGGTCCATTACTCTGTTCACGATGTTACACTGACTTCCTTGAAATAGATTCAATGTTAATCCCATACATTCTATCGATGGAGCGCTTGTAACATTGCTTGTAACATTTTAACATTCGGCTTAGTCAATAGGGAAGTTCTATGCGGGCATTCCCCTCCCTCCCCCACCACGGGGCCTCACCCCCATTTATTGGCCAGGGCCCCACTCTGGGAGCCCGCTCAGCTGACTGATTGGCATTGAGCAGATAAGATTATTAACAGGTAGAGCTATGTCAACAAATGGACCGAAAACACTATTTGTAAGGATCAAGCAGGTGTTACCCTGACCTTCAGGAGATCTATAAAAATTCAGCTCCCCTCTGGGCCCAGGAAGTCATTCAGCCAGTGAGCACTGGCTTGGTTGATGCCTGATCTTGAATCCTACCTACTCCAAAGCTGACTGTCACCCCAGAGATGGGCAAGCTGGCCCCAGGTTGGATGCTTCATCAGGAGAGGCCTTCTCTAGCCTAGGATTGCCTGAGAGAGTGAGAGTTCATCTGTCCAGAGATGAGACCTCATAACTCAATTCTCACCAAGTTTCTACAAAACACATTATTCTGGTGAACAAGATGCAAAGGCGTGGGCTAGATCAGAAGCATGACAGCGTGAGGGCAGCATGTGACTCACACTATTCCAAAGTGCAGCTGAACCAGATGGGAAATACTGAACAAAATAAATAGAAATACAATAGAATAGAGATAATGTTAATATGTGGGCTTTCTAAGTCAATATGCAGTCCACAGGGATCCTTATTCCAGCTTAGTGGCTCCATTTCTATTTGAGTTTGACACTCCTGGGCTAAATAATTGTACATTTAGGGGAATTTGGAACTGATTGAATGATCAGAACCAAAGAGCAGTCATTAATGATGACATGTCAGCTTGGAAGTTAGACACTAGTCAAGAGAGATGAGTGTCTGGTTAACATTGATGGCCATGCCTTGTAGAGCAGCATCCCGAGTTCTTAGCTTACACCCGCCATTTCAATCTCAGGAGCTGTTTCCCAAATCATATCTCTTTGGCATGTTTTGCGCCCATCCAGAGACTCCTCTGGGAACTTCAAAATATATTCATCTTGTTAGGGCAGCTAGGTGGCCCAGGGGATAGAGCACCTGGCCCTGGAGTCAGGAGGACCTGAGTTCAAATCTGGCCTCAGACACTTGACACTAGCTGTGTGACCCTAGGCAAGTCATTTAACCCCCAATTGCCTCACCAAAAAAGCAAACAAACAAACAAAAAAAATACGTTCATCTTGTCCAAGAGTCTGCTCAAAGTGTCCTCAGTTCCAATGTAAGCACTGGAGGTAAGAATTCATTTCACATATAGGAGGACAGCCTTTATTTTGCCCCCACAGAAAATGCAAAAACAATACAAGGGACTCATGAGAGCACATTAACAATTAATATAATTCTCCTGCACTTGTTGGTGATTCCCACCTTCCACCCCAGTGACCTATACAGGTCTCCAGCCTTATAGCGAGTTACCCTAAAGATTTGGACTCCTCTTGGAAAGGAAATTGAATTGAGGTGGCTAGAAAAGTGATGTCCTTTTCCCACTGGATGAGCACTGCCTAATGACATATCATGGCTTAGTCTCTTTCTGCTTCTCCAGCTCTGGGATCATATATTCTTTTTCTCTTCCAATGACTGGCATGGCCCAGGCACTCCTACCTCTAAACCATCTCTAATTACTCTCTTTTACTGGTTCAGTACAAAAGAATGGCTCTAGCCCTCAAGAGCCTAAACAAACCAAACCATCCCCAAGTTGGAAGACTTTTCATTCATTCCCAATGAGGTATGGATGGGTTGTCAATGCCCAGGCCCAGTCCTCTCAGGGAGGTGTTAATTGGCAATACTCACACCCTCCATGGGGAAGTATAAGCTCAAATGTAACAAAGGCGCATCTCTCTGTGACCACATCCGGTTAATCAGGTTCTCCTGATGAAGCCTATCTAGCCCTCCAATACTATGCCAAACCTGCAAATGACACAAAGCTGGGGGGGGGGGGGGGGGGGGGGGGGGGGGGGGGGGGGGGGGGCAAATATATTGGATGATAGAGTCAGGATCCAAAAAGATCTCAACAAAAGGTTAGGCTAAGTGGCAGAAGATTAAATTCAATAGATATAACTATAAAGTTTTAGATTTAGCTTCAAAAAAATCACCTTCATGAGTTCAAGACAGGGGAAATCTGGCCAGGCAGGAAAGCATCTGAATGATAGGGCAGTCCAAAAATTCAAGATGCATGGAAAGCATGTCGTTCAAAATGAAGGAGGAAGGGGCAGCTAGGTGGCTCAGTGGATAGAGCACCGGCCCCGGATTCAGGAGGACCTGAGTTCAAATCTGGCCTCAGACACATCACACCTACTGGCTGTGTGACTCTGGGCAAGTCACTTAACCCCGTTGCCTAACAAAAACAACAAAAAAAAGGAGGCAATTATCCCTCTGTCTCTGCCCTGGTCACAGCACAGCTGGAGCATTGGGGTCCTTCTATACAATGTTACTGTTAACAGTTCTTACCTTGGGGATTGTTCTGAGGCTTTAAGGAGATTTTACAAATCTTAGCATGCTACAGAAATGGAAATTTTGCAAATCTTAATGCACTACAGAAACCAGCAGTTATTGTTGTTGTTGTTAGTTTTATTGTTATTATCAGGCTCCGCCATTTTAGCAAGGACAGTGAATGATCAGCTAGAAAACATCCGGAATTGGTGAAAGCAGCCAGAATGAAGAGCCTTGAGACTGTGCTATATTGAGGATGGGTCAAAGGTTGATGGGGATGTTTCACCTGGAGAAGAGTCAGGGCGTAATGGCTGTGTTCAAATATTCTAAGGACCGTCTTATGTTTGAAGTCCAGAAGAGGCAACTTTAGGTTTAATATCCAAAAAATCTTCCAGAAATGTTAAGAACGAGATATACCAATAAAAATTTAATTAGACCAAGGATTTCACTGGTTATGGGGAAGTCCCAGTGAGAAAACTCCCTCCACTAATACAGTATAGATCACTACCTTGAACCAGGTTGTCCTGCCTCTGAGGTCAGCTCTCTCTACACTATGCCCTGTGCCTTTGGAAACTGTCATCTGCTAGTGCCTCAACTAAATTGTAAGATCCCTGAGGACAGGCTGTTCCAAAATGTAATGGGCTATCTGAGGAAGTGGTTTGTTTTACCTTACTAGAAGTCTTATAGAAAAGGCTTCAAGAATGACCATTGTTGGATATCTTGTAGAAGAAATGCTTTCTCGGGCATGTTGAATTAAGTCCCTTCTTATCTAAAGTTCTGTAGTTCTGTTGTGAAATCTATGTCCTTCATTCATATTTTGCTTATTGATTATGGTGTTTATTACATTATGGATGAATTTAATATTTCTGTCTTTCTGCAAATTATTTATAATTCTTTAGTACATGATCACTTTTTGCAAAAGTATCATAAAAGGCTGAAAAATGGATATACTTCTTTGTAGCATCTATGGGCCCTAGAAAACTACCGTGGGTTTGGGGTACTCTGTGGGTCAATATGATGCAAGACTGTGACTCATAAGCCCCTACTAGTGTGTATATTTTAACTAAGCCAATCAGAAAAGATACATCACTCCAAAGCAAAAGACATTTCATTACTTCTGGGAGCCAAGATGGTGGAGTAAGCAGTAAATTGCTGTAGCTCTCCCATATTCACCTCCAAACAACCAAATAACCATAAAATAGCTCCCTAGAAGAAATCCTGGAACAGAGGAAAGACAGGGTGGAGCGGCCTTTTAACCCAGGAGACTTGGAGGATCAGCAAGAAATCACTTGGTTAAAAGGGGAGCACATTCCAGGACAGGAAGTATTGCTGCAAGTCAGTAGCAAGTCCCACCTTAGCATTCCAGCGGGAGATACTGAGCCCCAGTGTCAGAGCAGGCAAATGCCAACACCAGGACTCCCTCCGTGCCTTAGCAGCAGCCAGAGGAACAGGCAGACTCCAATTCCAAGAACTATGATGTGCTTCAGTGCAGCCACGGGCAGACAGGTGTTCTGCAGTGGCCAGACCTCCAAGTGCTTGGCACAGCACCAGGCAGAGAAGGCATCTCCCAGCAGCCAGACCTCCAAGTGCTTCAGTGTAGCCCATGGAAACACAGAAAAACCCCACTTGCCTCAGCACATGCCAGACACCACCAGTAGGACCCCAGCTCAGCACCAGGTAAGCTGCCACTCCCCTACAGCCTCCAGCAGTGCCAGCCACCCCCCACCCCACCCCATCAACATAGCATCGGACACAAGGGTCCCCCGTGAGCCTCAGGGCAACATCAGTGCAGCACCAGGTAAGCAGCCAGGGCTTGTAGCCACAGGCACAAGAAACCTGAGACAGAGCCCCTTCTAGCCTAGGAGCAAAGATCAAATTTAAAAGAAAGGGAAAAGGCAAAAAAAGATAAGCAAAAAACAACAACAACAACAACAACAAAAAAGAATCTGACCATAGAAAATTATTATGGTGACAGGGAAGACCAAGACACAAACTCAGAAGAGGACAACAATCCAAAACACCTATGGGAAAAACCCGAAAGAAAAATAGGAAGTGGTCTCAGGCCCAGAAAGAATTCATGGAAATACTCAAAAAGGAGCTTAAAAACTGTAGAAGAGAGGTAGAAGAAAATTGGGTAAAGAAATGAGAGTGATGCAAAAGAATTATGAAAAAAAAAAAGTCAGTAGCCTGGAAAACTGCTTAAAAAGTAGAATTGGCCAAATGGAAAAGGAGATACAAAAATCCACTGAAGAAAACAACTCCTTAAAGAGCTGAGGCAGCTAGGTGGCACGGTGGATAGAGCACCGGCCCTGAAGTCAGAAGGACCTGAGTTCAAATTCAGCCTCAGACCAAACACTTGATACTTAATAGCTGTGTGACCCTGGGCAAGTCGCTTAACCCCCATTGCCTAAAAACAAAACAAATAAATAAATAATAAGAGTTCAGCTAACCCTAAGCTCTCCCAAAGAGGCTCCCAGCCTACCCTGGACATCTTAATTCCCCCTGGGCCAGAATGGTAGGCAGCCCCATGAAGAATGAGGTCTCTCCATTTCCAACACATACAAATTCAATTTGAAATTCATCCACCTGACTCTCTGAACCAAGTTCATTGGTTCATTTTTCCAATCCTGGCTAGCTCTCAGCCAATCAGGAATTTCTTGGATGACCATCTCATAATATTAAAGAATTAGTCAAGCAGACTAGTGGCGCACTGGGCTTGGAATTAGGAAGACTCATCCTCCTGAGTTCAAATCTGGCCTCAGACAGCTGTGTGATGCTGAGCAAGTCACTTAGCCCTGTTTGCCTCAGTTCCTCATCAGTAAAATGAGCTAAAAAAGGAAATGGCAAACCAATTCAGTATCTTTGCCAAGGAAACCCCAAATGGAGTCACAGAGAGTTGTACATGACTGAAATGACTGAACAACAACAACAAAGTCAAGCAGAAATCTAACTTCCCCTTCCCCCATGGGGTAAACCCAGAAATACCAACATAGAAATAGACTAGTTCCATACTCTCAAAATTAGAGTAATTTGAACCAACCCACAAGTACCATAAAGTTCAGTCATTCCCATTCTTTACACAAGCTGAGTACCCTAGACCCCTTGATATTCAAATGCTCATACCCCAAGGGATCTTGGATCTTCTGATCTCTGATCTCATCAATGCCGCGGTTCCTTCCGATGATGCAGACCTCAACCTATTTATTTCTTCCCATCCCATACTGCTCCCAACTCCAGTCCAGACATTCCCATAAGTTTACCCCAGGGAGCTCAGCCAGTGTGATGGAGGTCTTTCTCATTCCATAAGAACTATAGTGAATTGTGAGGTGAAGACAAGAGATTACTTTGAGCGACTGTTTTTCAGAGTCTGGTAGACTCCTGGGAATGGGGCAGAGGGATGCCTGCAAATTTTACCACTGGGACCTTGGTACAGCTAAGAGAATGGAAGTGGAGGAGGAAACATAGAAGATGACCTGACACTATTCTTCAGCTTCCCCCAACTTGAGGGGTGGGGTGGGGGAAGGGCTTTAGACAATCTATTCTCAGAGATCTTTCTCACTTCTAAGCTTTCCATTTCCTCCCCCTTAGGCCATTTCTCAGGTTAGATAAGGTGTTCCAAGAAGGTCCCAGAAGGGTTTGTTCTCCTATCCTCCATTTGCCCATCTATTGGCTTTCCTTGGTCCCGGTATCATAGAAGGTTCAGTTGGGAGGTTCCTAAGGTGAATGAATCATCCAGGTGCAAAGCTGGGGTAGCCTTGGCTTTCTACCACCAGGATGTGACGGTGCCGACCCGCAGGATAAAGTCAAGATCTTGAAGAATTGCCAGACCTTGGCAATCACATCCTGCCAACGCAATGCTCTCATCCGTCCTGGCATTTCCCACTAGGATTCTGCCTTTTCCTAGTCTAAAGTGCACAGGGTCAGTGAGGGGTGATGGTCTATTCCGGCAATCTGGAGGCTGCTTCTAATGCTAACACTTCTCATTCCTTCCCACTTGTCAAAGCTGTTTTCAGGTGCCTTATCTCACTTGAGTCTCCCAATAGCTCAACAAGTAGGTGGGCAGGGCTGATAAATAAACTGAGGCTTGGGGAGGGAGGGGAAATGACTCCCTAGAGGTCACATAGCTCAATAGGAACTGGCAGTAGGCCCAGATCTCTCCTATCTCCTTTAATCTTGTACAACTCCAAAACCAAAGGTTCCCTTCAGCTGACCATTCGCCTGGGCAGTCCTTCCAATTCCTCACCACCTGCCAACGGACTTTAATCTCTAAAAGAGGCTAGCTCCAGACTGTTGCCGAGTTGGACCCCAGGAGACAACCTGAACATACTGTGGCTTTTGAATGGGGCCATTCAGCTTGGACTTGAGAGTCAGGAAGACCAGGGTTTAAATCCCACCTCAGATGTTTACTAGCTATTTGACCCTGGGCAAGTCAATCACCTCTCTGTGTTTCAGTTTCCTCCTCTGTAAAATGAGGGACCTGGTCTTGATGCCCTTAAGATGCCTTCTAGCTCTCAATCTATGATTCTGCCTGTGACTTTTTCTGAAGAGAGAACGGACCTTGGTAACCATCTAACCTAATCTGCTCCCCTTCTCCTTTGACAGGGCAGGAAATGGAAGCCCAGGAATGGGAAAGATCTCCCCCAAGGTCAAACAGCTGGGACTCCAAGCCAGGCCCTCTGGGCCCCAGATGCCAGAGTAGTGCCTCATAAAGGACCATCTATCAGTTACTAACCTCAGAGTCCATTTAATGCCTGGAATAGCCCTTAAATACTGGGGCTGGGCTGCTTTGATTGATGAGGGAAAGAATACAGGACAGCTAGGTGGTGGGCTTGGCATCAGGAAGACCTGAGTTCAAACCTGGCCTCAGATACTTACTTGCTGTGTGATCCTGGGCAAGTCACTTAATCCTGTTTGTTTCAGTTTCCTCATCTATAAAATGAGCTGAAGAAGGAAATGGCAAACCACTCCAGTATCTCTGCCAAGAAAACTCCAAATGGGGTCATGAAGAGTCAGACATGACTGAAAAAATGACTGGACTGGAGTACAAACTCACCTAAGCTTATAGATAGGTAGGTAGATAGATATAGATACAGATATAGATACAGACATAGACATAGACACAGACATAGACATGGACATAGACATAGATACAAATATAGATAGAGAGCTGGCCAAAGACCATGCTTCAGATGTTATCCAGCCATGGAAACCTGTAATTCCCCTCCCCTCAAGTCTTCTCCCTGCCAAAGCTTTCTACTTCTGGCTCTGGGCACAGGAATCAAATGAACAGTCTCATTGCTTTTGGAAAGGTCAGTGATAATGGCTTTTCCTATGGCTCCTGGCAGTATCTTGGTGACTTCCTAACTCTAATGTCCTTACCTGACCCTGACTCCCTTGTGTGTGTGTTATCTCCAACTATTAGAATGTAAGTTCTCTAAAAACAGGGACTGTCTCATGTTTGTAATTGTGTCCCCAGCACTTAGCACTGGGTCTGACACATAGCAGGTACGTAATAATTGCTTTTTAATTCATTTGTTCATTCATTCATTCATTCATTCATTCATTCATCTAGAGCCACAAGGGACCTCAGAGGCCCTCTGGTCCAATGCATTCATTTGACAAAGGAGGAAACTGAGGCTCAGGATTGGGAAGTGATTTGCCCAAGGTCACACAAAGGCTCATGGCTCTGGAACTGGGAGGAATCTCAGAAACTATCTAATCCAACCCCTTCCTTTTACAGGAAACTGAAGGAGAGGAGGGAAGGTTGCAACAATTTATTTATTTGTTTTGATTTGTTTTGTGCTACATTTTAAGTTCTGAACCGTCTCCCTCACCCCCTTCCCACCCTGCACTAGAGAAGGCCACCATTTGACACAGATGTGTGTGTGTGTGTGTGTGTATAAAACCACACTATACATACTTCTATTTATCAGTTCTTTCTGTGGAGGTGGATAGCATCTTCCTTCATAGGTCCTTTGTAGTTGATTTGAGTATTTATAATATTCAGAATAATTTAGTTGTTCAAAATTGTTCTTAAAATAATGTTACTGTTACTGTGTACAATGTTCTCCTGGTTCTGCTCATTTCACTCTTCATTATTTCATACAAGTCTTTCCATGTTTTTCTAAAATCAACCTGCTCATCATTTCTTATAGCACAATAGTATTCCATTACGTTCATATTGAACTGGACGCCCGAGAGAAATCAGAGCATCACACCCAATTGACTTTAATTGAGAGCGCGTTTATTTGAGCCGGCCGGCGACGGACCCCAGGCGTGCATCCCAGGGGCCGTACCACCGAGGGTTTCATCTGAGATATTTATACTGTCCGGTTACAAAACAGGGTCCGGTGGGGTGCCGGGAAGGGAACAGGGTCCGGTGGGGTGCCGGGAAGGGAACAGGGTCCGGTGGGGTGCCGGGAAGGGAGCAGGTCATTTACAGAACAGGATGTTGCACCCCACCCTTGAGGATTTCACCCAGGGTGTTGTAACAGCCGTTAGGGGAAGCTGAGCCAGAGGCCCCAGGGCGTGGTGCCCCAGGGTCCCTAACGGAGGGTCTATCACAATATACCACAGCTTGTTCAATCATTCCCCAATTGATGGGCATCCCCTCATTTTCCAGTTCTTTGCCATCACAGAAAGAGCTGCTATAAGTACTTTAGATTTATTAAGAAGCACTGAAGGGGTCATGAGTGGAAAAAACTTAAGAAGTCCTGTTTTAGAACATATAGGTTCTTTTCCTTTTTCCCTGACCACCTCGGAAAACAGACCCAATAGTGTTATTGCTGGGTCAAAGGGTATACACAGTTTTATAACTCTGGGCATAATTCCATATTGTTCTCCAAAATGGTTAGATCACTTCACAGTTCCACCAACTATGCATTATTATCCCAACTTTTCCACATCCCTCTAACATTTGTCATTTTCCCCTTCTATCATTTTAACCAATCTCATAGGTGTAAAATGACATCTCCAGTTGTTTCAATTTGCATTTCTCTGATCAATAGTGATTTAGAGCATTTTTTCATATGGCAATGGATAGCTTTGATTTCTTCATCCAAAAACTGCCTGTTCATATCATTTGACCATTTATCAATTGGGGAATTGATAGGGTGCTTGGGTGCTTGTGTTTGGGTGCTTGTGCTTGTCCTTGGACCCCAATTTCTCCCTAGTCTCAGAAACACTGTCTCTGACAATCATTCTCCAGCCCAAGGACACTGTGCATAGCAATTATTCACGAGTGGGCCCCAGCAAGACCCTTATCTCTCTCCCTGGTGCAGCTACACAAAGCTGGGTGAGAGTGCTGGGCTGCCCCTAGCCCTCAGATTATGTCTCTGGAAGCCTCCCAATTCCTTAGTAAGCGCCTATCTTGTGAGAAAACTTTCCCTTGTTACAGAGCATTCTCTAATCAGGACAGAGAGAGAGGGGTGTCTTATCTGGCCCAAGGAGTTTTGTCCTTGGCTGGCCCAAGGACTCTTCCTCCTGCCAGATTCCCAAGATCCATGCCTCTGACATCTCCCTCCCTGTCTGGTATACTCCCTACACTTTCCCATCCATGGCTCCCAAAGACACCTGGCCCTTTGGATTACCTAATCAGTATCCCTGGCATTCCTTTCCCATTGCCCTTTTCCATATAAACCCTAGCTCCATCCTCAGTCTCTCGCAGGTTCCTTAAGAATCCTTGCCCGCTGAAAAGCTTAACAATAAATTTTTGCCAACTTGACTCAAAGAATGCTTGAGTCTGTGAATTCATTCCAGACGACCCCGTCCTGTAGTCTTTGAGGGGTCTCAGCATCTCAGACTGCAACAGAATGACTCACATTCTTATAAATTTGACTCAGTTGTCTATATATTTGAGATATAAGCCTTTATCCGAGAAACTATCTAAAATGTTTTCCCCAATTTTCTGCTTTCCTTCTAATCTTGGCTACATTGCTTTTAGGCAACAAGTATTTATTAAGCACCTACTATGTGACAAACCCTGTGCTAAGTGCTTTACAAATACCTCATTTGATCATCACAACAAACCTAGGAGGTAGATGCTATTATCCCCATTTTATAGTTGAGGAAACTGAGGCAGACAGAGGTTAAGTGAATTCTTCAGAGTCACATAGCTAGTAAGTGTCTGCCGAAGGATTTGAATTCAGGTCTTCCTGACTCCAGGCCTAGGGCTCTATCCACTATGTAACTGGTGAGTTCCTTAGGGGGAGAGCTGGAGCTCCATTTGAGGGATGAGCCTAGGTCACTCATACTTCATTCTCCTCCTGTTTGTGCTTCTGACTCTCCCAATTTCACCACCATGCCCCCTCCTTTTCAATTTCCTTTTATGTATTGTCTTCCCGTCAGAATATAAGCTCTTTGAGGGCAGGGACTGGCTTGCTTTTTGCTTGTATTTGTATCCCCAGTGCTTAGCTCAGTGTCGGCACACAATAGGCACTTGATTAATACCTGTTCCCTAGAGCCAATACTCTCTCCATTGTATGCACAGCCATCAAGTATGGAAGGCTAAGAGATGGGAGGGGGACCCCTGGACACCTAGTCCTTCCATGGGCTCCGGAACCCCATCTTTGGCTGTAACCTGGGCCCTCTGTGGCCTCCCACTGCCCCTCAAAGTGAGAACATTCCCAGTTTGATCCTCGTGTTCCTGCCTCTCCTCCACCTCCCTCCTCTGCCCACAGAAGGAGCCATACAGACCCCCCTCCCACCCGCCCCCACTGGAACTTTCCTAATCAACTAACCCCCCAAAAAAACCTCATTGTTTGGGGAAGCTGGCTAAATGCCCCAACCTGGCCAGGCCTCCTGGGCTTTAATTCGGAGGTGGAACAAGTCTCTGACCCAAGGTGAAGATTAGCACATGGATTTGCAAAGCTGTGGCTAACATTTGGAAATCCTACATCCCAGCTCTGGCCTCCTCCTCTGAGGAGCAGAAAGCCCTTGGGAGCTTGAGGAGGCTGCCCTGGCCAGCTGGGCCCCACAACCAACCTGGACCAGCTCAGTAAGTATCCCCAGCCCTGGCCCTCTGAGTGGGCTCCCTGGCCCTCTGAGTGGGCTCCCTGGCCCTGGCTGCCTTCCTTCCTCCAGAACAGACCTTCTTTGTCCAGCTTCCTATCTCCCTTCCTCCCTCCTTTCTTTCCTGTCTTTTCCTTCCTTCTTGCCCTTTCTCTCCCTCTTCCTTCTCTCCCTTGTAACTCTAAAATCTATACATTTTTGACCTTACAATTCTTCTCCTTTCCTTTCTTTCCTTCTTTTTCTTTCCCTCTTCCTTCCCTCCTTTCCTTTCTTCCTTCCTTCCCTTCTTCCTTCTTTCTCTCCCTCCTTCCCTCCTTTCCTTTCTTCTTTCCTTTCCTCACTCCTTCCCTTCCTTCCTTTCTTCCCTTCTTCCTTCCTTCTCTCCTTTCTTCCTTTCTTTCCCATTCCCTTTCAAAGAAGACTCTATTTTTCTTATCTTTCTTCCTTTTCTTCCTCTCTTTTCCTTCTCTCTTCCTCCCTCCCTCCTTTCATTCCTTTCTTCTTTTATTCCTCTCTTCCCTTCCCCTTCCTCCTCTCCTTCCCCCCCTTTCCCCTCCCCTACCCCTTCCCCCATCCCTTTCCTCCTTCCCCTTCCCTTCCCCTTTCCTTCCCCATTGAAGTGTGGCTAGAAGCTGTCTGGGGGCATGGTGGAAATCTAGTGGCTCACATTTGGGAGTATTGACTTTGCAGGCAGACCCAAGGCCTTAGGGAGCCAGTTTGGTACACGGGATTTGGAATCCCCAAAGCTGGGCTGGAGTCCTGGCTTTGCTGTTTACTGGCCCCATTAACTTAGGCAACTGTCTTGCCCACTCTGGTCTTCAGTTGCCTCAGGAGGGTTTGTTCTAAAAGGTCTCAGAGGACCGCCCCAGCTGTAGATTGAGGACACTCTGGTAATTCCTAGGCAGAGCTGGTGTTTAGGAAAGAGTTAGGAAGGTAATCCTGGAAGGAAGCTGCTTCTGGAATGCCTTAGGTGGTGTGTTTGCACCTGGGAGATGGGGGACAGACCTAGGGAGGCTGGAAAGAAAGAGCTCTGGCCTGGACTCAGGAGCCCTGGGATCTCCTCCTAGCTCTGCCATTAACTTGCTTTGTGAGCATATCCTCTCTAGGACTTAATTTCTTTCTCTGTCAATGAATCAACAAGTATTTGTTAAACTCTTCCCATGTGACCAGCACCGTACTAGTCACTTGGGACATGGCCACAAATGGCAACATTCTCTGTCCTTAAGGAGCAAGCAGTAACGTCTCAGTGCCCCAGGTAACTCCAAGACTACGTGTGACTTCTGGAGCGGGTCGCGATCTGTATTGGTGAAGGAAGTTTCCTCACTGGGACTTCCCTATAACAATAAAATGAGATCATTGGATCATAGAATTAGAGCTAAGGGGGACCTTAGAAAGCATCAGGTCCAATTCCCTCATTTTACAGATGAGGAAACTGAGGCCCAGAGAGGGGAAGAAGTTTGTTCAAGGTCACATAAATAGGAAATGTGTTAAGCGGGATTTGAACCCTGATTAGCAAAACCCCAAATACCCCAAGTACCCCAAGTATCCACTATACCTTGATGCCTTTCTAAGGATAAGTCATAGGCCTAATTTCCATGCCTACCCCCCAAAAATGGTTGAGGGAAGGCATTGGGGAGTGTGTATGCGTGTGCACGTGTGCACGTGTGTATGTGTGTAGAGGTGAGAGGGAATCAGGAAAAGCCTCGTATTATTTTATCTGTTTCATGATGCTGGAGCTGAACTTTGAAGGAAACTAGAGATTCCATGACAAAGAAGGGAGTATGTTCTAGGCATGGGGTACAGCCTGTGCAAAGGCCCAGAGATGGGGGATGACGTGTCATATGTGAGGAGCAACAAAAAGTCCAGTTTGACTGTAGGAGGGAAAGAATATATAATAAGCCTGGAAAGGTAGGTTGGAGTCGGGTCATAAAAGGCTTTAGGTGTCTGATGTAGGAGTTCATATTTGATCCTGGATGGAATAGGGAGCCATTGCATGTTATTGAGCACAGCAGTGACCTGATCAGAACTTCACCCAACTGATTGGAGGATGGACTGGGGTGGCTAGAGAGACCAATTAGGAAACCACTGCAAATACTGCGTGATGATCAACTGTGAATGACTTAGCTCTTCTCAGTAATACAATGATCCAGGACAGTTCCAAAGGACTCATGATGAAAAATCCTATCCACCTCCAGAGAAAGAATGGATGGAGTCTGAATACAGATCGAAGCATGCTATATTTTTCTTTTTTTTTTTTTGATATGTGTTTTCTTTCACAACATGACTAATATGGAGATGTTTTACATGATTGCACATGTATAACCCATATTAAATTGCTTACTGTTTCAGGAAGGGGGAAGGGGCAGGAGGGAGGGAGAAAATTTGGAACTCAAAATTTTTTTAAATGAATGTTTAAAATTGTGTTTATATGTAATTAGGTGGGAAGGGGGAGCTACTATAATAGCACAGGCCAAGAGTGATGACGGCCTGAACTAGGCGGGGGAGTCTTCAAATCCAATCCTTCATTTTACAGAGGAGGAAATTGAGGCATGGCGAGGTTCATATAGCTACTAAGTGTATGAGGCAGACTTTGAACCCAGATCTCCTGGTTCAAAGTTTAATGGCTTTATCTACTGTTCCAAGAAAACTTGTAGAGAGGCCGTGATGAGGGCAGATAGGAGAAAATCAATAGGACTTAGCAAATGATTGGCTGTGGAGCTTGGGGGAAAGGGAAGAGTCAAAGATGAATAATAAAGGAGATGGAGTTGGGATGGAGGACCTCTGAAGGCCCTTCCACCTTTGACGATCTATTTTCTATGGCTCTCACTGACTCCAAGGAGAGCTGACTGAGATCCATG